>NC_056735.1:1791259600-1791279600 GCF_019279795.1 Protopterus annectens | reverse complement strand
ATATGAAAAGCTTGAGAAAAAATTTTACTGCAGTTAGACAGGATTTGTTTCTTATTCTACAACAAAGAAAATTCTCAGACTGTGTAGTCTAAGTAGATCTCATTTGTAAAATGTGAATGTGTTTATTTTTTAATTTTTTAATTACAGTTTGGTTACCAGTTTAGAGCACTATTGATGTCCTTATATTCATACGCTGCAGTACTCATAGCATGAGGGAGTCCACCTCCAGCTGATTCGTATGTCCAGCCAGTATAAAAAAGTCTATTCTTACTGTGAGGTACGTGCGGCATTGCACAGGACCAAAACGCACATCGGTCATAAAGTGATGTTGGGTATAAAACAGATGTCAGCACGTACCAGACCTCAGAACTTTTCTGCCACCTATCCGATTGTCTACTCCAGTCATCAGTCATCAGACAAGTTGTGAACCTTGGTTCAAATAAGTACTCCAGTGAAGTTTTTTCATTACAGTTTTTGGCTACTATGCATTGTAGGGATTACATGTCAGCTAGGAAGGGCAAGTGTCATTGTGGAAGGCAGATTCCCCAGAAGGACTCTCACGACCTTTGTTTATTTTGCATAGGCCCAGATCATGACCATACTACCTGTGCTAGTTGTAAGGCCTTTGTTCCCAAGACTTTACATAGTCACTTAGTTTCTCTTAACTTATACCTTGAAAATCAGTGCCTAAAGTGTCTTGCATATGACATAGAAGCTACATCGAGCCCTTAAGCCGAGCCACAAGCTAAGAAGGCCAATAAGCCTAGGCCTGATTTTCCTGTTGCCCTATCTGTTCCAGAAGTTTCACTGAGGCCAATAGTGGCCCAGAGACTGTCCCAGAGTCAATGGGCACTCCTTCAATGGGTACCAGTGTGGAGGCTGTGAAGGACCCTACCAGTACATCCTTGAGGGAAATGCAGGTGTCCCACTCGGGTGGGGGGGGGGGACCACGGCTCCTTGTGACTGAAGGCCTGCATGGTATTACCCAGATCATAGTGCGAGAAAATGACTTACTAAATCTCAGCTAATACTTAACCCTAACAAAACCAAACTTCTCATATTCCACCATACTAACCACTCCACTTATGTACCCACTTTTCCTATCACCTCTAACAATAACACAACTATCTCTCCAATTACTCACACCAAACTCCTAGGATTTGAAATTGACTGTTATATGAAATTTGACTTTCACATTTCACTCGCCATATAGAAAGTTCATAGGCAGCTAGGGACACTACATAGAAATAAACAATTCCTCAAAAACACCACCATGGCTAAAATAGCCCAAAACCATCTCATATCTACCCTTCTTTATGCCTCCCCTATTCTCAACAATCTCAGAAAAGCAGACTTATCTAAACTTGAGGGCTGCTATAATAAAATTGCAAGGTTTGCCAACAATAGTCCACATCATATGCATCACTGTTCTCCCCTAAAACAACTCAACTGCCTTGAACTTCCCCATCTTATCCTTTATAACCAGATTATACTAACCCATAAGATTCTGTACTACCCAGATAAAACTCTTGCATTACAAAACCTAATACATCCTTACTTTAGTACTAGAGTTCTACGCTGTAACAACAAACCTCTACTTAAAGTCACTAAAGCCAAGTCCACAGGAGCTTCTCTATATTCAAGCTTTATAGCCAAAAAATGGAACACTCTCCCCACTAACATTCAGCCACAGTATCTCTAGCCCTGTTTAGAAAGTCTCTAAAATCGTACCTCCAAACTAACTGGATCTGTAACTGTGACTCCCTAGGCTTGTCTAAATCCATCTTCTGTTAACATCTGTACCCTCAGGCAATGAACAGATGAAGGTATCCTAACTTTATTTGATGTAATGTTTTATTATACGGTTGACATCCTCATTTTTATTTAATGTAATCTGTATAATGCATCTTAGCACTATTTGATGTAAGGTTTTTTTCTGTTGCTATTCTAGTTTTATTTGATGTAATGTGTATAAAGTTATAACTCTGTAACTCTGTACATGGACACTTTTATACATGTTAAATGTGGAGCTTTTCTCCCTGGGCATCCGCTAAAAAAGGACTTTACCAGTAAGCAAATGTAAAATAAATAAATAAATGTTCATACCGACATTGTGGATTGTAGGCCAAATTCAGGCCCATCCACCTTTCACCACATGGATG
The DNA here is from genome assembly GCF_019279795.1 of Protopterus annectens. NCBI lineage: Eukaryota > Metazoa > Chordata > Ceratodontiformes > Protopteridae > Protopterus > Protopterus annectens. Next base: position 1,791,277,438 of record NC_056735.1, on the reverse strand, counting down.
TTTCTTCAACTCCTCAGGTACAACCACCAGATTTGCAGGCCTTTTCCCAAGGCCTGTTCAACACTTTTATGGCCCTGAGATAGTCCTCAGCTCTCTCTCGCTTTTCCTTCCATTGCTTTCTCTGCTTCTCAAAAGACGACTTCTGAGGAGTTTTCCTCAGATGATGAGGAATCATTAGGGATGAATCTTTGGCTTATTCAGCCCAAATTTCTTCCCCTTTGGGTTATGCCTCCCCAGAAGAGGAATCTAATGGCGCTGATTCCCCAGGGGAGGAGATCTCTTTTGACAAAACAATTCTTAAGATGAGGGAGTTTTTCAAGTGGGATTGTTGTCAGGTATCAGACATCCAAAAACGGTACCATGACAGGCTTCAGATGGACACCCTTTCCCATCTGCCATACCGCCTGTTCTGCCAGTCTTCCTATATGACTTTGCTGCTGCTTCAAAATTCCCATATTCTCAACCCGCACCCCCAAAAGACCAGATAGACTTTATAAAGTGCAAGAGGACTCCAAATTCCTGCTCGAATGTCCCTCTGCAGACCCTGCTACCATCTCAGTATCTCTAATATGCTGCCTTCCACTTCTCTGCTCCCCTCTGATAAGGAGAGCAAAGTCATGGAGAGAGTAGGAAAAAAGGTTTACACTTCATTTACTCTGACCTTCAGGGTCATTAATTATCAGACCTCTATGGCCAAATATTCTTTGGCCCTTCTTTCAGATGCTGGCAAATTACTATCTGAGCTCCCAAACTCTCCCACTAAAGTTAAGCTTAGCTCCATCGTTAACTCCTCAGCTCAGGCTACATGGTATTCCATAAAGTGTAGCTATGATGCTGTTCAGGCATCAGCTAGAGCGGCTGCATCTGGGTCAGTCCTAAGGAGGAATTCTTGGCTCAGGCTCTAACCTTTGCCTGAAAAATCATGGATGCCCCTGGACAACAAAACATTTTTTGGTACCTCAGCTGCAGAACTCTTCAAGTCTCCTCAGGAGAAGGGAAAGGAGTTGCAAGACCTGAAGCATATATGTGTTTCCCTGGTGCCCAGGCTTCAGAACTACCCTACCAAGACCACCTTTGTTAGAAAGTCTGCCAGGTCTCAGTCTTCTATAAGTAAGACATATTCCAGGAAACAATTTCCTCTAAAATCTACCTGTTCTTCTCCCACACAGAAATAGCACTTTCAGGCTAAGCCAGGTAGTCTGTGACTACCCACCCCCCGAGCCATTAACACCTTTGTCCCTTTGCCTCTCTCTTTCTCTCCATTCTTGGATAACTCAGGACTCTTGGGTCCTATCCATCATCCTGCAAGGATAATTTATGGTGTGGAAGACTCCGCCCACCTTCAGGGGTATTCCACAACCTCTAAAAGGGCAACTGGAACTCTTTCCCCAAGTCATTTCCAATCTACTTTCTCAGGGCACTATTCAGGTAGTGCCGCCCTTCCAAGTAGGAAAAGGGTTCTACTCATACCTCTCAACCTCTCGGAGCAAGAAATCTGGACAAAGCCACAAGTAATGGGGGGACAAAGTCCCAAAAAGGCCCAAGAGGCCCAAAAATATGGACACTTTTAAAATATTGCTCTTACAAATTTAGAAAGTTGATAGAATAATAGGTTTTGCATTAGCATGCATTTTCTGAAAAATATTAAGCCTGAAAATGAAATGTCTGACATTATCTTTTGACTTTAGTCCTCAATTATTTGCCAGTGATTTGCCAGAAAAACTACAATTTTTGTGAAAAACAGACCAAAAATATGAATCAAAACTCTGGACATTCTGTAAAAATCTGAACAGTTGAGAGCTATGGTTCTACTCCAGGATTTTCCTGGTACCCAGGAAGGATTGTCCGTGGACAGACATTCTAGACCTTTCCCATCTAAATACCATTCTAAAGGTTCCCACCTTTCATATGTTAACCTTACCCACCCTTCTTCCTCTCATCCTTCCTCAGGCCTTCATGGTGTCATTGGACATCAAGGATGCCTATCTTCATATTCTCATTCATCTGCAGTTTAGGAAGTTTCTTCGCTTTGCCATTGCTTCATCACATTTTCAGTTTTGTGCCTTGCCCTTTGGATTGTCTACAGCCCTGAGGATGTGTACAAAATGCTCAGCTCCTGTCATAGCCTTCTGCAGGCTACAGGGCATACAGTTCTTTCCATACCTAGACAACCTTCTTCTCCAGGTTCAGACTCCAGACTCCCTTCAAGAAAACCTCTCCTTCATGGTGTCACTGTTGGAAAGTCTAGGGTTCACAATCATTTACCAGAAAAGTTATCTGGTCCCTTCCCAAGGCCACATCTTTCTTGGTCAGAGGATCCAATCAGATAGGATGCTGGCTTCCTTACCTCCAGAAAAGGTCCTGTCTCTTACCTCCTACTTCCAGGACCTCTTGCTTCCCCTGCCAGGGAGTTTCTTCACTTGCTGGGATTCATAGCTTCCACTATTCCCACGCTCCCTCTAGCAAGTTGCACATGAGGAAATTCCAGTGGTTTTTGAAAACAGTATGGGTAAAACACTCCCACCCTCTGGAGTTTGTTATCCCACTCCTGCCTTGCCTGAAAAAGAATTAAACTGGTGGATCCAACAAGTGGCAAAGAACCCAGGCTTACCCTTACAACCACCTCCTCCCACTCAGAAGCTGTATCTAGATGCTTCAAACATAGGATGGAGAGCAGCACTCTGGTCTCCAGCCCAGACAAGAGAGCAAATCAATATAAAGGAAATGAGGGCCCTAATCTTTGCTCTACAGATCTTCAAACCTCTTCTTTCCCCAGGGGTTTTAAGATAGTTTACAGACAATACACCTGGTATGTCAACAAACAGGGAGGGACAAAGTCCAGCCTCCTGTGCAGACTGACTTTGCAGGCCTGCAAATTAGCTGTCCAGAATCAACTTTCCCTCTGGGAGGTTTACATTCCTTCGACTCAGAATGTGGTGGCAGACACAATGAGCAGGTCCATGACTCAGTCTCATGAATGGATTACATAGGGGTATTTTCCTGGGGTTCCACTTCATATCATCGAATTAACATTTCATCGAATTTCAAATCATCGAGACCAAATCGTCGAAAACTCATTTCGTCGAAAACTCATATCATCGAATCTCAAATCATTGAAAACTATAAAGCAACTAGAAATAACATTCCACAAAGTTTTTACTACATTTATGCAGGGGGGAAAGCCCCCCCTGCACACCTCATGTGGGGGGCTCCGCCCCCCACACCCCCCATAAATAAATATACCAACTCCAAGGTTGCACTACAGTGGGGGAAAATGGTAATTTCCTAACCCCACTGTAGTGCGACCTTGACGTTGGTATATTTAATTACAGGGGGTGTGGGGTCAAAGCCCCCACATGGGGGGGTGCAGGGGAGCTTTCCCCCTGCATAAACTTAGTCAACAGTGTCTGGGATGTTATTTCTAGTTGGTTTATAGTTTTCAATGATTTGAGATTCGATGATATGAATTTTCGACTAAATGGGTTTTCAACGATTTTGGTCTTGATGATTTGAAATTCGATGAAATGATAATCCGATGATATGTAGTGGAACCGTTTCTGGACATGGTCCATCGATGGTGTATACCGAAGGTAGATCTCTTTGCCTCCCCCTGAACAGACAACTTCCCAAGTTTTGTAACAAAAAAAATGTGCAACCAGTAACCAAAAACACAAACTAACAAATGATCCCAATGGTCAATAAAGGTTTGAAGAACAAAAGTACAACGCTCTATATTTAGCATACCAACAATTTATTCAACACTTTCATCTAAACAGACTTCTTCAGAAAACTGAAACACTTTACATACTAAAACATTCCTTTCATACCTCCTTTAACACAATCAATTAAACAATTAACTAGTTAAGTTAAAAACACAGTTCCTTAAATCACTTTACTACCTATAATTTTCTATATTTCAAGAAACATTTAATGTTTATAGACTCATTCATCCTGGGTGGTTTATCTGCCTCTAATTTTATCTGCCATCATTTTTCTCTTTGTTTGAGATAATTTTTAAAATCACCGCCCCTTTGATATAACCTTCCAATTTCTAATACAGAAAATAAAAATTATTTATATTTTTTAAAATCCGAAGAATGTTTAAATAAAGTGTTTTGGTTTCCTTTGTTCTAATATTGTATGTATGTTCCCTAATATGTTCCATTAAGGAGCCTGTGGTCATTCCAACATAAAAAGTGTCACATCCACTGCATAGACAGATGTAAACTACCCATCTGCTTTTACAAGATGAGTAACCTGGAACTTTAAAAGTTACATTTATATGACAACATTATATATGATCCTTCCAAAATATACCTGCAGAAATTACAATGTCCACACTTGTGCATTCCCATTTCTTTACTAGTATGTACAATTCCCATCAAATTTCTAGTACTGTCATTTTGTAATAAGCATTTTATATTAAAGGAGTTATGATAAACTATATTGGGTTTCTCCCCTATTACGCCTATTAAATCACCATTCCCTTCTAAAATTTCCCAGTTACATTGTATGATATTTTTAATTAAACTACTATCACATGTCATATCCAAAGTACAAGCTGAAACTGAATCTCTCTTATGACCATAATTATTTTCTTTAGTTTGTTGACCATTGGGAACCTGTATTTGTTGGTTTCCAAGTTTTGTGCCAGAGTCCCAGATCCCTTTGCATGGAAGGTGGGTGCCCTATCTTTCTCTTGGAAGGGGATGTTTCTTTATGAATTCTCTCCTTCCCAGTTCTTCAAAAGGTCCTGTTGAAAATCCAACAGGAGCAACCAAAAATGTTGCTGGTCACTCCCTTTTGGCCAAGACAGTATTGGTTCCCCCTTCTTCTGCATTTAGCCTAGGGCAATCACCACAGCTTACCCCACAGAATGGGCCTACTCACTCAGGACAAGGGAACTTTAGTATATCCACAGATGTCCACTCTACAACCCACCCTGTGGGTGACAGGGTTTTGATTCTGTTCAGACATCTTTTTTTCTCAGGGTGTGATACAAGCTCTGCAGCAGGCCAGAAACCCACAGCTAGGAAACCTATGTTTCCAAATGGAAAAGGTTTTCCATTTGGTGTATTAAAAAGGATTTACAACCATTGTTAGTGGATGGTCCAGTGGTCCTGTCCTACCTGTGTGGATTAATGAAGAGTGGACTGTCTTACTCTTCAGTAAAAGCTCATCTTTCTGCTTTTTTCTGCATGTCTGCCTATGTCTCACCCTTTAGCTTCCAGGTTGGAAGTTAAACTCTCTTAAAAGGTGTCCTTCACAATCAGACCACCAATGAAACTAGTCCATCCTCCTTGGGATCTCAGCTTTGTCTTAGAAAAACTTATCCTGGTTGCTTTTGAGCCAGCAAGTTCTGCTTCTCTGTAACAGTGCACCTGGAAAACAGTCCTTCTCATGGCCATTACTTCTGCTAAAAGGGAGTCTGAGTTACAGGCTCTCATGTCCTCTTCCTCCTTCATGTTTTTTCACAGTGATAGCGTTTTCCTATGCATTGACCCCTCCTTTATGATCAAAGTGGTTAATGAGTTATCTCTCAATCAGTCCATCAATCTTCCAACCTCTGTCCCTTTTCCTCAATCTTCTATTGAGAGGATTTTTGACACTTTAAATGTGCACAGGCAGCTCAGATATTACTTGGATAAAACCAAGCCAATTCAGAAATCCGATGCCTGTTTGTTTTCTATAACCCAAGGGTCCTTGGCCAGCTTGTTTCCAAACAGACTATTTCCACTTGGATTTCCAAAACTATTTCTTTTTGTTATGTGGCTCATGAAAAGAATCTACCCTCACCTATTAGGGCACATTCCACTAGAACAGTGTCTTCCTCTGGTGCCTTCTTTAAAGGCTTGGACACTTATTCTATCCAGGAGGCAGCTACCTGGTCTTCTGTTCCTGCCTTCACAAAACATTACAAATTGGATGGCATTTCCAGGTCCAGAGCTGGGCTATTCTGCATGGATTTCTGGAGAATGTTTCTGCTTCTCCACCCAATTCTTCTTCTACATGAGCTTTGCTATTCTCCCTCATGTTATGAATACTGCAGCATATGAATAGAAGGATACAAAGTAGTTGTGTAAAATCTTACCATAACCATAGATGTCTTTCTCTTCTATATGCTGCAATATTACCCCTCCTGCCTTCTTCCTGATGCTTGCCTGACTTCTGGTGGCATGTTTTCTTCACCTTGGATCAGGCTGGTGCTTTTGTGGCATTCACTTCTAAGGTCTGGTACGTGCTGACATCCATTTCATACCTGACCGACGTATGTTTTGGTTCTGTACGACATTGTATGTACATCTTATTAGTAACAGACTTTTGTATACTGTTTATAGATATGAGTCAGCTGGAGGCAGACTCCCTCATATTATGAATACTGCAGCATATAGAAAAGAAGGACATTTACGGTTATGGTAAGATTTTACACAACTATTTTATCATAGCACTTCTAACTGCAGGTTTAGCCTGGGTAACATTCAAAATATTCACAAAATAATGTAACAGTTATAATCAACACTGGAATACAAATGTAGCATAAATTAGTCTTAAGAAAAAGGTACTAAGTGAAAACCTCTACATGACGTTGAGGTATACATGTCACAAACAGAAAACTGGAACTGGAGGAGTAGCAAAAAGAGTGAGCATTAGGTCTAGCATTGGAAATTGTAGGAGTAACATAATGTATTTACAGGGCAAAGCAAGACACAAGTAGTGGTAAAGACATGGAGCCCAAAGAGACAGAGAGACCAAGAAAGGTAAAAGTTGTAAGATGACAATAAGCAAGGAGAAATAGAAGCTTCATACATATTTACAGGAAGCAGAAAAGTACAGTTGTGTAACATGAACTTACCATAACAGTAGATGTTTGAATGATCACTGCTGCAGTAGCCTTAGCTTTATGGGTTCTATCCTGCCAAGAGTATAACAGCAGCCAGCTTCCAAAGCTTCAGGGCACCTTCCATTCATCCAAACTGTTGGGCAGCTCGAGCTGTGCTGATTAAAAGACAAGTTTGGGTATGAAGCCCTTCAGAGCTTTCTTACCAGCAGAGAGAGAGGCTGTACCCTAAAAGGATCAGGCTAGGAATGACAAAAATTAAATGCCCACACCCTGGCATAAAAAAACACCAAAATAACAAGGGCTGGGAGGGAAGAAGTTGCACTGCACCAGTGATCATTCAAACATCTAGTTTTATGCTAAGCTCAACTTACACTACTGTAGTATGTGCTTCTTATTGATCACTGCTGCAGTAGCCTTAGCTATATTGGTAGATAGAGAAAGGTCCAGGAGTCGCCAGAGACTGCTCCTAGCAAAGCATGATCTGCACCTAGAGAATTAGTTCATCTTATAGTGCGTTGTAAAAGTATGTACAGAGGATCATGTAGCATCTTCTAGAATACTTCTAGAATCCAACCCTTTCCTTAAAGCCATAGAAGAAGCCAAGGTCCTTGTACAGTGAGCCTTGACCCTGCCTAAAATAGATTTGTTATGGTAAGTATAACAAAATGTAACAGCCTTAGACAACCATTTGGAAGTAGTCTGTTTTGACACCAGTTGTCCCTTCTTACCTTCATAAGAAATGAACAATTGATTCAATGATCTAAAAGATTTAGTTCTGTCAAGATACTACATGAGTTGTCTGTGGACAACCAAAGCATGGAGTATCCTTTCTCCCTCATTTTTAGGTTCAGGAAAGCAAACAGGGAGATTGAAAGTCTGACTTAAAGTAAATTTGGATACAACTTTAGGCATAAAAGAAAGATCAGTTCTCAAAGATACCCTGGCCTTGTGGAAAATGAAGTAGGGTTGACTCCCCATAAATGCTTGCAAGTCAGACACCCTTCTTGTAGAGATCAGAGTAATTAATAAAACTTTTTTCCATGTTAAAAGCCACAGGTCAGCCATATTAGCTGGTTCAAATGTAGTAATTGGTAGTTTCTCTAGCACTAAGCTCCCAGGAAGGTGCCACCAGTTTACTTGGAGGTATCTTATGCAAAACTCCTTTCAAGGCCATTTTGATATGCAACTGCTTTGAAAGAGGAGGGTCTATGGGCAGACATGCTGAAATGGTTGATAAATGAACCTTGATATAGGAATAAGAAAGGCCATATGATAGTAACTCATATCTTCTTCTTTCGGCTTTCCCCAGTTAGGGGTCGCCACAGCAGAACTCCGGTCCACTAATGATTGGTAGTAGATTTTTTACGGGTGCCGAGGTGCCAGCTCGACGCCCAACCTTCAGCGAAGGCACGCCCATCCTACGCATGTCTTTCTAACACCACTCGACCACAGGGAGGACATGCAGACTCCACACAGAAGGCGCTCCAGCTGAGAATCGAACAGGAGAACCTCTTGCTGTGATGCAACAATGCTACCACTGCACCACCGCAGCTTACGATAGTAACTCACACAAATATTATAAAACCAAATAACAACTAGCCCTGAATGGGTGCTGGTTATGTTGTTGGGACCAACTAGAAAACCTTTTCCATTTGCTAATATACAATTTTCTAGTAACAGGCATTCATGCTTCCATTAGTGCTTGTTGCACATCATCAAAAAACAGGTGCCTAAAAGGAATTAAGACCCTATCATTCAGGAGATGATTGATGTCAGGATGTATCAAACACCCCTGTTCTTGATTGAGTAGATCTGTTCTGGGAGGAAGCTTGTGGTAATCCCCCCTAGCCATTTCCAAAAGAATGGACACTCTCAAGTTGCCTGGGCTAGAAGTGAGTCACCACAATAATCATGGGGGTTTCTTTCTGAATCTTCAGAAGTATCCTGGAATTAGTAGAAAGGGTGGAAAGGCATACAGGAACATTCCTGTCCAAAGAAAAGAAAAGACATGTCTTCCAGGACTTCTTATATGGAGTCCAGCCATAACATTTTTCCAGTTGATTGCTTAGTGAGAAGGCAAAGAGCCTACTTGAGGAATTTCCCACAGATGGATCAAATTTTGCAAGACTCACATATCTAGTTTTTATTCATGAGGGTCTGCCCTTGTTCTGCTCAGCTTGTTTGCCCCACAGTTTTGCTCTGACAGAATGTACGATGCCTGTAGAGTGAGACTGTGCTATTAAGCTATAGTCCAAGCTAACATGGCTAGTATGCAAAGGGGGTACAACCTGGTTCCACCTTTCTTGTTGATGTACACCATCACTGTGACATTCTCTGTAACCACATGAAGAAGTCCTAGGGACCAAAGATGGTTCAGAGAATTGACTGTTCTGATCAGGGCAAGCATCTTCTTGATATTTATGTGCTTGCATCTCTTCTTGGTCCCATACCCCCCTGCACTTTTATCTCGCCTAAAAACTGGTCACTAAGCAAAGTATAAAACATATGTGGTGACTGACTGCTTTTGAGTAGGGAAGGAGAAGGGGAGACCTTGATTTAAGAATATCTGTATCTACAAAGTGATTTCTCTTCTGACAAACCCCAGTACTAGGATCTGAAAAGTTATAGGGTGGTGATAGTGTGAACAAAAAGATTTCAGATACCAATGTATCTTTCTCATATGGAGTCTTGCCAGAGGTACCATGAGAATCATAAATGACATGAAACCCAAAATCTTGAGGCATTCCCTCACAGTGATTGAAGTCTGAGTGGAAAACCTTAGAAATAAATCTAAATAAAGATTGATGTTTTCCTGTGGAAGAAAAGCTGTTTGAACTGAGTTGTCTAGTTGACATCCCAGGAACACAATCCTGTGTGAGGGAGTCAAGAAAGACTTTTGAATGTTCTTTTGAAATCCCAGCTTGTGCAAGAGATCTCTCATCCAATAGAGAGATTCCTGACATTTTGAAAAAGACTCTGCAAAGATAAGCAAGTAATCTAAATACAGAAAAGGTGGATACCCTGTAGCTAGCATTGAGCTATAACAGGAGCTAGACACTTTGTGATCACTCTTGGTACACTGGATAGTCCAAAAGATAAGGCAGAGAACCATTAATGTGATTCAGACAGACAAAACCTTAAGAAACGTCTGAAGTCTGAATAAATAGGAATATGATGATAATCATCTTTTAAGTCTAATGTTACCATGAAACTTGAAAGAGGAAGATCAGGCAACAGGGAATTTTGAATTTTGTCACTTTCAGAAACAGGGTATGAAAGAAAGATCCAGAACTGGTCTCCAAGTATTTTCTTTCTTTGGGACTAGGAACATCCCTTGAATAAAAACCCTTCCCAACCTAGGAAGGAGGAACTGCTTCTATCACTCCTTGGGAGAGCATGAAATAAAGAACAGGCAAAAAAAGCAGTCTGATCTGCAGAGTGATGAATGCCCCCCAGTCTGATCTGCAGAGTGATGAATGCCCCCCAGTCTGATCTGCAGAGTGATGAATGCCCCCCAGTCTGATCTGGAGAGTGATGCATTCCCCCCAGTCTGATCTGCAGAGTGATGAATGCCCCCCAGTCTGATCTGCAGAGTGATGAATTCCCCCAGTCTGATCTGCAGAGTGATGAATGCCCCCCAGTCTGAACTGCAGAGTGATGAATGCCCCCCAGTCTTATCTGCAGAGTGATGAATGCCCCCCAGTCTGATCTGCAGAGTGATGAATGCCCCCCAGTCTGATCTGCAGAGTGATGAATTCCCCCCAGTCTGATCTGCAGAGTGATGAATGCCCCCCAGTCTGAACTGCAAAGTGATGAATGCCCCCCAGTTTGATCTGCAGAGTGATGAATGCCCCCCAGTCTGATCTGCAGAGTGATGAATGCCCCCCAGGAAAGGAGAAATGTCATTCCCACTGCCATCTGTAACCATGATGAATGATTTTCAGAACTAGTTTATCTGAAACAATCTGTTGCCAAAGAGAAAATCAGAGACTCAGACTTCCTGGAAGAGAAAGAGGGCCAGGGTGGGAGAGGGTCACTACTCTTGAATAGTCATTCAGACTTGTTGGAGTGTCCTTGGTTTTGGGAGGTTTGAGACTTCTTTTTGGAATCCCCTTGCCACTTGTTCTTAAACATCTGTTTACCTGAATTCTGTTGAGACTATTTATTCTATTTATTTGCCAAAACTAGATGAGGAGAAAGAAAATTCCTTGGACAGATTGGAAAAGGAGGGCTGAAAATATTATAGATTTCCTGGACTGATTGCCCCTTTCATCACACGTTTTGATCACCTCTGCAGCATTAAATCTCTGTCAAGGGGACAATTTCAAATCTCATTTTTAACATCAGGTGGAAGGTTTTGAGAATGCAGCCAATCAAACCTTTTTAAAACTACCAGTGGCCGTAGGCCTGGAAAAAGTATCAACAGAGTCATACACACTGCAAACATTGTGTAGTGACTTCTGCAGTAGAAGAAATTGTTATTTAAAGCAGGTTTTCTTCAGAAGAAGAAACTGTAGATAAAGCATTCTTCATACTTTTACAATATGTCAGAATAAACTTAATCATATGAGCCTGACCATTTAAAATTCTGAAATTCAAAGCTGCAGATGTATACACTTTTTTCTACACATATTAATAATTTTCCCATCCTTATTAGAATGTGTAGGACTGGAATTAAGTAAATGCTTAGCAGCAGAGGAATCAACTAGGGCTATCGCTGCTGGGCCAGGTTTGGGAATAGTTTACAAACATTTAAAAGACTGAGGAACTTTATACATCCTATCTGCCTTTTTTAAGGACAGTTGGTGGACTATCAGGAAAATTGCAGGCATTAAGATAAACATCCTCTATAGCAAACACGACAGGAGGAATGGGTGCAATTTCTAGAAAATTCTTCTGTAAAAACTTATACATATTCAAGGGACTAAGAAATAACTCTGTTCTCCCACAGAAAACACCAGGACATTCTAGCAATAGTCTCAGAGAAAGAGAAAGAGAAACCTCCAGAGGTAGAATCAGAAAGTGAGCTCTCTTCTGAGTATGAATCAGAAATCTGATGATAAAACCCTGATCTGTCCTTGCATCTTCATGTTCAGATTCAGAATCATGAATCTTTTCAGGAAAGAAAACATCCCTCTTTCTTTTACTGGAAGATACTCTACAAGAAGGATAAATTGCCTGAATCAAACCTTGAGCCAGTCCCAGTAAACAACGGGATAGATACATGCTTGATTTTCTGATTCTTTTTGACAGGACAAATGGGGCCAACTGTGTTACTAATAGCAGCCGCTGCTTGCCTAGGATTGGGCACAGCATTCTGACACAAAACGGGAAACCTTCCTTGTTTCCTCTTCCATGACCAACAAGACTGGTTCTCCCTTGCCCTCTCAAGGGTTCACAACAGCCATGGAGTATGTGGTAAACCCCAGTCCATAATGGCTATAGATGCTACACCAGAGAGGTCCGGGATAAAAGATGAATAGTCTGAAGTGCAACAATTGGCCACAACAGAGTCATCCACCTGCAGCTAAGGCAAATTGCTAGCCTGCTGTGGTGGCAAAGGTTTTTTGCTTATTTTTTTTCTTTTTGTGGCTGGAAGATGGACTGACCATGAGAGTAACAATTTGTTCCATGGTTTATGCTGAAAATGGTGCCTCTGTCTTGGGGAAAACAAGCAACAATGCCAGTAAAACTACCTGTCCACAAATATTCCTTTTTTAGACAGAAAAAAAAAAACACAGTAAAAAACACTTTTAAACATTAAGGCAGTCAGCAACATTAAAAGAAACACATAACAGAGAATATTTTATCAGTTAGATAACAGTACATTTAAACTGATAGAAACATTTATTTATTTTTTTCCATTTAAAAGCATGTTAAGTTTTGAAATAGCCCATTAAACCACAATGGTCCTTGCTTTAAAATAACTTTTCTGAAGAAGAATGTGGATAAGAAAATGGAAGTTTTTCCCTAAAGAGAACTTATCTGCCCAGCTAAAGAAAGCACAAGTCAACCATCAATCTTTAAAAGTCTCAGAGGAGCGTACTCTTCCATGGCAGTAAAGTCCTGAAGGTATTCATACCCAAAAGTATCATTTAGTCAGCTCTCCTTGAGCTGCTTGACAGCTTGGAGACATGAAAGGTGCCCTGAAGCTTTAGAAGCTGGTGAGCTGTTCTAACCATGGCAGGATATAACCAATATAGCTAAGGCTACTGCAGCAGTGGTCAATATGAAGAACATCATAGTAGTAACCAATAAAAATAAATGGGATAATGAAAGAGGAAATAAAAGTAGTGCTGATTGAGTGATATGCTCTGTATTCTGGCATTTACAATTATATTGCTTAAAAAGATATTGTTTGAGTAGAGGCCTGAGCTTAATGTAGTTAGTATGCTTGGTCAGATAGTGAAGAAGAGATAGCTGCAGTTTTGGAGCAAATACAGAGAAACTAGAGATGGAGCTATGTACTTTAGTAGATGGGGTTTGTAGTATAGAACATACTGTACTCATGCTTCTGAAGTTGTGGATTGGAGCGGTAGTGACTAGTTTCATCCCAAGTAGAAAAGGGGCATCTTCTTGGAATAATTCAAATAGTTAGAAGTCCAAAGGTGGGTTGGCTCTGGCTTTTAGTGGGGACCACTTTGCTTTGGATAAAGAAAGAAGATGGTGTTCAAAGTGAGGATCATTGCTGATGAAACAGCATAGCTATTAGATAAGGTATGTAGTGTTGATTTTTTTTTGTTAGAGGATGAGGCAGTCGAGGGTGGGCACTCTTCCCATTGACTGACATAGCTGGAGATGAAAGGAAATAAAATATTTTCTAGGCCAAGAAAAGGAGGTAATTGATTTTAGATCTTAGCTTTTGAATCTACTCCTGAAATTTAAATGGCTGGTCATGCCTTTGAGGTAAGTCTGTACAGCCAGCACAGCTAGCTGGAATTTTGTAAATAATTATATGCCATTTGTGAATATCAAAATAATTTATCCAAGATACTTGTGTTACAAATGTAGTAGAACTGTATGTCATGTGTATATCAAACTGCTTTGTACAGACATGTGTGTTGAAAAGGTATTTGTAAAGTGCTGTGTTTAAAATGTATCCAGAGTGTGCCCTACTAGAAGAGAACAGAATTGTACATGAACTATTGCAATTGTTTAAATGTGTATGTTAACAGAGAAAACTAGAGGGTTATACTCAGTCCCAGAAACTTTAGAAAATATCTGACATTAAATTACTTTATAGGCCAGGTTATAAAGATGCTTCATTGCAGCCAGAGACACAAACTCTCTTCTAGGAAGCTTTCTGTATTGTCTTTGGGGTGAACTAATTACTACTTTAGAAGCATGAAGGAATAAAAAATTTTTTATGACTTCCAACATCTGCCAAACATCTGAGTAAAAGCCCTTGTCTGGGTATTTTTACAGGTAGATGCTAAATACTGCCAGCTTCCAGCAATGGGGGTTTGCATGAAAACTAAAAGTCAGATGACTAGAAATTATATCATTCTGCAAGCTATCTCAGCAGTAATATTTTAGATATTATTTTGAGAAGTCTTTTAGTGAGACAGAACATTATGCAGTCTGTCTTGGACCTCACAGCAACAACAACCATTCAATACATCTGCCTTGCTTTAAGTAAGTTATTAGAGTATAGTAACTCTCTTAGATACAGTCAGGAATATAGCAAAGCTTAGTTTAGATTGTGTTTTTCTTTGTTTGTGTAAGCCTGTATTGCAATGTTATTTTAAATATTTCCTGTGGTTTTGAACTCTGATGTCACTGTGAATATATATTTAATGTTGGCTTGTTCTTTAATTATTTATTATTGAATATATTTAAACCTTTCTTTGTGGCTGATCTGTGTAGAGATATTTAAGTTTTGAGAGTACTTGCATATTTATTTGATGACACTGTGTGGGCCATTCCTAATAGCCTGCTCTGGGTAAAACTACAATTTGTATTAGTATTAATGTTACACTGTAAAATTGGACACCCTTTGTTAAAGGCCCTAAAGTAGCTGATAATAAGTGACTGGTGGCAGTGGTAACTGCCTTACAGCCAGTGCAGAAGAGGATATAGATAATAAGCCTGTGCCAGCCCTTCCCAGGAGTATGTGTATATAAATCAAACCTCAGAGAGAGTGTGTATGTGTCAGCTACTTGGGCAGGGGCATAAAGCACTGGCTGGATATAGAGGGTGCTGGAGGTCTTGGCCTGTTCCCTCAGCTGAAATTTCAACTCTATAGCTGTGCCAGTTGGGAGTCTTATTGGAGATCTGGAGAAAGATGGAGAAACCAGCCCTGTACTGACTGGTCTCTGTGTGCTCTTAAAGGAAATTGTACTTGATGCAGAGAGCTGCATCTGGAAATATTGTTTGTGTACCTGTTATCCTCCCAGTGAATGTCCCCCATTGCAGCCAGTGATGAGGATTGAGGCTTCTTGCTTACTGCTTGGCAGTGGTGGGTCGTCGCAATTCCAGATTCAAAGGTATCTTGCCTAGGAATCTGAAATGGGTGGTGTAGATGAGAAAGTTGTCCTGGTACAAACTTTTGAGGGATCTCAGTACTTTAGAATATCTATTCTTAATACCAAAGACCATTGAATTGTTTTCTGTTGGATTAAGGAAAAGATTTTGGAGGCGAGCCAATTGTGTAAGTTCAGAAGATCAGCTTGTAATTGAGTTTGATTAACTGCCGGGTTAGATCTGTAGATAAACATGTCATCAGCTTATAAGAAGAGCTGTAAGTGGGATAGGTCAAGGGGTCATTTATTTATAAAACTGGGAAGAGTATTGTGACAAGTATTGATCCCTGTGGTACACCTGAATGAGTGTAGGCAGTAAGTGATATAGAAGAGCCAATCTGCACACTAAAGTATGTTTTAGTCAGTAAGTCTTTGAACTACTCTGTAACATCAGAGCTGATGACAATGTCTAGGAGGTGGGCTAGTAATATTCAGTGGTCCACCATGTCAAAATGTATATGTCTATAGTGTCTATTATCCTTTAGGTAGCTCCTATAATTTCTGTATTGGAAATCTGTTAGGTACATGGCAAACAGAACAGTAAACCATAGCTGTGGTTAATGCAGTGAATACTGCAAGACTTAAAAGTGATGCAAATTAAAAAATCAATATGCCACTATAACAAATGCTCTACTGGACTTTAGTATCCCACTTTTGGTAAAGGCAAGGGGAGAAAAACTCCAGTTGCAACAGGTAGTTTTATTCAACTGAGAAAAATGTAAAGCTTAAAGTTACAACATAGACAGATAATAAATGAAATGTAGCTATAGTAGTTTCTGAATCCAATCCTCTGTTAATTGCTAGATTGTGTTATCAGAGAATTCCCTTCATTTGGGTGTGATATGACTATAACAAAAACACATTTCTTCGCACATGAACAAAGTTTGTGTTGTGGAAACATACATGAATGCATTATGAGCATAGTGATTTCAGCATTCTGTAATGAGAATAAGGACAGACTAAACAAACAGTATTGCCACAAAATAGTTTAGTGGAGTTACTGTTGTAACCATGTGATAATAAGTGGGAATGTACTTTCATGTAAAATGAAAGGTGTTAATTAAATCTGAAATTGTTTGGACCTCCTGCATATCCGCAAAACAAACAGCACCAGAATTACCCATTCTAAAGACTTAAGCCTTGCCTGTGATATAAAAAGGACCTACTGGAGCAATAGGTATATATACCAGTCTCTGGAACAGGCTCCCCATACATGTGAAGCACAGCTCCTACCTAACCCAATTCAAGTGTAATTTGGACAATTGGATAGGGAATAAGAAATTCATCCCTGGGTTGACACCTGTGTCTCTAATAGACACATGCAGCTTGTAAATTATTCATCTCCCAGGCCCTTGCTGCAGATGTTTAATCTCCCAAGCCCCTGCTTACACTTAACAAGGGTACCAAAACTTGTCAGAGATCTGGGATGCATGGCGAGACTTACAAAGGCCCTTGTGGTTGATACCTATAAAGTAAAGCAGCATGACAAAGAAATCTAAAAATAGGCTTAATACTAAAGGACTTATTTGCATGTTCTTTATCTATTTATCTATTTACCTG
Source organism: Protopterus annectens (assembly GCF_019279795.1). Taxonomy (NCBI): domain Eukaryota; kingdom Metazoa; phylum Chordata; order Ceratodontiformes; family Protopteridae; genus Protopterus; species Protopterus annectens. Next base: position 1,791,260,515 of record NC_056735.1, on the reverse strand, counting down.
CATATAGTGTAACTTTCCCATTCATGCGTCATGCCTCTGCCATCCTAAGAGTAGCTTGTACTGCGTAGGACTAGCAATTAAGTATAGAAAATAATAATAAATGATAATGCTGATGATCTGCTACCAGGGTGACAGCAGAAACAAACCATTTTGTCAGACAAAACTTTAACATGAAGTAGAACCCTGCAAACTGAGGCACATCACCTCTGGCAATGTCATCAGGTGCAGGAGGCAAATGTAGGACAGAATTGGTTTAACTGATAGGACAAACATTTTTCTGTATCACATTATGGACTGTTTACTATGTTCTCATTTTCTCTACACAGAACATTCTGTTCGCATGCTGATAACCATGCAGCCATTCCTTTCTGATGCACTGTTTCTACAAAAAGGACTTTACCAGTGTCTTTTGAGATAAATTAAACCATGCACTGCTATGCATTAGGATACCCATGTCCAGTGAATGTTCTTCTTACCTGGGGTACATTGTAACTTTTTATAATTTTTCTAGGAAACTAAGACATGTAAGCAAACTAAACAAATCTATAATCTTCTAAGGTCCCATCTAGTTTATATTTAGTTAAACAGAATAAATAATTACTTGCTATTTGTAAACTCAAACTGCTCTAGTGTGTTTGCTAGCATTTTATTCTTCAGCAACAAGTTAAATTGCACAGCAAAGGCATGTTTATGCTTAAGTATCCATATCATTTTCTTAAATGCAGCAAGCAGATAAGCACATTAACTGCACTGCCATGTGTTTCCCTCTTTACAGTTCCATTTCTTCATCTGCAGCATGGATATATTTAGGATTTCTGTAAAAGATACATGTGAAGTCTTCCTCTGGACCTTTTCATTTTTCCTTAGCTATTCATAATTGGATTTAAAAATGGAGCTTCATTTGGGCATAGCTGA
>NC_056735.1:1791217100-1791254600 GCF_019279795.1 Protopterus annectens | reverse complement strand
GAAATGCTATGCACTGTATTTGATTAATAATTAATACACATGTGTTATCCAGGAACACCCACTGGAGTCACACTCCCTTTTCAGGGGTCACCTGGGAGCAATGTCTAGTTAAATGACTTGTTTAAGTTAATACAGAGGGCAAATGAATGTTGAGGGAAAAAAACCTATAGCACAGAGATTCCGGCTTGCAACATTGACCTCTCTGTCAACTGCCAGACCACTTAACGTGTTCTTATCTTCTAATTCATGCTTTCCTAGGTATGATAACATATTTTTATATAAAACACTGCAATAAAATATTAGAAGAAAATGTCTAACTTAAGTAATTCCAATGATCGTGAATGAAATTCCTCTCAATAAAAGATTATCACCAAATATTCATTTATCTAAAACAAAATTTGACAACTGGATGGTAAGGGATGCAGTTGATGTGACATTCAGTGAATCAGTGTTCTTTTGTGACCTTTGGGCCTGATCATTCTTTATCTAAATTTATCTAAATTTATGAGAAACTTATAAGAATCTTTGAAAGAAGGATTGTGATGCAAACCATTGCCTGAAGATGGACATTTGGCTCACTAAGCCATTGCTTGGTGGTACTCTTCATGATGGGAGTAAGGAAGCATTTTCCAGTACATGGAAGACATTGTGGGCCTCCAATATTATGTACCTTATATATCTCCCTGCTCAGCAGAGGGGTGAGAGCCATAACAGATGTCCTGATAGCCTAGATAATGGCAAGTCACAAGAAATCTTCATGCCTGCCTAAATGATGGTCTCTACAGATGCTCTAACACCTGTAACTCTTGGTGGACATCTACCACAAGGGAATGAATGACCTCAAGTCCAGTATGGGGGGGGGGGTGATGGCTGGCAGGCATAAAGACAAATGGAATCTAGGATAAAAAGAATATGAAACTGGCCAGATGTTCTACAGAACCATTAGATATAAATTAAGCAAATAATGTATTCCTGATGAAAACTGTGTGGAACAAGTTGAGTATACTCTACAGTCTTGAATGATTAAATCTTCAAAACAAGGATCTCCATGCTAGGACGGACAAACAATTCCCACAACCCTTTCACTGAATAAAACTTAATTGCTTTCAGAATTTTATTCCATACATAATTATTTATACTGCCCCACAGGGCAATCAAGCACATTATCATTTTAAAATATAAGACGCACATTAAAAAGATAGTGAGATGTTGTAAAAGGCAGGCAATAAGAACTATATGGCTTACTCAAAACAGTAGGACAGAATAGCCCTGGAAATTTTTGAGATCGCTTGATTTTAATATTTTCTAGAAGTTACTGTCTAATAGATTGGAAGTTTCTTATTTCAAAGGTTTTAGAAGTATGTGTGCCTCCACGGTACAATATTTTTTGTACAACTATAATTAGAATTTGTAGATAGTAACTATGCATACAATGATAAACTTGTTTACTCTTTTATACTATGTGCCTTGGATTTATGTCCTCATCATAAAGCAATATAAACTGGTGTAAAAGAAAATTCTAAGAGCCATTATGGTATGGACTAAAGGAATCAGCCATACAGAGGGAAGTGGCAAATTCTGAACTGCCAGGTAAAATGAGACCTAGCCACAAATCAAAAGCAGAGACAGAACCAGTGATGCATTACCTATGAAAAACATTGTACATTTCAACAACAATGCTGATGATGAAAAAACTTTTCTATTCCAAAATGATAAAAATAGAAGTGATGTGTATTCATTATTTTAGCGATTTTGCTTCACACATCTGCAATAATTGTAGATAATTGAGGTTTAGTGGCACTTAGGGCTAGTGACTTCAAGGCCATGAGGCATTGCATGATTATTTTCAATATGACGTGAAGAGACTAACATGATTAACAAACAACAAAGCCTTTTTGTTAACCCAGTAACCATATATTAAGGTGTTACTGCAACTCCTTCTATACTGTACTTGAAGCAATATAATAATTTTGTCACTAGCGCTGCAGTTGTACATAGCCTAAACTAGATCATGATTATTTTCTCATTATCAGTTAAAGCTGATCACTGGATTTAATACTATTCTATGTATTGAGAAGAAATATATAACCCTTTGTCAGATTAGCTTGCAGCTGTAAAATGTAGCCTTACTCATTACCTTTATCAAGGCTTCAAGTGGTCACATCTGTTGATCAATACCTGTATGTATTGCATAATGGCTTTAAAACTCCTTAACCAGCAGGAAGCAAAACAGTTGTGTACTTAATAAGTTTAGTAGTGGCAGTGTACGTACTAGCACTGTAAAGGGAGATCCTCATCATGCAGTTACTTGTAAAGAGTAAATGATGTAGTAAGGAAGCAGAAGGTTTGTTAGTATGACTTGACAAATATAATTTAATCCAGGTTAAAGATTTGATGAATACATTGAGAATATTCATAATCCTAAAGTGATACAACAAGAGGTGTATAATACAGTTCAATTAATGCATAGCTAGTTAGACTGGTAAAGTCTCAAAAGCATGTTAACAATGAAATCTCTAAACTGATGCTTTGCCATGTAGCTCGATACAAATTGTGGCTCTGTAGATCTCTTGCTTTAGAATATGCCTGGTACTTGGTAAAGAAAGAAGACATACTTATAATTTCAGTTAAATTGAATAGATAGGAAAGTCAGTAAAATACACATTTAACTGTAAAATATTATCAGAAATGAGGAACTGCATTTTAAACATGTATACTGCTGTATGGTTAACAACATGCTTAACAGAAGCAATTTAAAATAGCAGCATAAAGCCTAGCTAGAGTATGGTAGTCATAATAAATATTAATCTTTTAGATATACTTTAGTCAGTTATGCTTTTGTTGGAACACTCAAACGTTGCCACGGTGGTCTTTTCTAGAATTTTTCAGTAAATGTGTTATGATAAACATTGATCATTGGTCAATTAATACAGAGAAAAAATAGCATTCTCATAATATATTATTAACTACCACTCACATCAGTTGGTTTAAGTGCATTAACTGAATATTAGTGGACTTCATAGTCCACTAAAGAGAATATGGTTATATGCCCTTCAGAGGCCTTTATCACCAAAATGGGCAGCTTATTCCATCTGCTTAATTTGAAGAAACATTATGTGCTGCTAACCCAGTGGGTTTTAGTTTGTGTTTCTTCACTCTAATTACTGGGGCTGGCTCAAATGAGAATTCATTTGTTTGATTAATACTGCAGTTTGAGTTGAGAGATGTACGCCTACAGTCTGATTTCAGGTGTCAAATGTGGTAGCTATAAACTGCTCATTTATCTTGCAAGGTATGGTAGTATTAGTTTCAGTGGGAAGATGATAAGGGATAGGCTTGACACCCGACTTTAAGAGATTATTTCCAATGCAACACAACCATTTGCGATTATTGGTGTGAGTTGTCTGTGCCCAGATTTTCACTGAATGTTAAGATTTTTGTCTCATATTTTTGGTCTGTTCCTCATAAAATTTGTGGCAAAACACTGACAATTGAAGTCATTTAATAATGACACACATTTGAGTTTCAGACTTTATATCCTCTAGAAAAGCATGCTAACACAACATCTGTTATTCTTGCAATTTTCTAAATTTCTAAGAGCAATATTTGAAATCTGCCCCTATTTTTGGGCCTTTGTCCCCCATAATTTTAGACTTCATCCAGATTTTTTTAACTAAGAGGTTGAAGGTATGCGTGTAATATTTCGTTTTTGGCTAAAAAAGGAAACTGAACCTATATTTTTGTCTGTGACTGATAGAGCTGCTTTCTGTTTTACCTTCTCCTTTTGTTTTCTGTTTTAAGAATTCTGTTTGGTCTGGTGTTTTTGTCCATGTGAGACATAGACACTTAAAGTATCTAGACTGCACATTTCACATGTTTTTTTCATTGGTTAATTGTCTCCTGAGTGATACTTAAATACACAGTGAATTTCTAGGCCTTTGTCTTTTGCTGAAAATATTTCATGCTTATATAAACTAAAGCACTGTTGGTGATTCCCTGCTGGGTGAGGAAAGTAAACTTATATTTTTTTGTCTGTGACTCTATCTGCTCCATTTTGTTTTCAGTTTTAAGAAATCTGTTTGGCCTGGTGTGCTTTTTTATGTAAGAGATAGACACTTAAATTATCAAGGCTGCACACTGCACATGTGTTTTCATTGGTTAATTGTCTCTTAAGTGATACTTAAATACACAGTGAATTTCTGGACTTTTGTATTTTGCTGAAAAGATTTCAAGCATGCATAAACTAAAGCACTGCTGGTCATTCCCTGCTGGTTTTCCCCACCCAGCCTCCCCTTTGATGACATGCTCTTTAAACCTGGTGATTTTAAACTGCCCACCCCTAGTGTACATTGAGCTTAATAAGCTCCTCCCTTTCTATATGGCTATTGATGTACTGAATTATTTATTTGCTTTTACTTTTGCTTATATTGACACAGTGCATTTTGCCTATCTTTGTTTGTTATACTGATTTACTTCTTCTGAATTCATTATCTAGCTAGCTGTTGGACAAAGTAATGCATTTTTACACTTTAGCATTCACTTGTTTTTACATGAAGAGGTCAGTGGATTTCCATGTAGTGCACTGGGAGGTAGCCTGGTCTGTTTTGGTTGGGGAAACACCTGAGATTTTTGCATGTAGTTTTATTGGCTGGAGGGCTTATTAATCAGCTTATCTTGTTTTTAGCGCCTTTATAAATTCTGTACAATTGAGTGGCTCTTGGCTCATTTATACAAAGCGAAGTACTTTTATTGAATAATCATACTTTTATAAGCCATTTAAAGTACACTACTGTATCCTCATCTTTAAGTTTGTTTGTGGTAGCATTTTGCAGCTTTCAAGCTTGTTTGTGGTAGCATTTCACTCCAGACACTCCTCTAAGGTGCTTTTACATTAGGAGGACTAAGATTATTCATCTAGTGGTAGTAGACGTTTACATGGTCTTTATGAGCTGGGAAATACACAAAAGGGATCTAAGTATTTTTTACACCTCTGTTATATACACTGTGATAGTACTTCAGCAGTTACAAAAAATACTCTACAGTCTGCTATTACTTTAAGCAGCTAATGGCGCTGTATTACACTACATCTGTTAGTTGTAGGGCTGTTATTGGTAATTTGTGTGGTCTTGTTACACTCGGGATCTAAACCAGCTATTCTAAATTAAGAACGTATTTTTCTGTGCCCTTGTGGCAGACGTTTGCTGGTCTAACTTGTCTGAGTTGGGGGATGCTGGTGGAAGGCATATTGTGTGTTTTCCCTGACTGATAGCTAGTGTAAAACTTGTTTCTCTTATCTCATCTTTAAGTCTTGTGTTTGTGTGGAGATTGGCATAGATACTCAGAGCTGGTTGTCATTTGGTGACGTTGCTACTGATTGCTGAGAATCTGCTTTCTCCTGGAGAAATCCACTACTGAAAAGAAAAAAAATAAGTTTTTTTTATTTTTTTTTTTATTTTTTTTGCAATTCTCTTATATACTGTGACTGTACTTTATTGGTTTCTTAAGCTATTTCTTGTCATTTTTGTACTTTACAGTAAGAAAAAAACTGTACTGTCTACTGCTGCTTTAAGTCGTTAATTGTACTGAAGTTCATTGTATCTGTCAGTTGTAGGGCTGTTGTAGATGATTTGTGTGGTCTTGTTACACTTAAGCTCTAAACCAGCTATTCTGCATTAAAAAGGTGGTTTTCTGTACCCTTGTGGCAGAAGTATGCTAATCTAACCTGTCTGAGTTGGGAATTGCTGGTGAAAGGCTTATTGTCTGATTTCCTATTTGGTAGCTAACTTAAAACGTGTTTATCTTTGCTCATATTTAAGTCTTGCATTTGTGCAGTGCTGTTCATCTCTCAGCAGTGGTTAGCAGTGCCCTGTATAGATGGAGAAGCCTAGAAGATAAGTTTTTCCCTAAACGGCTGTCAGTGAAACTCTTCCAAGCTTTTCTGCTGCTCTAGGAGCAACTCAGTTGCACTCTGAGCAGCAGTGCCTTATTGATCAACCTTAGCCTACACAAAGTATAGGCCCTCTTGTAGTTTTTGCACTACCACCACAGTCCTGCCAAATTAACCCATTCCCTTCCCTAATAAAACATACATTAAGAGCCTGCTATCAAGGACTGGCAGTTTCGCATCATCTCTCTAGCTAGCCTGATAGACATGGACATCCTGAGGTAATGTAGTTATTGCCTCATGTGTACTGACAACCACCTACTCCTGAAACAAATAAAATACAGAGAGATGTAGTTACATTATGAAACTGGAGGCAATACTCTCACATAAGGACAAATTGAAGGCCAAATAGGTTGCCAGCACTAAATAAGGACATGGCACATAAACCCAAATATGCAGAGGTACTCACTAGCAATTTACCAAAAAAATCAGAGGCCTCCCAAATGGAAACCACTTACATACATAACAATAAAAAAACAACCACAACATATAATAGTACACACACTGGTCCCATAAGGCATAACACCCCAATATTCTTGACTAAATACAGTATTTGCAATGGACGTAGTCAAAACTAGTACATGGCATTCCTAGTCATGTACAATATATATAAGAAGTGTAATGGAGTAATGAAGGGTGGATTGGGGAAATGTGGTAGGAAATTAAATAGATTATACATGTTGTATAAAAGGGGAGCTGATTTGTCCACCAGATGGCTTAAAGCTTATGTACAGAATATGAAGGATCAGTTGCTATGATTTGCTATGATTTGCACTCCATTTGTTATACTACTGTTATGGAGGCATTTATACTAGAAATTAACAATTTTATTTCTCATGTTGTAGTTTTTGAAAGACTGCATTGACTTAATTGATATAGAAGTGGATTGGCTTGAAGTTTGGTGACTGATGGAATAATGGAACAGAGTCTGTCAGCAAAGAAGTACATGGAGTTCAGCTTCAGAAATGTATATACAAATAAAATATTAGCAATTTTGATTTATGTTTTACTTGTGACAATTTAGCCTTGACAAGTGTGTCACAACAGTGTTTACTTAGTGGTAAGAAGGTAAAAAAGCAGCAGTTACCATTATATGATTGACAGACCATGATGCTTAGCCAGAGATGGCCTGCATCTGACTCACTTGGGCTTCAGGCTTCTGGCAAAGACACTTGCCTCCCCCATAGTGCCTTTTTTTGAAAAAGTGATAAGGTTAAAACTACCAACATAAAAATTTCAACAAGACCCAAATTAAAGGTCATTCTGCTATATGCTAGGAGTCTAAACATGAAACTGTACTCACTGAAAGCATGCTTAACCCTGTAAAATGTTGACAACTGCACAGTCACAGAAACCTGGTTCAAAGCTGTGGAGAGCACCCCAGCCATACCTGATTACTCATCCTATTATTCATTCAGACCCCAAACTGTGAGTAGTAAAGCCAAAGGAGGTGAAGTTTCAATATATATGAAAAGCCATACACACCTCCAGACTGATCAAAAAGTATGATTCACAGGAGACACTCCGGGTGCAGTTAACCATTGACAAGACCCATATACAAATCATAGCTAGCTACTGGCCCCCAAATCTGACCCAAGATGCCAAACTGCCTATCTTGACCTCTTCAAATCTATCAAGCTTTAAACCTTTACCCTGATCCTGGGTGACTAAACATAGACTGGAAGAACTATTCATGCCAGAACACAAATGCCCAGAGATTCCTCGATTTGTTTCAATGCAAATGCTTTGGAACACCTAGTTGATACCCCCACAAAAGATAATAATATCTTGGACTTGGTATTAGCCAACATGAGTAACCACTGCAGCATCCCTGCAGTATCATTCTCCCTTGTAAGATCAGACCAAAAAGCGGTCACATTCGAAGTCACCATCTCCCCCGACCCCCACCCTAGCTAGGCCAAACAAAAAATATTTTCCAAAGCTGATTACAGTCTCCTGAGGGGTGGTATAAACAGCTTCACAGCCCCCTCCCCCTCTCTAGGAAATGACACCAGTATCTAAGACTATACCAAATTACTATACAAACATTTATATAGATGCATGGAATCAGGAATACCTGACAGAATTAAATCATCCTCCATAAGGAAGAATAAACCTGTCTGGTGGACATCTGCCATAAATAAACTCTATAACAAAAGAAAAAATTGCGGCTCAGGACCAAGAAGGAGCAGGTGCCCAATTGGAAGCAATCTCTCCTTAGCCTAAACAAGCAAATAAGAGCACTAGTGAAATCCTCCAAAGCAAACTTCTAGTCCAAATTGGCCACATCTACTAGAGACAATCATAAGGCCTTCTTCATATATGTCCATAATCTCAAAGGTAGCACCCAGATCTGTTCAGAACTGGTGGTCAAGGACACCACATATACAAATGCCGTAGATATAGCAAACTTGCTGGCTGACAGATTCAGCAAAAATTTCACCACTCTGTCCCCCATCAGTAAATCAGAACATTCCCAGTACCTGCCTCCTTCCCCTTATATCTAGAGATCAGGTCATAACTCCTTTCTCAAAGGCAAAACAATACAGCCTCCATGTGACCCAATAACATCCCAGGCTGCATCCTACATGTACTCAGGCAGGAACTTGCAGCACCATTAGGCACCCTATTCAACTAAAGCCTGAGTACCGGCTTTGTCCCAGCTGAGTGGAGGACAGCTACTGTCATCCCTTTACACAAAGGTGGAGTATCCACCAATCCAGAAAATTATAGACCCATCATCCTAACTAGCCTGATCTGCAAAGCCATGGAACAGGTTATCATGAACCTCATTAGCAAAGACATTGTCAACCTCCAAACACTCTATCCCACACAGTTTGACTTTGTGAAGGGGAGGTCATGTCTATTAAATCTGGTTGACTTTTTTGAGACAGATGCCAAAGCCATGGATGCAGGTAAGACAGTGCACATTGCCTACCTTGATCTGGCCAAAGAATTCGACACTATTCCCCACTCAGACATAATAGATAAACTTTCTCAACTAGGCATCAATCCATATGTTACCAGATGGGTAGCTAACTAGTTCACTGATAGAACCTCCCTAGTCAAAATAGGGGAAGCCACCTCAAGCAGTAGACCCGTATTGAGTGGCGTACCCCAGGGTTCAGTTTTGGGGCCTCTGTTATTTGGGATATACTATTCTGAGGTGCAGGCCAAAACCAGGGGGCTATGGCTGACCAAGTTTGCAGATGACTGCAAGCTGGGAGCTGTCATCAATTCCCCTATTGATGTGGACATCCTCCAAGAAGGTCTCACCCAAACAAATGACTGGTTCCAGAAACATGGCCTCAAGCTGAATACAAAAAATGCATCATCATCCCCTTTGGGGAGAGTAATGTCCCCACAAATTATCACATTAATAACAATGTTCTAAGCACAGAGTCAGCCATGAGGGATATGGGAACCCAGATTGATAGTAACCTGACATTTGACCACCATGCTGCTTCCACTATAAGGAAAGCCTTCTACAATGCCCACCTTATAAGTAAGGGTATCTCATCCAGGGACAAGGAGGTCATAACATCCCTGTATTTTTCCCTTATAAGGCCCATTATTGAGTACAATGCCCCATTCAGCATGTACCTCGCAAAGCACATTCAGCAGCTGGAGAGACCACAGATTTTCTCACCAGGAGAATCCAGGGCCTCATACAGAGATAGGCTAAAAGCTCTATCCCTCTACTCTGTATCATACAGCGTCCTCAGAGGTGACCTCTGTTGGGCATACAAAGTGATCTCAGACCTCGCCTTGATGAGAATGCTGCATATCTGCAAGTCAAGATCCACTTGAGTAACCCACACATGCAACCTCAACCTTGTCCGTGACATCAATAGGACTTGTTGGTGGGACAGATTTGTGTCCCAGGGACTCCTCCATCTATGGAATAGACTCTCTCTCCATGTCAAGCAGCATACCTCTTTATCCCTTTTAAGCTCAACCTGGATAACTGGATGGGAAATAGAAAATACATCCCTGGGATTCCACCCATGTCCCTGCTGGACAGGGGCATCAGCTGCTGATTTGTGTATGCATGGGCTAACCTCTTGGCTAGGCTTATAAGGGCCTCAGGGCCAATAGCCTAGTAACTCCCTATGATCCTATGATCCTATGATCTTAAGTGGGTTGTAGAGAATTATGATTATTTTTGATGCAGCCGCAATTATAGGTGGTCTGTATTCTAACTGTGTAAGGAGTGGGCATCTTGAGACAATGCTACAATTGTCTCATGTACACAGACAACCCTCTCCTCCTCCCAACAAACACAAATACACGTGAGATGCAAATATATAGCCAAACTGGAGGCTGAACTCTCTCAACTCAGGGCTGGCATGACCAGACAGGAGGAGATGGCAACCACACACACAACAATCCCAGTCCCACATAGACCTACCACAACTGCAAACCAAACACATAAAAACACAAAGACATACTTGAAGGCTCTAATAAAAAACTTACCAAAACAACAGAGGCTCCCAAAGCAGACATCCAAAAATCCACCACCTCAAAACAAAACACATGCAACACATACTTCAATAAATCAGTGTGTCGACCAATCGCAGCCCTTAAGGCCAAACACCTTGCCTGATACACTAGTAATATGTGACCCCATAGTTAGACACACTGATGTCCCACTGACCAGGCTGAACAAGGAGAAGGTGACTGTCAGCTGTCTATCGGGAGCTAGAATCCGCCACATAACACACGCACTCAGGTCACTCCAAAGCAAGTACAAATATGACTCCGTCATTGTCCATGCTGGTGTGAATGACCTGAGACGTACCTCCCTGGACTACATGAAAAGAGACATAGAGGAGCTCTCCGATTATGTAGCCCAGGCTGGTATGACCCTGACCCTGAGCAGCATCTTGCCCTCACCAAGAATGATACCACAATACAAAGACAAGATGATCAGCTTTAACAATTGGCTCAAGTACTGGTGTCATTCTAAGGGGATCCAATGTCTGTCTGCCTGGGATGATATGTTGGACAAGCCACGCTGCTTCACAAGGGATGGCTTACACCTGTCACCACTGGGCTTCCGGATATTGGCTAAGGCTCTTGCCACCCCCATAGTGCCTTTTTAGGCAAGGCTCAAAAGACAAACCCACCTCCTTAGAAAACAAAAATGGAAAAAAACTAAGGGTAATGCTGCTCAACGCCAGAAGTCTAAATCTCAAGATGCAGGCACTTGATGCACTCCTCAGCATGGAGAACATCGACGTCTGTGCAGTAACTGAAACCTGGTTCAAGGCTCCTGAGAGCACCCCAGCTACCAGGCTATACCTCGTATCATGCTTTTCGCCCCAAAACCCGGGCCGAACCACAAGGGAGGGGGAGTGTCCATATTCATAAAGGACACCCACATCTCCAGGTTAGTAGCAACACATGAAGCATCAGAGACCATACAGGTGCAACTAACCATAGGCAAAACTGCTATACAACTGGTAGCATGTTACAGACCACCCTCCCAATCTCAAGAACCCCACTCAGCCTTCCTGAAGACATTGGAGGATATGAATGTATCACAAAATACCATCATACTGGGAGACTTCAACTACCCAAACATAGATTGGGTACATTATTCTAGCCCTAATACCCTAGCCCAAAGGTTCCTGGAATTCATAAATTCAAATGCACTGGAACAACTATTCACCTCTCCCACTAGGGGAGATAATATACTAGACCTGATCATCACAAACATGGGGACAAAATGCTCCACACCGGAAGTATACCCCTCACTAGTGAGATCTGACCACAAACTAATCACCCTGGATATACATATCCCACCTCCACCGCCAGCACAAAAGACCACAGTGAAAAACTTCTCAAAAGCAGACTTCACTCTTCTTAAGACTGACATGGTATCCTTTAAGCCCACTGTGCCAGTGGATACCACATCCCACAATGCCGAATCCTTCACAAATGCTTTCTATGGACATCTCCAAGAATGCATGGATCATGCAATCCCAAACAAATCCAAGTCCCTCTCCACCAAATGTAAGCGTCCTGTCTGGTGGACCTCAGCCATAAACAAATTGTATAACAAAAGAAGGAAGCTACTGCATGTCAGAGCGAAATCCCATGAAGGGAAGACATCTCTGATCAACATTAGCAGAAAACTACGTTCTCTCATAAAAACATCCAAGGCAAACTTTGAGAGAAAAATTGCTAAGGACACTAAAGATAACCACAAAGCCTTCTTCAGCTATGTTAGAAACATGGGTGGAAACCCTCAGATATGCTCAGAGTTGGTTCACAACAACAAAAAATGCACTGAACCCACAGATATTGCTAACATTCTGGCTGAGAGGTTCAGTGCAAATTTCTCGCCTCCTTCACCCCCAAAAGAAGAAATACTTATCCCAGCTGAATGTAATCTCCCTGTCATCTCAGATGTCCAAGTGAGAACCGCCCTAAACAAAGCAAAATGGGACCTGACGGTATCCCGGGGTGCGTGTTATGTGAGCTCCAAAAGGAGCTAAACCCACACATAAAAATGCTATTTAACCTTAGCCTTACTTCGGGATATGTACCTGAACACTGGCGTACAACAACAGTGGTCCCACTCCACAAGGGGGGGTGCCTCTACAGACCCTGGAAACTACCGCCCCATAAGCTTGACTAGCCTGGTCTGCAAAGCTATGGAAAGAATCATTATGGAACTCATAAACGGAGACATAGGGGACCTACAGATGCTTGACCCCACCCAGTTCGGCTTTGTAAAAGGCAGATCCTGCCTTTTAAACCTGGTTGACTTTTTCGAAACAGTCACTAGAGCCATTGATTAGGGCAAAGCAGTCCATACAGCATACCTGGACTTGGCTAAGGTCTTCAACACAATACCCCACTCAGGCATCATAGATAAGCTAAACAGCTTAAAAGTAAACCCTTATGTCACTAGATGGGTTGCAAACTGGCTAAAGGACAGATCCCATAAAGTTAAAATCGCTGGAGCAATGTCAGACTCAAAGCCAGTCACAAGTGGTGTCTCACAGGGATCTGTCCTGGGACCCCTCTTGTTCGGCATTTATTTCTCAGATGTTAAAGCAAACATGGGAGGGCTGTGGCTGACAAAGTTCGCAGATGACGGCAAACTAGGTGCCATAGTTGATACACCAGCAGATACACACATCCTACAAAAAGGCCTCACTGAAACGGACAACTGGTGCCGTAGTCACGGCCTTAAACTAAATGCCAAAAAATGTATAGTCATCCCTTTTGGCAAAAACAAAGTACCCACAAATTATCACATAGACAGCAACCCACTGAGTACGGAAAAAGTAATCAGAGACCTAGGGACCCAAGTAGACAGCGACCTCTCATTTGACACCCACGTTGCCAAAGTGGTTAGAAAAACATTCTACCTTGCACACCTCATCATGAAGGGTTTCACATCCAGATCCAAGGATGTCATTGTACCCCTATATTCCTCCCTCATCAGACCCATGATTGAGTACAATGCCCCATTTGGTATGTACCTCACCCGGCACTTGCAACAGCTGGAGAGACCACAAAAGTACCTCACCAAAAGGATCAAGGGTCTCCAACATATGTCTTATTCTGCCAGACTAAAGAAACTTCAGCTCTATTCAGTAGCATACTGCCTGCTCAGAGGTGATCTCTGCCTGACGTACAAGGCCATGTCCAATCAGGATCTGATGGACATGCTCCACCTCAAAAAATCCAAATCCATCAGGACCATGAGAGCTAAAGACTTAAACCTCAGCACAAGTATGAATAGGACATGCTGGAGGGATAGATTCATAACCCAGAGGCTTCCCATGCTTTGGAACAGGATCCCAGTTCATATTAGGCAGAGCCTCTCACTGACTCTCTTCAAGAGAAATCTTGATGAGTGGATGGGAGACCGTAAGTTTACCCCAGGGGTCACATCTGTGTCACTGCTAGACAGGGGCACAATAAACTAATTCTATTATATAAGGGAACCTTCACTGTGTCACTACTAGACAGAGGCACAGTATTCTAGATTTATTCTGTACATTTTTGTACCATTTCATGGGGTGGCAAAAGCCACATCACTATGGCTAGGCTTACAAATGCCCCAGGGCAGATAGCCTAGTACTATAGTATGAAAATATGAAACTATACCTTTTCCTATGTTTGCTATTCCTGTGGGGAAGAGGGAGTTTGAAAATTCTCGTAGTCCAGAAGAACTTTTTATTCACCTTAGCTTTATGACTTTGTGAATTATATTGTATGTATCTAAATATATCTACCATTTCTTTGGGGTCATTGCCTTGCTGAATCCCTGGAACATGAGCTGGCTTTTCACTAGTTAGAAAAAGCATAGCGTTTTCAGTGTAAAAAATGAGCTGATAAAGGGTTAACCAGGTTGCAAGGAGTCCTTGTTGTTCTTGTTCCATTATTGTATTTGCAGACAAGGGCATTGCCTTATCAATTCTCACATCATCTGTGAAAGTTGTGATGGAAGGTTGGAGGAGGTCAACTAATAATTAACTGGTGAAAATATGACATATATAGAATATTATTAGGAAATTAATATGAAGTAGAATAGAGATCCTTGTGCCACACCTTTGTGTAAATGAGCTAAGTGCATGAAGTAGATTTTATTTATACTTTATAGAGTTAATTATCTAGAAGTGTTTGAACCATTTATATACCTGAGGGCAAATGCTGACATTTGGTAAGGAAGTTCATTGAAGAGATTGACTAACAAGGTCAAAAGCTTTTGTAAGCTCCATGAAAAGATTACCCAAGAGCATGCTCATGTTCATGTTCTACAGAGTGTCATCTGTAAGTATACGGAGTGTAGTCATTGTGTACATACAACCACACTCTATTCCATTAGAAGCAGATACAGCATTACAAGCTTAAAATCTCTACAAATGATGACACAGGCAGAACAATAAGGCACAAGTGCATCCTTCAAGTATAATCTTTTTTTCTAATTCTTTGCACAAAGCTACAACTGTAGACTTCCACAACCATTTAAACTCTGCACCGAGCAAAACTAGCACCTTATTCTTATCCTGTTTCACACTATACCCTATACTTGCTAATGATTTTATACAGATTACTGGCAAATATATATTTAATAATCTTTCCATCTTAAAAGATTTTATATGTTAAATCCAAAAACAAGGATAGCTGACTGCATTTCCATATCACATTGTTTTACAACAGCATATTTCTAACATCTGTCCAAGCATATTATAATATCATTGGCCCTTTACAACCAATATGACTACAGTGAGTTGCATTAGCTATGAATTCTCTCACTGTAGGTATATTGGTTGCAAAAGGCCAATGTTATTATAGTATCATTGGGCATATGCATGTTAGAAATATGCTGTTGTAAAATAATGTGATGTAGAAATTAAGGATTCATTTTCAGCATTCCCATGACAGTTAAAAGCATATCCATTTGTCTGTAAAAGTCAAGAGGAAAATATCAATACTCTCCCTAAGCAACGTCAGAAATCCAAAATTTAGTTATTGTGAAGATGGCTTTAATATTGCTTTTCTGATAATTTAGTAAATCTGAATTGTAATATTTTTATAATTCATTTACATCGTTTGTACTGTTTAGTAATAGTAAGTTACCATCATGCAAAATTATTTAGAGGTGAGCAAAAGCTCTGGAAATTCAATTAATCAAGAGGAGAGAAAAACAGAATCCGGGGGGGGGGGTGGCATGAAACACCAGAAACTAAAATAAAAGAGGTGAAAAAGTTATTAAAGTGAACCTGAATGGCTCTATCTATGAGGCAGTTTTTGAAACATTTACCTACTAAATGGGGAGACAGTGCATCAAAACTTTTTCCTGAAATAGTCTAATAATACATCTGGACAACTAATAACTGAAAAAAATCATATTTCTGAATTAATCAATAGAAATCTTGAAAATGTGTTTATAGCTATAAATTCTTGAAAATATATGCAATGGATGAACCTCAAAAAATATAACATTGCATGTATTCATCAGTCATATACTGCACTCCTATGATATCTTTGAGAGAAACATTTTAGTGCCAGCAGGGATGGCAAATTTTTCTCATTGTACAAAAATATGCATAATGGGTTTACTTTATTTAAAAAAAATCAACTACCAACATAGAATATACATAGAAAAATGAATGACATGGGAAACATCTTCATTCAGATGTTCATCCTTAAAACTATGCATATGACTTGAGCGACTATTGGATGTGTCTGCACTACAGAAATTAAAGCATCACTGATGATGCTATCAGCATCATTAGACCCTGTCTTCTCTCTCAGATTCTTACATATCAGTTAACAAAAGGCAATC
Source organism: Protopterus annectens (assembly GCF_019279795.1). Taxonomy (NCBI): domain Eukaryota; kingdom Metazoa; phylum Chordata; order Ceratodontiformes; family Protopteridae; genus Protopterus; species Protopterus annectens. The sequence continues at coordinate 1,791,238,341 of NC_056735.1, read as the reverse complement.
TCAACACAGTCAACACCAGAAAGGAGAGAAGCCATACTGTCATTATTGTCCTACCTAACTCTGAAACATTTCCTCAGAGTAATCTCTAACCACCTTCACACATATTTACTAACACTCAATAAACAGCATAACTTTTAACAGTGGAACTGTCCAAATGCTAACAGTTAAGAATTATTTTAATTAAATGCACTATTTTTGGGAGTAAGGACTTCCTGTACTTTAAAGATGAGTAAGTATGCACATAATTTTACCTCCAGAATACACATACTTATTGCATCTCCAGAAATCTAAAATGGTCAATGCTAAATCGTTTGCATTACATAAATGTGGAATCTTTAAAACACCCTACATTCATTTCATTGCAATAAGTTACCATTATGTGAAAATAACTGTTCATGTTCCAGAATGGAATGTACATCTTCACAGATTTTCTTCACTCTCACTTTCTCTCGTTCACTCTCTCTCATACAAGTTGCAACAAGATCCCAGAGTGACCCCTTAGAAAGCCACCGTCATCCACAGTTTTCAAGGTAAAGAGTAAGACGCAGAAGCAGATTGCCATGTCTTTCTTCTGTTTCACACATACAGCACATACATACACTCACAACTATGGACACAAGTCCTCAATCGTGTCATTATTCATTTTCCATTCTTTTTCAGTCTTTATACTATTAAAAAGTTATCAAATATCTCAGCAAACCATTTACCCAGATGTTAAATTACATAACAGTTTGAGCATATAAGATGTTGTTTGCCCACCAAAAAAATTAAAAAAATAAATAAATAAATTATCATGGTCTGATTTGTTCTCATAAAAGTCAAAGTAAAAACAGTGTGTTCCTAAACAGGAATATAATTTTCATGTTGTCTACTCACAGTGTCAGATGACTGAAATATAAGTTTTACAGAGGTAGACTATGAGGTCTCATTGAATTTATTGCATCCAAACTAGCATATTGTGCAGGGCTGACCTTACAATAATTGTACAAGCTATATTTTAAAAGCCTCGGGTTAAGAATGACATGGACATAATAACAATTTATCATGGAGACACATGTTATAAAACTGCTCCATTTTCAACTACTGGTAGCAGTTCATCTATATATAAAGAGACAGAAAGAGAATGAGAGAGAAATATAGATATTGGTAGATATTTTATTTAAAAAGTATTTATCATTTGGGATCATAAGTGATGTATTTATATGTTTGCTTGGGTTTGTAATATATTTATGTATTTAATATTCAGCAACGGGCACTTTAAATGGAATGACATACTTTATAATAGATGTATTGAGTTGATTGGTGGAAACCAATTTAAAAATTGTGATGTAATAATATAAAAATCAGCTGTTTGATTTAAAAGTTTATTCCTTTGAAGGTGAAACCCGAGGTACCGGAATGCATCAGTAAAGAGCAATTTAAAATCTTTTTCCTGGTGTGCTGTTTGTTTTTTGGAGTTTTATCGTATATGGATCATTTTTGTGAAAGTCAAAACCTTTAAGGCTGAGTTTTATAAAAACAAAATTTCATTTTTTAAGAGATATATAGACAATTTAATTTTCATTTGCAGGGGGGATCTGGAGGAGTTTGATTTATTCATACATGGGTTACAAGAGAATGAGTTTGGCCTTGGGTTCACTTTTAAAACAAGCAGGACGACAATCCAATACTTGGATTTGGAATTTTGTTTGGATGAAAACTTCATGATGGCATTTAGACCCTTTGTAAAAGAAACAGCGGTCAATAACTTTTTGACCACTGACAGTATGCATGCTCCCCATCTTCTGCATTCATTACCTTATGGTGAGTTCTTGCGAACTGCAAACAACACATCTAGAAAACATGAATTATTTAATGAATTTAGGAAAGTAAGGCACAGCCTTTCTAGAAGGGGATATAATGGAAACATTTTGAAAGCAGCTGAAAATCGAGTTAGAAGAAAGCTGGGGCTAGTACATGATGTGACAATCGGGGAAGAAAGGGCCCCTATACAAAAGAATTTGGGGTGAATAAGGTTGAAACACGGGATTCTCTATTTTTCGTTAACAAATATTCCCCCATTTTCAGATATTTTAAGCGATCTGGTAAATAGGTATTGGCCTATCATCCTTAGTGACGAAAAATATGGAAACATTTTTCCAACCAGGGTAACTTTTTCCTATAGTAGGTTTAAAAACCTGAAGGAATTGTTATGGATGGGTAAATTACAAAACAGATTTGATAGGAAAGGTAGTTTTCCCTGCGGAAAATGTTTAGTTTGTAAGAACATTAAAAAAAATTTGGATGGGGTGAATATCACTGGCAAAACATATAGAGCCAGGGATTTATACAACTGTGACTCAAGGGGAGTTGTTTACATAATTGGATGCAGTTGTACACCTGTCCAATGGTATATAGGTTAGATTAAAAGAACTGCAAAAAAGAGAATGCTGGAACATTTGGGAGATATAAGGAAGGCTAAATTGGAGAGTCCCATGGCGGAACATTTTATACAGGCACATGGGGGCTCTGGTGAGTCCTTCTTCTTCAGTGTGCTGGTCAAACCGAGTTTAAAGAGGGGAGATGTCATTGTTGATAGGTTAATTCAGCTGGAAACTAAATGCATCATAAACTTCAGGGCATTACACTCTAGTGGTTTGAATATGGAGTTAGATCTAAATATTTAGAAATTTTAGGAAACAACTTTGTACCAAACAGCTAGATTTAGGCTTAGGCATATTTGTATATAGTGGGGAATATAATAGTGTGTTTTCATGCTATCATGTTGGAACTAGTATATCATAGTTCACTGTAGCTTTTTGCAGTACATTTGAAACAACATTGATTTATAAAGCAGGACAGTTGGGTTAAAGTTGCATTTAATTATGTTATAACTCAATAATTTTGCAGTTCAGTCATGCATCAATAATACAGTGAATAGAACTTTATACACATACAGTTATATGTGCAAATATACAAATGTATGAATTGTGGAATTTTTAAGTGGCTGCACTCCACTTGATGAAATTTGATTAATATTAGGATATCTGTGTTATATGGAGTTAATAATTATTTAAAAAGTATTTATTATCATTTGGGATCATAAGTGATTTATTTATATGTTTACTTGGGTTTCTAATATATTTATGTATTTAATATTCAGCAATGGGCACTTTAAATGGAATGGCATACTTTTTAATAGATTAATTGAGTTGATTGGTGGAAACCAATTTAAAAATTGTGATGTAATATAAAAATTAGCTGTTTGATGTAAAAGTTTATTCCTTTGAAGGTGAAAGCCAAGGTACCAGAATGTATCAGTAAAGAGCAATTTCAAATATTTTTCCTGGTGTGCTGTTTTTTTTTTTTTTTGAGTTTTATTGTGGCATCTGTGTTTGTGGGATCCTTTTTTCTTGCACTAACCGATGCCAGAAAAAGTTAACAATTGTCTTGCCTGTGGAAAGCAAATACCATACCGAGAATTTCATTCTTACAGCGTCACTTGCTTAGGCCCAAACCACGATGACCCCCACTGTCGCTTCTGTGCTTTGTTCAACGCCAGAACTATACATCATTGGGCCTTTATTGTAGCTAGATATTTTCGCTTACAGTCCTCAAATTCCGATATAGCTTTGGTAAGCCTTCTGACAGCAGATCTTCTGACAAAATGAAAAGATAAAGACAGAGACAGGCTGTACAGGTCCAAACCTACTGACAATGCTCCCATTAAGCTAGTCGTCAGTTCTCCGGTCCTCACTGAGGTGCTTTCGCAGCCCCTGATGCCCACTTCTCTGGATTCACAGGCCACTACCAAGACCCTTTTGGAGTCCAGTATGCCGCAAAACTTTTCTTTGACTAAGGTTCCTGCGGATGTCTCTACCTTGGATGAGTCCAGAGCAGCTGAGCAGGCACTGACTTCCAAGGAAGTCCTTCACACTACCAATTCTCAATACAAACTGACTTCTTTGGTGACTACTATTCTTTCGAAAACTATCGAGTTTCTTAGGCCCAGATTAGAGACACACATAAAAAACTGATGACCCAGTCTCAGGCACCTGCTTCCTTGCCTCAGTCTCAAATGCTTAAAATGGCAGAAGACTTTTTAATGCTGATCACGGGAAGCCAAGCTACCCCTTCCAAAAGAAAAAGAGATCTGTCCCCTGTAGTTTTGTCTGAACAGGAGTCTGATGACATTGATGCATCTGAGTATGAAGACATGCAACCCCTCCCTGCTTATGAGGATTATGATGCAGAGGATTCCTTTCCTTCAGCCTCTTCCCCAGAGGATTTTTCCTTTGGGGAAACCCTTCACACCTTAAGGGAACATTTCTAATAGGAAAGTCAGGACTACCCTCAGTCAAAAAAGAGACACAGGGAATTCTTAGATCTTCCAAAGCACAGACTCCTGCCCATCCCTCCAGTCCTGGATGTTGTGGAGGATGTTTTCCTGGAATCCAGCTTGACTTCTGAGACCCTCCCTCCTGCACCCAGAAAACCAGACAGGTATTACAGAGTCCCTTACTCACACAAATTTCATTTTCCAAAGGGTTCCCAGATCTACCTCCAAACCAGTGGGTAGAGGTGCAAAAGCAAGTCCTTTCCCTCCTCTCCATGAGGGCAGTAGAGCATGTTCCTGCAGAACAGAAAGGACAAGTTTCTACTCCAGATGTTTTCTGGTACCCAGGAAAGAGGGCACCTGGCACCCCATCCTCGATCTATCCATTCTAAACACCTTCCTGGTGATCCCAAAATTCAAAATTCTCACCCTACTGCTGACCCTGAGGTAATTCCTCAAGGGCCTAAAGGAATTAAAGCAACCTCTGCTAAGAATCCCACCTTCAAATAGGGATTCCCGAACACTAGACAGATGGGGTAAAAAAGTATACACCTCAGCTACTCTTGCTATCAGAGCACTAAAGTGTCAGTTCCATATGCTAAAATTTCAGCAACATACCCTGGAACTCTTCAAACAAAAAATGTCTTCCTTTCCTGCTTGTGCAGAATCTAAGGAGTTACAGGAGTTAATGCATCCTGCAAGTCAAATAACTAAACACACCTTGCACTGTGGTTTTGACACCCTAAAAGCTTCTTGCAGGGCAGCAGTCACCGGTTCTGTCCTTAGAAGGCATGTATGGCTTAAGGAACCGCCCTTGCCAGACCATGTTAAATCTAAATTGTTGGATGCCCCCTTGCACAAAGACAACTTATTTGGCACTAAGGCAGAAGAGGTCTTAAAAACGATGGAAAAAAAGCAAAATCTATACAGACAGTTAAGGATTTCTTACAGGTCCAGCCACCCAGGTTCAGCAGGCATTGCCCTCCAAGCACTGGTCACTTTCTGCTCCCACCAGGTCACTTCAGCCCAGACCCCAGGGAACCAGACCCCACAGAGAGCAGCCACAGGGAATGCAGAGATCTAAGCAGTGGACTACTTCCACTTCAAAACCAGGGAGTTCTAAGCCATCCCCTTATGGTAAGAACTCCCAATGCATCTCCTCCTCCACCCCTTCCCTCTGCCCACCTCCATTTACACCTAGGAGGAAAACTCTCATTTCATGCAAACACCTGGGCCACTATTACCAATGACCACTGGGTTCTCAACATACTGTGTCAGGAATACAAATTTTCTTTCCACACCATTCCAACTCCAAAGGGTTCCCAGATCTACCTCCAAACCAGTGGGTAGAGGTGCAAAAGCAAGTCCTTTCCCTCCTCTCCATGAGGGCAGTAGAGCATGTTCCTGCAGAACAGAAAGGACAAGGTTTCTACTCCAGACGTTTTCTGGTACCCAGGAAAGAGGGCACCTGGCACCCCATCCTCGATCTATCCATTCTAAACACCTTCCTGGTGATCCCAAAATTCAAAATTCTCACCCTACAGCAGCTGCTACCCTTGCTCTCCAAGGATGCTTGGTTAAACTATTTCTGGCGCCATAAAGTCTGTTCTTCAAAATTTCACTTGCAACTAGCCAGCTTTTTAGTTTTAGCACTCATCTGTTTCTTTGAGCTCAGCACTTGTTCAGAACTCATTGTAAGCACTAAATAAGTTACAAATTACTACAGCACTCAACTTTCCTCACTTGTCTAGAGGAAAACAGTTTTTAGTAAATAAGCACTTATTCAGGCATGTCTAAAGGTCAGCTCCCGGTGTTTTCTCCTGTCTACCTGATGAATCTGGGCATCTTGGGACAATGCAGCAATTGCCTCATGTACACAGACAACCCTCTCCTCCTACCACCCAACACTACGGCCTGTGAGAGATGCACTTATATAGCCAAACTGTAAGCAAAGCTCTCTTCACCAAAGACTGGCCTAGACAGTCAAGAGGAGAAGGTAAATACTTGCACCGCACCACACTCATCACATAGTCCCTCAAAACCTACACCACCAAAACACACACACAGAAGCACAAAACACACACCTACATTCATGGAGGTTCTCAGTACAAACCTACCCAAACAACAGAGACCTCCAAAGCAGAAATGCAAGCAACCTCCACCCCCCCAACACAACCCAAATGACACATAGCCAACATACTCAGTGTGCCACTCAACTACAGCCCATAAGGCATAACGTACCCAACACTCTAGTCATAGGTGACTCTATAGTCAGGCACACTGATGTTCCACTCACCAGGCTAAACAAGGAAAAAGTTACTGTCAGCTGCCTTTCAGGTGCCAGGATCTGCCACATAACGCACGCACTCAGGTCACTCCACAACAAGTACAAATATGACTCTGTCATTGTCCATGTTGGTGTGAATGACCTGAGATGTACCTCCCTGGACTACATGAAAAGAGACATGGAGGAGCTCTCTTCAATCTTGTAGCCCAGGCAGGTATGACCCTAGCCCTGAGTAGCTTCCTGCCATCACCCAGAATGATACCACAGTAGAAGGACAAAAAGATTGACTTTAACAATTGGCTAAGCTTCTGGTGTCATTCTAAGGGAATCCAGTATCGGTCTGCCTGGGATGACATGATCAATAGGCCACGCTGCTTTGCCAGAGATGGCCTTCACCTGTCGCCCTTGGGATTCTGGATACTGGCAAAGGCTCTCGACACTCCTATAGTGCCTTTTTAGGCAAGGTTCAAATGACAAATTCACCACTGTAACAGTTACAAGCAAGCAAAATCTGAGGGTAATGCTACTCAATGCTAGAAGTCTAAACCTCAAAATGCACTCACTTGAGGCACTCCTTAAAATGGAGAACATTGACATCTGTCCAGTGACAGAGACCTGGTTCAAAGCTCCAGAGAGCACCCCTGCATTACCAGGCTATAATTCATACCACACCTTTCGGCCACCAAACCAGGACTGAAACACTAAAGGTGGAGGTATGTCCATATACATTAAGGATATCCACACCTCCAAGCTAGTTGCTCAGCATAATGCATCTGAGATTATCCAAGTTCAACTAACTCTGGGCAAAACTGCAATCCAGATTGTAGCTTGCTACAGACCCCCCACCATGCCCCAGGATTCCCACTCCTCTTTTCTTGATACACTGGAAAATATTAAGGTACAACCCAACACTCTAATAATGGGTGATTTCAACTACCCTACCTTTAACTGGGAAAACTACTCATGTACCAACTCTTTTGCTCAACGTTTTCTGGAAATCATCAATTCCAACACTTTGGATCCACTTATCCACACCCCCACCAGGGGCAGCAATATCCTAGACCTGGTCATCACCAACATAGGTGGCCGGTGTTCCACACCAGAGGTCAGCTCCTCGTTGGTCAGATCCGACCACAAGCTAATCACACTAGACATCCACATCCTGCCCCCACCCTCCATTAGGGAAACAACCCTAAAAAATTTCTCCAAATCCAACTTTACACTTCTTAAGACAGAAGTGGCAAACTTCACAACACCCAAGCAGATGGACAATAGAGGTACGACTGCTGAACCCTACACAAATGCACTTTATAAGCACTTACACGAGTGCATGGATCATGCTGTCCCTAACAGAACCAAGATGCTATCCTCCAAAAAAAGGAAGCCAATCTGGTGGTCTTCTGCCACAAACAAACTCTACAACAGAAGAAAGAAACTGTTGCAAAAAAAAAAAAAGAGTAAAATCCCATGATTGGAGGAACTCCCTGTTCAGCCTCAGTAAGAAGCTGAGATCCCTCATAAAATACTCCAAAGCTAGTTATGAAAACAAAATTGCCACTGATTCTAAAGACAACCACAAAACATTCTATAGCTATGTCAAGAATCTCAATGGCAACACTCAGATCTGCTCTGAGTTACAGCACAATGACACTAAATATACAGAACCAACTGATATTGCTAACATCCTGGCACATAGGTTCAGTGCTAACTTTATCCCCCTCTCACCCACTAAAGGGCCCATCTTTATACCTGAAGAATGCAAAGTTCCTGTAATCATGGTTGCACAGGTAAAAACCTCACTCTCCAAAGCCAAGAACATAGCATCCATGGGACCTGACAACATCCCAGGCTGCCTTCTACATGAACTACAGAATGAACTGGCACCCCACCTAAGTACCATGTTAAATCATAGCCTCACCTCAGGCTTTGTGCCCACTGAATGGTGCACCATGACAGTTATCCCACTCCACAAAGGGGGGGGGGCACAACAGACCCCAGGAACTACCGCCCCATTAGCCTGATGAGCCTAGTCTGCAAAGCCATGGAACGTATCATCATGGAACTCATAAACAAAGACATTGGAGATCTCCAAACTCTGGAACCCACACAGTTTAGGTTTGTAAAAGGCAGATCATGTCTCCTAAACCTGATAGACTTCTTTGAAGTAGTCACCAAAGCCATAGATGAGGGTAAGGTGCTTCACACAGCCTATCTAGATCTTGCCAAGGCATTTGACACCATCCCCCACTCTGGAATTATAGATAAACTCACTAAACTAGGTATACATCCTTATGTCACAACTGGCTTACTGACAGAACCCACACTGTGAAAGTAGCAGTCTCCAAATCAGACTTCAGACCAGTGACAAGTGGAGTACCACTGGGTTCAGTCCTAGGTCCTCTCCTGTTTGGTATCCACTTCTCTGAAGTACAGGCTAACACAGAAGGCCTCTGGCTAAAGAAGTTCGCAGATAACTACAAACTAGGAGCCATAGTCAAGTCCCCATATGATGTGGACATCCTACAGAAGGGCCTCGCTGAGACAGATGCCTGGTGTCAGAGCCATGGCTTCAAGCTCGATGCCAAAAAGTGCAGTGTCATCCCCTTTGGTAAAAACTCTGTACCCATGAACTACCACATAGGCAGAAATCTACTTAACACCAAATGTGTGATAAGTGACCTTGGGACCCAGGTGGACAGTAGTCTCTCCTTTGATAGTCACATCGCCACAGTAGTCAGGAAGTCCTTCTATGTGGCCCACCTCATCATAAAAGGATTCTCATCCAGGAAAAAAGAGGTCATTGTTCCCCTCTACTCGACACTCATTAGACCCATTATAGAGTACAACGTCCCTTTTGGAATGTACCTCACAAGACATCTGCAGCAGCTGGAAAGGTCACAGAAGTACCTCACAAAGAGGATTACTGGCCTCAATCAAATGCCCTACACTGACCACCTCAAAAAACTCCAGGTTTACTCCATAGCATATCGCCTACTCAGAGGTGATCTCTGCCTAACATATAAAGCTATGTCAAACCCAGAGCTGATGGAAATGCTACACCTGAAGAAATCCCAATCCCTCCAAGCAGGATGCTTTAGAGACCTAAACCTTGTCACCACAATAAACAGGACATGCTGGAGGGATAGATTCCTCTCCCAGACACTTTCCATGCTCTGGAACAGGCTACCCATCCATGTCAAGCAAAGTTCTTCATTAGCACTCTTCAAGAAAAATCTTGATGAGTGGATGGGAAATAGGAAATACACCCCGGGGATCACTTCTGTGTCCCTGCTGGACAGTGGCACAGGAAAATAACTTTCTTGGGTGGCGTAAGCCAGGGAACCTTGTTGGCTAGGCTTATGTAGGCCTTTAGGCCAATAGCCTAGTACTTACCTATGAACCTATGAACCTATAAGCCAGCTTTACAGAATAGAAGGACAAGGAGGATGATGATATCATGATTAGCATCACTGAACAAAAATACCACTCCTAAGGGTCTGCTAATGGACTTGTTGAAAGGAGCATCATAGATTAAATTCTCATCTAGGAAGTGGAGACGATGAACAGATAGTGGTAAATGTACAAGAAGTAAGAGAAACAGGGAGTGACAAAACTGGACAATGAGCTACCACCAAGGGAGGAACCAAAGAGATAGAGGAGACCAGAGTGAGAGAGAGAGAGAGAGACGGACAGACAGGGACAGCAGGATGTAGAAATCAGATTCTTAAAATGAAGACTGCTGAGCTGTGGAGGGTTAGCAGAATTAGATCAAAGAGAATGATACTGAATGACACTTGGAATAAAGATGAAATATGATGGAGAACAAGTGATCCCATGGTCTAGATGGCAATATAGAAAAGTGTAGATCGCCATAGTTGGCAAGTGATTCCAGAACAGAGCTTGATGAGAAGGTGGTGGAGAGGACAGCATCTTATAAACTGAATTAAAGTGGAATTGGAGGATGGTGACAAATTTCTGAGATATAAGGTAATCGACTGTCAAAGAATGAAAGTACTGAGAGGTCCAAACAGAAGCAATTGTATAGATTACAAGGACAAGAAAAGGAGATGGACAATCATTACCAAAAGTAAAATATAGGAGACATTTGGAAACAAAGTTTAAGAGCCTGAGAAAGTTAGGGGTTTAAATCAGATTGTTTATAACAGCCAGTCCAGTATTATATTTAGGAAGAGACTCTGAGGCAAGAACATAGAAGTCAGCATTTCATTGTAATCATTGCAGTATTACTCAGCAAAGATCAGAAATAACTTCTTTAAATCACTGAATTAAAACAAAATTTACTTACTTACTATAATGATACATCTGTGTTGAGTGTTTCAGTCTGGTTCTACCTGTGGGTTACTGGATCTGACTCAGATCTGATGCTGGACTTTCTCAGAGACGTTAGCTTCAGAGCTCTGCCTCCTCTACTCATAATAAAATACTGTTCTCCCATCTGCCTTAGACTGAGTTTGCACCTCACACAGATCTAAGAAAAAAGTAAGGATACTCCAGAATGTTAACATAGGACCTGAAGGGAACCTCTGAAGGCTGAGTAACCCACCACATAGAGAGCAAAGACACCAAAAAGGAGGGGGGATAGGAGGGAGAGATGGTTGAATGGATGGAAACAGACAACATGGATCTAGAGAGAGAGAACATTCCATAGAATAATAACAAATGAAAAGATATATAAAAGAAAAATGACCAGCAGCTACCAACAAAGCAAATAGTTAATATAAATCTCCTTCCAGTCCTGAATGGTTAAATTATATTTAATTTCATATTTGTTGCCCATAAACTTATTGTATGCTTGCTTTATTGCAAAATTAAGAACATGAGCAGATTGTTTAATTCCTTCATGTTCACAAGGAGGCACAAACATCAAGAAACAAATCAGAAACATATTCAACTTCAGAGAGACAAGAATGAAAACTATATTCAAAATTATCACTGACATCACTACTATCACTAAAACGCTGGCTCACAAAATTACTCATAGAAGGTTTAATCTGCTTATCAGAAAAATAAAATTTTAAATGTAATTTTCAACATAGTCTAAAAGTATCACATTTCAGTTCATGTAATTGAGCTATGACAGTTGGAATATATATTTTAACCCGTAAGTAAGGATAACTCCAGAATGTTAACACAGGACCTGAAGGGGACCTCTAAAGGCTGAGTAACCCACCCACACAGAGAGCAAAGACACCAAAAAGGACGGGGATAGGAGGGAGGGATGGTTGAATGGATGGAAGCAGACAACATGGATCTCTTGTTATGGTAAGTACATATATTTTGTAACTGAAGTTGTCTTTTCTTTCAGGCCTCAACCTATGTGCCAGAGTCCCCAGGCATGTACCATCCCAGGGAGGCCCTAAGAGAGAACATTCCATAGAATGATGGAACCAAAAGAGGATCTGGACCTCGACTGCACATCCAGTTTATATTGGGACACCAAAGTATGAGTACTAACCCAAGCAGCAGTGGCACAAAATGGCATTAATAGACATTCTGCAGAAAAAGCAGTAGAAGTAGCTCACTGCCCTGACTGAATGTCCTTTGGGTTGTGGAAGTAAGGACTTTCCTCTCAAGCTGTACAGAAAAGAAATACAATCAAAAAGCCATTCTGAGGACAAAGCTTGCAGCTCAGAGACCCACATTGCTAATGCGATGGCCACCAGGAACAGTTTTTCAAGATGGGAGTTTTAAGAGAATGGTGGCCAAATGTTGGAAAAGGAGGACTGGCTAATACCTGCAGCATCAAACATAAATCCCAAGGAGGTATGGGAGTTCAAACTGGAGGTCAAAGCAAAAACATACCCGCAAGAAGGCATAACAGATCTTTAAGGCAGCTACAGGTGTATTATATCTGCCAATGTGAAAATTAGAAACAGCAACCAATTGAACCTTATAGCAGAGTGACTCAGACCAGATTGAAAGAGATCAGTAATGAAATCCAGAATAGTATCCTGTGGGGCTGAAAAGGGTCTTGACCCTTAGCTGAAGTCCAAAATGCAAAATGTTTGCATTTGCTAGAAATGATCTTCCATGTAGAAGATTTCTGGGAAGAAGTTAAAATATTGATAACTGAGAGCTTGGGATTTCTGGCTATCATGGGAACTGCAGAAATCATGCAGTCAGGTTGAAAGTTAGATGGGGTGATCCCCACCAGATGGTAAATTAATGTCAGAATGGGATCAATCACTTGGGGTGGATGCCAGAGGTGAGGCCATAGAATGGGGACTACTCTTATCTCTGACGAATGGGGCAATGAGAATTACAATTGCTTTGCAATGGGCTGCTTTCTGAAGAAATTTTATTATGAGGGATTCAGCAGGTAGGCGTACAGGAGGACTTGGGACCAAACATACAGAAAAGCATCCTTCAATGACTGTCCCTTGGGGGGGACCGGGGCATAAAAACTTCTACACTTTGTGTTGGATGGGGTGACAAAGATATCACAGCAAGGGGTGCCCCAGCACTGGAAAATCTGAGCTGCTACTTCTGGATTTAGGGACTACTCATGAGGAAGAAGGGTGACCCTGCTTAAACTGTTTACCAAGATGGTGGACTTCCCCTGTATCTGCACTGCAATCAGAAACCATTGAATCTGAGAAACAATATCCAATATCCAGGGTCAGTGCTTGGAATTGATAATGATTGGCCCCAGCCAAAAGGGCAGAAATCTTCTGGACTGCACCACAATCTTTATATGATGGTAGGCATCCATGAGATCTGTCAATCACATCCAATCATCCTTCTTCAACAGAGGCAGAATGGATTGCACCATGACCATCTGGAAATGGGTCTATGTTATAACAGCGAACGATCAAAAGATCAAATGCTGTTATAACGAACCCAAAACAGCGAAAACGTAAATGAGTGAACTAGCAGAACAGAGATTTTTTCCCCCAGGGAACCCCCCCACTTAATTATACTAACTCTGAGATTGTACTACAGTGAAAATAATTCACTTAAAAGCTGCTTCGTCATTTTGCGTTTTCGACATTTACAGTTCGACCAAGATGCATTCGACAGAATGTGTCTTTGGTCTTCTGATAGGAACCCCTGGAACTTGCTGTGCTTTACATAATGGTTCAGTTTGCTTAAATACAAATTGGCATGAAAAAAGAAACCAGAATAGACCCCAGATCCCTGCTAGCCTGGTGGGACTTCTTGGATGACTAGATTGTTCAGCAGCTTTTGAATCTTGATTGCTGCATCTTTTCTTTGATGGAGTGGAATGTCTGGATGTGATATCATTGGTTCCAGTGCAAACAAAAATAGAACTGCATAACCTATGGGTGTGACTCTCAACACCCATGTGTCTAAGGTGATGGCTTCCCATGCTTTTGCGTGCAGAGCCAAATGACACCTGGCTACCCCCAGAGCAGGACAGCTAAGCAAACCTTCTGATATACTTTAATGGCCTCCTGGAGAAAGATCCATGGAAGCCCTGGTTCTGTGGACCACCTCTGCTGCATGGGTTTCTGTCATTGTGGTGGTCACCCCTGCAACAAGGGGAACCTTCACCAGGAGCATCCTGAAAAGACTGCTGCAACTGATGAAAAAAGAGATACTTTCCCCCTTTACGTCTCTGAAAAAGGACCACTGGGGGGTAGCAAAGCATACTCCAATCATTCTGCTCACTACTAGTCAGCATGTCCCTGACTGTTAGACCAAAAAGAGAGGAAGCATTGAACAGTTTATTGACAAAGGACACCTTAAAGCAAAATTACATACTGACATCAAGGCATGTTAGGCATGACAAATACCAGTGCCCACTGCAAGACATGTGACCAACTGCATTTGAGAGCAGATGTTAGAAACGGAATACCTGGCTGACAGCTGAGCCTTGTGAGTCTTTTCATCTCCAGGGCTGGTTGTATCTGACTATCTTTGACACTTCTGACACCACGTCATGCTGAAGTCTCATCAAATACACCAAATAGTTAAGAGCTCTCAGAGCAAAAGTTGCTGAGGCATAGGTGCACTTTTGTAAGTAGTCCATAGCCCTGGACTCCCTGTTCAAGAAATGGACCAAGGAACTCTGTTCTGAAATGTCCTTTTTGGTAGCTGCTGCCACCATGATTTTCACCACAATCACATCAACCGCAAGTCCCTTACTCCAATGTGGGCAATCCGTAGGTGGAGCTAAAATTTTGTCAGGCTTCTTCGGGATTGGTTCCACCAAATCGACTTCTCTCCATGCATTCTGAAACACCAGATCAATAAGAGTATCTAGAGGGATAATTGCCCAGGATGTGGACGGGCCAACACCGAATGACTACAGAAACGCCAATGCCTGTGGAGAGTGGTCTTTGGCAGTCCAAACCCCATGCTGGTGCAATAACTCCAGAAGACTACTAAAAGAGGCATTATCATGGGCAGACATTAGGGACTCCTCTACCTTATCAAGGCCAGTGTCTTCAATGAGAGATTCCTCTGGGGAATGACACTGGAGAGTCCAAAGGGGACTTGAAAGATGCAGGGGGCCTTGAAGCCAATGCTACTTGGAGGCCAGGACATGTGGGCTTTCCTCAGGTTCAGACATCAATGATGGGAAATGAAGACCAGATGTTGCCAGCACTGCATCTCAGACCTGGAGAAAATCCTCTCTGTGGCATCAAATGCCAAAGCTGAGATGAGATGCCTGGAGTCCACACTCCTTAAGTCCAAAGACTTGAGCAGGATGTTAGTCCCCACAGCCGACCTAACTTGCCCCACTGCTGAGACTGGAGCCAAAACTGTCAAGTGCCAAAAAACCCACAAGGTGGAGAAGTTAACTCTAAAACCTGGAAAGTCGAACCTAACATCAGAATCATGGCCAGATCTCTTGGTTCTGAGACATTCTGGCTCTGATATGGCTGGAGTCAAGAAGGCCAAGGAAGGGGTCATTGCCTGAAGGGGAAAAGCTGATGGAGATGACCTGAGTGACAGCAAAGTGACCAGATCCATAAATCTCAAAGTCAAAGGGCTGAGGGGATCAAAAGAAAAGGATGGAGCTGAACCCTGCAGCACTGGTGCTGTGGAGGCAGGAAGCAATCTTAACTGCAAGAAGAAATGCATCACCTTCTACAGATCCAAAGATTTCAAATTCCCAACTGAAATGGCAGGCCAAGCCAACAAGGCCACAGAAGAGGGCTTCAAAATGCTTCTTATAGATCTGGGATCTGACAGTCAGATCCAAAGTAGAGTAAAGAAATGCAAGGTGGAGAAGGGGAACGCTAGGGTGAGTACTCCCTCACAGTAACTGGAGAGAGTCCTTTTCATGGCCCTGACCCCTGTTACCATTGTTGTCTTTCTTCTACATTGATGGGGAAGAGGAAGGAGCAGAAGCAGCTGCCAAAGCAACAAGCCCTTCAAAAACATTTTTTCTCAGTGCTCATTAAGTGCCCGAGCCCCAGATCACATACAAATGTTGCACTCAATATTGAGGTGCGATGAGCCGAGGCAATAGATGCACCTGTCATGCCCGTCCTGAGATGGTAGTTTGTGGCCACAGTACACATATTTCTTAAAGCCCTTCTCCTTGTCCATATAGACAAAAACAAGTCAGCCAAAACAGTTCCAAAGATGAAAACAACAGTCCACTAACTTACCAACCTAACTATCTATCTAGCAAGCTAAGAAGGGAAAGGCTCACAAAACAGCACAATAAAAATGCCACTAACTATATCTACATATACATTGATATATTAATGAAGCATAAGGGGGTGGAAAATACTGCAAGACTCACCAACAACACAAAATAACTGTATTTTAATAAGGCTACCTGACTAACTAACTAACCCTAAAACTATTTCCTAACACAAAAAAGACAGAGAAAAACAAAATAGTAGAAAATCATAAGCCTGGTCAATAACCAAAAAGGATAAACAATGGTGAGCTAAATCACATTGCAATCTCTCAAGGCAGCAAATGATATCTGGAATAAATCTGGGAGCAGTGTATTATGGGAAGAGGAGGCAGAGCTCTGGAGTTGAACTCTCTGAGAAAGACCAGCACTGGATCTCAGTCAAATCAACAGCCGTCAGGTTGAAGTGGGATGGAAAAGACAGCATCTGATCTTTTCATTTACTAAACAAATTCTAAAGACCCTGTTCAGCTCTTTACCACAATACTGGATGTCACAGGGAGTCTTCTGCTTGATAACTAAAGAGTGAGAGAATTTGATCTGCAGGCTTCCTTTTCCAATCAGTATAAAGATACGAATGTTATTCTGAATGCAAAGATTGCAATAAACCAACTTGTGTCAGTGATTTATAGGTGAGCACAGTACACAATGCTCTATACCCCTGGCAATCCACATCTGGAAGTGTGGGAACAGCTGTGTAACATGAGCAACAGGGAGCAGCTACTTTGGAAAGTATATTATACCTTCCTGTACCTTATTAGCTGGTTGTTCATTTTTATGCTTTAATCCATGATCATACTAAATGTGATTCATGAAAAAAAATCTTCATTAGGGTCAATGACATCTAATGATAATGAGGGGAATCTAGTGCTGTGGTAACTTCCATTGGTGGGAGCATGGTAGGGAAATTGTGTGGAGGGAGGGAAAGGTATCGTTATGGTTGTAATTTGAACTGTACCAGATGGAACTCTGTTGTTGGTAGTGTTTTACAAAGGGGTTTTATTAATTTATTTTTTTTTTTTTAATTTATCACTAATGTGTTGTTCGGTTCTGATAGCTGAGCAGCACATTAGCAGGGAAGGGAGACTGGTCTGGTCATAAGCACTACACCATCAGTATGCACATGGTTCCCCATATATAACCCGATTGGAACCAGCCTGTACTCAATGTACTATTTAGGAATTGCATTGAGTTGATGGGGTGGGTCATTTGCATGCTAACTTCATGCATAGAGTACTATAACTGCATAATGGGGCAAGAATGCATGCCAAATATTAACCTGTTGTGCACCTGTCTATGAATAAAGTAGGGCTTTGGTATTCCATTCTGTGACATACCGCTCCTACTCCTTGATATACAGTGTTCATAAGTAGTACCCTTAGAGTGGCAAATTAATTGAGATACCATTTCAGTTACTCAGTTCTATTTCACAAAGACACTTAAGTACTGTAGCACTGCTTCCACTGAATGCCTCTGCTGGTCACCCTCCCAGGTTTAAGTATTGTGATCCTGTTCAAGACTGAAGATACAGACTTTGAAATGTAGTGTAAAATTGCGAGTCATGCAGATTCGAACAGACAGGCCAGATCAGGGTGTGCACTTTTCAAAAGTGAATCTGTTCTAATAAAACATAATATGCACTTTTATTTACAATTTTGTAGTATTAAGCAGTGTTTTGTAAAACAATAATGATCCCTAAATTCTGTTAAGGACACACAGCCCATTAAAAGATTTTTCATAGTCTAAACCATACTCTGATGACTATGTCATTCTTGATTTTTATCCATAAGTTGGCCATAAATGACAGTTTGTCCATTAATAATCATTACCGTGAGAATTACAGGAGAGAAGATCACAAGAAAGGCTGATCATTTTTTTCTTGGGGTTCATAGGAAAGTACAAAGCTAGTTGCCTTTGCCGGCAATTTTAAGCCTAACCATTTTCCCTTTTTGGGCTCAAAATAAACTTTCCCATTTGGTTATAGACTGTCTATTACTCATAATAAGAATAAATGGGATCATACCACAGATAATTTGAGGGGATCCATGCATGAGATAAAGCATTTTGGAGCTGCCTCCTTCTATTAGTAGTAGAGGGGGCTGTCATAGAGTAAATTCTGTCTCGCATCCATAGATCTAAGATGTACCTGAAAATGTTCAGGGATGAACTTGTTTTATGTGGATGAAGAGCCTGTTCCACAGCAGCAGTATCCTCTTAGAAATATACATGCCTCCCCAAACCATTCTGTTGATGTTGCAGAATAGGTTTAGATCCCTAGACTGTTTTTGATGCCATTTGACTTGCTTTTGTGTAGTAAATCCATCAATACTGATTTGAAAGATAGTGTGAGGATATTAGATATTGTAATCTGTGCTACCATGACTGGCTGAAGTTTTGTAAATAATTGTAAATTACCCTGTGTTACATATGCCAGCATGACAAGATATAAATAAGTTTATATATTTTTATTGTCTCTCTGATTTATGCAAGATGTTTGAATATCAAACATTGTTCTTTTGGCTGACCAAATGTGCATGTTTTTTTACAGAGAATTATGAATGTATGTTATGCCAGAGTCAGCTGACCTATATTTGATGTCATTGTGTGCAAGAGCTGGAAGAATAGAATCTTCACTGCAGCTGTTTATTTACTTTTCAAAATCTGATATGAGAGAGTAGAATTCTCATAGCAGCTTCCTGTTACTTAAAAAAAATCTGCTATAAAAGCAGGCTCTGAGTCAGTAGTTCAGTTATTCAGTTGTTTCCAGAGTTTTTCAGTTATTATTCCGTTGTTTTCCATAGGTGTTCAGCAGTAGTAGTCCAGTTGTTTCCAAACTAATTGTTCCAGTCTCTGAGAACAGACAACAGCCTGGAGTGTGGACATAATTCCTCATCTTGCCTTGCAGAAGTAAGAGTATAATCTTGCCTTGCTGAGTTATTTAGATTAGATAGGGTCAGTTCACCTTTAGATAGTCAGGGAACTACAGCTACTTAGTTAGAGGTTTTCTAAAATCAGTGTGAGATCTAGCCTATGGTGTTGTTTTCATATTTTCTGTGTGTGAAACTCTGTAGTTTACTGGAATCAGTTAATCAGTATTTACATGTTTTTAATCCTTTTATTTATTGTTAAATATTTTACTACCTCTTATCCTGGCTGGTTATTTAGTGAATAATTTTAATAACTTGAGAGTGTTTATGCTTATTGTGATAACACCAGGGCCACTCCGAAAAGCCTTACTGCTTTGGTTACATGTATGCTATCATTTGTATCAATATCTATTTTACCCAATATAATTGAACACCTCTTTTGAAAGGTATTGTGGTATTGACTGGTGGCAGCCATTACTTTGTAATTTGGGAAAGGGGGCACAGCTGCTAAACCAATGCCAGTCTTTCCAAAGAGTATGTGTATGTGTGAATATCAGTTATTTAAGAGTGAGTGCATCAGATATAAAAGAATTTATGAACATTGTGCTGCTATTAAGAGAAAGGACTTAACTAATGCCCTGGCAAAGCATGCTACAGAATGTCTGAATTTTAGGAAGTTTGTGTTATTTGTTTTAGATGCTGTGGATTCCTTACCTTTTGTTGAAGGTTTTAACATTAAATTTGAAATTAAGGAACTTAGGTGGCAGATCCTTTTAAGGGCTGATCAGGCACCAGTGTTAAATGAACTAATTAATATGAAATGTATTTTAGATAATACGCTTATTTATTAATTTCTACCTTCTATTTTAATAAGTGATCTTTCATTGCCTCTTTTGTATCTTGTTATTTAAATAATTGTTTCTTTACTTTTATTAGTTCAAATGATAATGTGAAATTTATTATTTAAATGCTTGCTGAATGTGTTGTCATACTGTTCTGAAGATGTTTGTGCATTAAACTAATGAAAGCACTAAATGTACTTTTTTGTCTGAGTATTTTCTTGAACCCCTAGACATTTTGTTTTCATTGGTTTTAAGCTGTGGCTAGCCATTGGATTTAAGTTGTTGTTTTTTGTTTGAGTGTGTCAGATACCTAGAACTGGGACACAGTGCTCTGCAGTGGTTGGTGTGGAGAATCATTTGGGGACCTGGAGTAAAGCTTATTTAAATAATTGTTTCTTTACTTTTATTGGTTCAAATGATAATGTGAGGTTTACTATTTAAATGTTTGCTGAATGTGTTGTCATACTGTTCTGAAGAAGTTTGTACATTAAACAAATGAAAGCACTAATTGTATTTTTTTTTTGTCTGAGTAGTATCTTCAGCCCGTAGGCATTTTGTTTTCATTGGTTTTGAGTTGTGCCTGACCGTTGGGTTTAAGTTGTTGTTTTTTGTTTATTGAGTGTATCAGATACCTAGAACTGGGACACAGTGCTCTGCAGTGGTTGGTGTGGAGACTCGTTTGGGGGCCTGGAGTGAAGCATATAGTCAAGTCCCAGGTTTGGGGCCTGTTCCCAGTGTAACCTTAAGGGAAATTTGTGTTTTTGCCCCTGCATTTAGTGATCCTCCCTTACTGAAGACAATGGTGAGGATTGATGCTCCTTAGTTACTGTCCCAGGGTAAAGAGGGCTTGTCACATATGGCTTGTATGGCACACAAATCACGTCTTAGCAGTCTGTAGGATACCAAGTTTAGTGACAGGGCTTTGAGTCAGTCCATGTAGGACATATTGTTTAGGCCTTGCATCCTTTTAGTAAGGTACCTGTGTTCCATTTGCTGCATGTGTATGGAGAGATGCATGCCAAAGAGGGCATTATATTCAATGACTGAACTATTGAGGACTGAGTAAATGGGGACAATAACATCTCTAGATCTAGACACAATCCTTTTGTTTATAAGCTGTGCAATATAGAAGGACTTTTTTACAACAATAGACTCATGTTGGTCATAAATTAGTTCACTTCCACAAAGTTCCAAATCCCAAACAACTAGGTCAACTCTTATGGGAGTATTGTCAAAGTGATAGTTCCCTGGGGTAGGTGACTTCCCAAAGAATACAATAACACATTGTTT
>NC_056735.1:1791124600-1791214600 GCF_019279795.1 Protopterus annectens | reverse complement strand
CTTCCATTGCTCTTACTAGTGCCTCAAGCAATTTTACTACTCCAATAACACCCTTAAAATCGGAACAACAGTGCCTCCCTATAACACCATATCCTAGTTATACTAACTCTTCTCTGACCTCAGTAGCCAACATCAGTCCCAAAATTTTATCAACCTTAGTACAGCATGTGTCAGCCCTAACTGGTTAGTTGCTCAAATTACAATTAACACCTTAGTTAAAAATGATATGCCAGTTCTCTATAGCTTCATCCTTATTTCTGTAGATCAGACTGAACATTCCATCATTTTCTGGTTAGGTTAGGACTAAGTTAGTGAGGAAAAATATGAATGGGTGATGTAGTTAACATGCTAAATAGGAGCTTAAGTGTGAAAACTGTGACAGTGTTTGACTAGGTTATAGGTCTTAATGGATAATCAATAAAATATCTTACTTTGATGCATGGACCCATCAATACAATCCCACTATCTTGGCACTAAATGAAATATGGTTTAAAGATGAATTCTGTGCTTTAGAATACATCAGGTAAAATTAGTTCAATTTTTTGATAATAAACTTGAATTATGTTCATATGGTGCTGTCCTGCTACTAGGTAACAACAACTACACCATTCAAGCTACCACACTTTGAGGGTATAATATCCTCTTGGGTTCTGACCCTAATTGGTTAGTTGCCAAATTACAATTAGCTGGCTGTTCTGTTAAATTTTATAAACCAGCTCACTATACCTTCATCCTCTTTCTATACAACAGACTGAACATGCCAATTAATTATTAAAGGGAAGAAGATGGCCAGTCTGGATGACCTGGGTACAAACTGATTGAGGCACTTAATAACATCTTTTAAAAGTAATGTAATTCTATAACTTAACTAGATTTCCTTCTAAGAGACTGCCTTAAAATAGCAGCCAATAGCATTGTCTGTCTTGTCTCAATCCTTATAAATAGATCAATCCTGGAATCCCATATTCCCTCTCTGGAAAAAAAAAACATATTATCTCTCTGCACAAAGAAGAACATTCAAAAGTCATTACACACTTTAAACCTATAGCAATTTTATACCCCATCTCCAAAATACATGAAAAATGTATTCAAAAGCAATTGTTAAACTATCTCCTACTGGAAGAGCTTCTATCCTCCACCCAATATGGCTTCCATCTTCTATAGTACTAACGCTGTACTTCTAACCATTATAGATACTGTCAATAAAACTAGAGACAATGGTAAACTATCCTCTGCCATATTTCTATTCTTGTCTAAAGCCTTTGACACATTTTATCACAACAAAGCTACTTCAAATCACCTCACTAAGTCTATCTCAACCCACTGATCTATGGTTCAAAAACTACTTCTCCAGTAGGCGACAGTCAGTAAAATGGCACTCTACCCTCTCTCCATACCTCCCATGTTACAAGGATCTATCTTTGGTCACATCCTCTTTCACATTCTCACCAACACCTTCAACACATACTGAAAACATGCCTCCCTAATACAGTATGCAGATGAATCCACACTCATATTACATCAGACAATCTGACACATCTGTAAACAATTGCTCAGGTATCTTTAACAGCAACTGAAATGCAGCTTTGTAACTCACAGCTCATGCTCAAAAAAAAAAAAAAAAAAAACTTCTCTCACAAAATACATAAATAAATAAATAAAATCCTCTCTCTTAATACTACAGTCATTGAAGTCGCTTCTCATAGCAAATTATTGGGGATGATGGTAGATAATAATCTTAAATTCAACCTGGATATACAAAATTACATTAAAAATACTCACCAAAAACTAAAAATGTTTTATTGAGCAAAACCTTTCTCATCAATGCAACTGAAAGTACACTTGTTACTACTTATCTCCTCTACTCACTACTTTATGGTGCTCCTATTCTTGCTAACTTGCAGACATCACAAAAAGCAAAATTTGAACAGTGCTATAATAAAATGGATACATTTGTAGCAAATATAAATTTCAGAACCACCACTGTATAGCATTAAAAAGCCTGTATTGATTAGAACTACCTCTTCAGCTAACATACACACAACTTCTTGCCACCTATAAAATTATCTAACATCCATCTGCTTGTCCAGAACTTAATACCATTCTATATAACTATGTTCCCATTCAGTCACTATTATCCAATGACCAAAAAGTCCTCTCTGTCCACAAACATATCAAATCTGCTGGGCATGGTCTGTACTACCATGTGGATAAGGCCTGGAATTCTTTTTGTATACCCATCAGGTCAATACCCTCCCTCCAGTTCTTTAAAACCATTCTGAAAGACTTCTTAGACAAAATATCGCTCTGTTCTTGCTCAAACCCAGGATAAACTATATCCCTAAATGAGAACAAGTAGTTATTCATACTTTATACCTCCTTACTCTCCCTTCTCCATTCACGTCCTAACTTCAACCAATTTCACTCCCCTGACTATTTCAATTTGATGTAACACTGTCACATTGCTGGTCCTGTTTGTATTATACTAACTTATCTTTAACTTCTCTAAACTGGCTGAAAATTCTCTAAATATTAAATCAATGCCATATAAGTTGTATCTATTTTAAACCAAGTTGTTATATTATCCCTGGGATTCAGGAACAATTTGCGTCAGCTTTGCGTGAAACCTACACAATGTTTATGTGTTGGCATGATGAGCAGCAGAGCTAATTGCATATGCATGTTGCTCTTCACACTTACATGAATATAAGCACATATCTATGGTCAGTAACAATGCTGGTGGCCAGGAAAACATGATGAGCAGCACAAGCACACACAGTAAACACACATGCTTGTCTATGGGCAAACTTGTTAAGTGTGGACAGCATAAAGTGGTATATAAGGCAAATAATGAGTGCTGTACACAAGCAGGGAAAGTGTACTGAGTGTAATGTGCACATAAATGAAACATATGAATACAATAATAAGTAAGAGTGGATGTGAAAAGGCAAGCGGCACTACAATACATGGGCTACCACACAGGAGAAGTGTACTGAGGACAAAGTACACAAAATTCACAGAGATGTATACAGAAAGATGTAAGAGGGGAGAGTAAATGTTTAAATTCTAGTCCAATAATTGATGTGAAAGTGCTTATGTCACAAATACAACTTTTTAATAATAACACTTTGCAATACATTTATCAGAGAAATTACTGGTGGTCACAATTCCTGACCAAATATAGGTAAATAAAAGCAGACATGATATTATAGGATGTGACAGTTACCCAAAATCACATTGTAACAGAGGGGAATTGCATCACATAGTAATGTCATTGACATGCTGAGTTTGCAAGGACAGAACATACATAATGTGATATCTGCACAGTGTGCATTACATCTCTTTAACATGTTGGAAAATAGGAATGGCTCAGGAGCCACAATGTCCTTTTGCAAAAATCAAATCCATGCCACCAATGACAACACTGAGTTGTGTAGTAACAGTGTATGCAATATAAATAGGCCTAACACATATATGAGGAGGATCACTCTTAAAGAGAATTATAAACCCCAATATTATAATAGTTATGCATCCCATGTTTAGGTGTGTGTGTGGTGTTATAAATGTGGGAGCAGAGTGTGACAGATTAGAACAAATGCAAACCAACACCATGATGCAATGTATTCCACAGAGCTGTGTACTGTCGGCATCTGCCGCAGGAGATAGCTATGGGTATTGTGACAAATAAATTAAATTAATGTGTGAATTAAGAAATGATCCCTGAGAATGAATGTAATATCAACTTGCTCGACCGATGGCAATTAAATAAGTATGCTCATGTGCACAAAATGTGATCAGTCCTATATCAATGCTCCATGATCAGGGATGGCTTCTCTGTATGTCTGTACACATACCACCCAAGAAATGGGGCACACACATGTACACCACAATACTCAATTCATGTGCCAAGATAGCACTGTTATCATTACATTGGCAGAACAATTGTGTACTTTCAAGAAATCCAAAGCTACATTCACATGTGTTTGTGTAACATATCAAGGGATATCACTGATGTGATGTAAAGGTTATATGATGTCAGTGCATTCACACAAAATGAATCCCTGTGCTAGAGCTGAATATCAAGATGTACAATTCTTCCAAATAACAAGATGGTTATTAATCACATTTGTCATAGTGGAACTGTTATCACAGCTGTTGAACTCCACCTATGTGAAGTCATTTAATCGGCTGTACTTTATTTGTTCATAACTTTTATCTGCTAAGATTCATGGGGGAGACCACTAACACTCTATATATACAGAGTGTAGTTGGTGGGGGATGTCTTTCCTGTAGAACAGTTAAGGACACAAATACTAACAGTGGCTCGGTGCTGGTTTGGAACACCTGCCTATGTGTTGAGAAAATCATCACCATATTGAGATCAGTGAATGTGCCATGTTATAAGTGCATTGCCTGTTTTCTTATGTGTGGTTATGTGAAAGCACTATATCATGTATATGAATCAAGGAATATGTATCCATGTAATTACTTAGAATCTTGCTGTATATTAGACAACATTGCCTGATGCTAGGTATACCAAGACACACCTGTAGCTGCCTGCTGTTGTCACTGTTACAGTAAAACAATTATGTCCAATGTGGATATAATCCCATACTGTAATGCATGCATTACTTAGGCAACAGCATGCATTACATCATCTCATGTCCTCAGTTGTGAGGAGGTGTTTCAGTAGAACTGTGATGTAATGACAATCTGCATCAGTCTTCAATACAACCTTTCCAAATGAAATGTATAACTAACTCTTGTAAAAATAAACAACATCTACACCGTAACATAGCACATGTGGGTGACAACACTGTTATCAATATGTACAGTGACTACAGACAGTGATGTCAGGATTTGAACTATATCTAACATTACAGGCTAATGAAGGTTTGCTGAAACACAAAGTTAACTATGGATTTATTAGACAACTGTGACACTGCAAATTTCAATGGATGGCAGCACCATCATGTATTACCTTCATGTTTCCAATCAAAAATGGTTCCACAGCACAAGCACGCTGTTTAGATATACCTCAGATAGATATTTGCAGCCTGTTTTGCACAGTAAGAGGAAGAAACACAAAACCACAGATGACAGTCATTCATGCATTTGAACTCCCTACCTATGTATTGAAACAACCTATACACAAATGTATTACATGCACTCACCAGAGGAGAAATCTTACTGCTTGTCAGCCATACTGTATCTTTGAAAGAATGACATCAGAAGTGGAATGCAAAGGAGATGTGTATGCAAAAATTACTTCTACAGCCATGTGTAATTCTAAATGTTGTCAATACTAAGAAGTGTAACACATTATGGCACCCATTTACATTCACACACGATCAAGAGTGTTTCACTACTGTATTTGAACTCCCTACCTATCGACTGGGACAATCTACACACAAGTGTATTATACACAGGCACCACAGGAGAGGTCTGATTTTAGTGGTGTGAGAGTACAATGTTGAAATGGTGACATCATCAGCGTGTTGCAGACAGTATGCATTTGTGGACAGAGTAAAACACAAGAAAACAACAAACAGCACACTGAGAAACTACATAAAAACATCCA
Source organism: Protopterus annectens (assembly GCF_019279795.1). NCBI lineage: Eukaryota > Metazoa > Chordata > Ceratodontiformes > Protopteridae > Protopterus > Protopterus annectens. The sequence goes on along the minus strand of NC_056735.1, from coordinate 1,791,209,019 downwards.
CTCGGGTTGTAACAACCAGGTTTACTGCAATCATTATAAAAAAATAAAAAAGCGATTTAAGAGCTTTCATTCAAACTGACACTGAACAAACTCAGTGGCATTTATTTGTGGTCAGAGTTTAAAGGGGATGCAGAAATGATCTGATCATGTAAATGTTTCTCACAAGTGGGGGTCACTGAATACGTTTGCTGAATTAATCCTCCAGTATACACTGGACCCAACACCACACATACAAGTTGATTGCTGTGAGATTAAACCCCCTACCTAACTAGTTATACAATGTAGAGGACACAGTATTTAATGCAAGCATTACAACAGAAGTCTGACTTTGACAGTGCGAGAGAGCACTTTATAGAAGATGATGTCAGTGTTGTCCTGCTGAGAAGATGATGTTGAGAGAAGGGTCTGAAATCGATTTGGACTCATCCCAACAGTATAAAACTAACTCTGGACTAGTACTGTGTTGTAGATAGCAGTAGCTAAGCTCATATCTGCACAACTCCATGCACACACAATCTGAACTTTGAGGTAAGTTTGGCCTCCCAGGCCAAGGACAACCACAAAACATTCTTTAGCTATGTCTGCAACATCAAAGGCAATACACAATTTTGTTCAGAGCTTATTGCAAATGGAGCCACCTATACTGAACCAGAAGGTATAGCAAACCTCCTGGCTGATAAATTCAGCTCCAACTTTACTTCTCTCTCCCCCTCAACCTTCCCTCAGGAAATATCATCAAATATAACTCCCCCTACTATCAGAAGGAAACAGGTCCTTAATGCTCTCTCTAAGACCAAGAACACTGCATTAATGGGCCCAGACATTATCCCAGGATGCCTTTTGAATAACATGAAACATGACCTGTTAGGGTCCCTGAAATTACTATTTAACTGTAGCCTCCAAACAGGCTTTGTGCCTCATGAATGGTGAAAGACAACAGTCATCTCTCTGCACAAAGGTGGGCCATCTACAGATCCTGGTAACTACAGACCCATAAGTCTTACTAGTCTTATATGTAAAGCCATGGAAAGAATTATCATGGAGATGATCAGTAGAGATATAGTAAGTCTCCAGACACTGGACCCGATCTAGTTTGGATTCGTCAAGGGCAGATCATGCCTACTCAACCTGGTGGACTTCTTTGATAAGGTCACCAAAGCAATGGATGAAGGCAAAATTGTTCACACTGCCTACCTTGACCTGGCCAATGCATTTGACACAATACCCCACTCAGGCATTATTGACAAACTCAAGAGATAAGGTAAAAACCCGTATGTCACCTGGTGGATAGTCAACTGGCTAAAAGACAGGACCCAGGAAGCTAGAATTGGGGGAGTCCACCTCTACAAGAGGCCAGTCACAAGTGGAGTCCCTTAGGGATCAGTCCTTGGACCACTCCTTTTTGGCATTTACTTCTCAGAAGTCAAGGCCAATGTCAGTAGTCTCTGACTGACTAAATCTGCAGATGATTGCAAATTAGGAGCTTTCATTGAATCTCACACTGACACAAATGTTCTACAGGAGGGGCTGACACAGACAAATAAATGGTGTCAGAGCCATGGACTAAAACTAAATGCCAACAAATGCATAATAGTATCCTTTGGGAAGTCATCCATCCCTGGAAACTATCATATTGACAACACACCCCTTAGAGTTGATCCAGTAGTCAGGGACTTAGGGACACACATTGATAGTAATCTAGCTTTTGATCATCATGTGTCTACAGTTGTGAGGAAATCATTCTATGTTGTGCAACATATAAGCAAAGGTATGGCATCTAAGTGCAAGGAAATCATTGTCCCACTGTATTTGGCAGTTATAAGACCTATCATTGAGTACACTGTCCCGTTTGGTATGTGCCTAACCAGGAATATCCAACAACTGGAACGTCCACAGAGGTTCCTCACTAAAAGAATACATGGCGTAAGTAATATGTCCTATGCAGACTGCCTCAAGGCCCTATCCCTGTATTCTGTCTCCTACAGACTTTTGAGGGGAGATCTATGCCTGGCATACAGGGCATTGGCAGACTCCCCTCTAATGGACCTCCTGCATATCCATGAAACAAACAGCACCAGAATTACCCGTTCTAAAGATTTAAAGCTTGCCTGTGATATAAATAGGACTTGCTGGAGAGATAGTTATGCATCACAGAGACTACCCTGTCTGCAGAATGGCTCCCCATCCATGTGAGGCAGAGCTCCTCCCTAACCCAATTCAAGTGCAATATGGACAATTGGATGGGAAACCAAAAATTCATCCCTGGTCTGGCACCTATGTCTCTAATGGACACAGGTAACCTGTAAATGGTTCATCTCCCAAGTCCAAGCTTACACTTATCAAGGGTAGCAGAACTTGTCAGAGATTTGGGATGCATGGCTAGGCTTATAAAGGCCATTGTAGTCAATAGCCTAGTAAAGACCTATGAACCTATGAACCATACTGTCAAAAAAGCACTGCAATGTTTGCACTTCCTACGGAAACTGAGGAAAGCAAGCCTGTCACAGTTCATCCACCAAGCCTACTATAGGGGAACTATTGAGAGTGTACTGACAAACAACATCATTGTATGGTACATGAACTGTAATCCTTCAGATCACATGGTTCTCCAAAGAGTAGTAACAGCAGCGGAAAAGAATCATCTGTTCTCTACTCTCATCCTTGGATAACTTACACAAATCTTTATTTATTAGAAGCGCTAGAAAGATAATAAATGACCATACTGACCCTGCCTGTGGTATGTTCTCCCACCTTTCCTCAGGTAGATGTTATCTCAGCATGTACTGTAAGACTTCCAGGCTCAATAGAAGGTTTCTCCCGTTATCCACCAGATTGCTGAACTCTAACAACAGGCATGCCAGAAGCCATTCTGCTCTTTCAACCAATTAGCTGAATATTCTCTTGACTAATCCAGCAAATGACATACTCTCATGTACATTTATTCTAAGATCACTACTACTAGTAGCATACTTTAGTGCAATATCCAAATCTTCATCTGTTCTGGAACTTGAATGTGCAGTACTCTATGCAATATTTTTGCTTCACAGGTACCTGTTTATGTGAAAATTCAAGTTTGTGCAATATCTACTTGTGCAATACCTTAAATTGCACATGTTTATAAATGTAATGTCTGTAAGTGTCTGTCCAAGTATTACTAAATAGTAACTGTATGTATGTTTGTTTCTTGCACTTGGAACAAAGCAACATAATTTTTTTAGACAATAAAGATTACTTTGACTTTGAATAACAATTTTGTCATACTGCTGTTTAGAGTGCTATATGAAATAGCACCTATATGAATGTGAAATGCGATTCTGATCACATGACCAGTTACATTTGTCAGATTGGGTAATGGACTCTCATTCACTGCCTCAAAATGCTTTCAGTCAAGAGTTCTGTCTGCCAAAATGCGTGCAAATGAGGAAAACAAATAAGAAAACAAATGTAATAGACAAATGTTGGAAGTAACACATATACTAAATATGAAAAGGCACAATTGTAAAGTTTTCCAGATCTGAATGTGGTACAACCTGTATTATTTTTCTGTGGGTGTATGTGCATTTCTGAGGGATGTCATGTGCCATGGTTCCAGTGCATAACTTGCATTACCCAGAAGATGGCCTTGTGGAGCATCACCCTTAGCAAACCTTGTGTAAAGGCACAAGGTGTGCCATATGTGTGAGTCATGATAACTCCCTGGTTGTCTGCAGAGATATTGAGGATGATCTTTCAGGCATTATAGACAGTCTGGGTTGACTGAATGGAACCCCCTCCTGTTGAAGAATATCTTTCCCTGTTCAGCAGGTGAGGCTTTTATTTCTATGTACAGTAAGTGCAGTCTATGGCTTCCAAGTCTTCAGGGAAGTATTCTACAGCATATAATTCCTGCATTGCTCTTGCTCTGTTCTCTATTGTGCATGGAAAATAGATGTAGCGCCTTGCATATTGTAGCATAGCATTTAGATATCGGTGAAATATTCCAGAAACTGAGGACTGTGACACTCCTAGTATATCCCCGGTGGGTCACTGGAATGTACCAGTAGATAATATCCCTAATGCTGCACATACCTTGGTTACCACTGGTGCTCCCCGATTTCCTCTGGGTCTGAGATAGGGCCTGCAGGGATTTCCCTATTGACCTTATATCACTGTGCCATTTCAATATCATGTAGTCCAAAATATGTTAAATGAAGTCTGAATACTCTTCTTCTTCTTGTACAAGGCCTTTCAGCAGCATAGATTTGAGCCTGTTGTACATACTTATGCAAGAGAGCAGCAGCAGCCCCCAGCGTTGCCTTTTTTTTCCCTAAGTGTGATGGTGGTTGTATTCCAGTAGGTTTTGGTGTTCATGGCAAAGGGCTGCACCATCTGTACATGGTTACCTTATAGCTTCCTGAATGGCTCCACCATATTGGATTGGTTCATTTGCATGTAATTCAGCTGCTTATGCTTTAATTAGCATACTGTGCTGTTTACCTTTGATTGGATGCTCTAAGTGATATGTAGAACCCTTTAATGACCACAAGACAACAGCAGAGTAGAAATTTCTCATTCATGAAGCCAACCCTATGTCTAATTTGGTATAATTATTTAAATTATAAATGTTTTTGTATTATGTTTTGAAGATTGTAAAATGATTGTTCTTAAAATGTTTTCATAATTCTTTAGAACTTTTCTGCTTGGGCATCTGTTGAAAATGGGCACCTACTCAATTGGACCTTCTTGCTAATCAAATGTCAATAAATAAATTCTTCTTCTTCTTCTTTTGGCTTTTCCCAGTTAGGGGTCACCACAGCAGATCACCTGTCCGTTCACAATTGGCAGTGGACTTTTACGGTGCCAAGTTGCCAGCCTGGCACCCAACCTTCCACAGAAGGCACACACATGCACAGACTCACACCTAGGGCTAATTTAGAGTGTCCAATGCACCTACAGCATGTCTTTGGGATGTGGGAGGAAACCGGAGCAACCGGAGGAAACCCACGTGACCACAGGGAGGACATGCAGACTCCGCACAGAAGGCATCCCAGCTGAGGATCGAACTGGAGAATCTCTTGCTGTGAGGCAACAACGCTCACCGCTGCACCACCATGGCTGCCCAAAATGTCAATAAATAAATAAACAAAAATCTGCAAAGTAACAAGCTCATCCACCATTTTCAACATTGCTATCACAAAGTTCCCTGAAGACTGTTTAAATCTACAAATATCACACAATATTCATGTAATCATTTTCACATTTTCTCTTATTGGCCCTTTAGAAGCTTAATCTTCTATTTTAAAACACATTCCCTTTGTTGCTGAGCTGGAAAAAAAACAACCTTCTCATAACTTGATAACATTAACTGGGAGCATGTATACTTAGACAATAACCCTATATCCGTATTCTACAACATACTACAAGTTAGATGATATTTTTTTAAGTTTCTAAGACATAGATGCCTCGTGTCATGACTTAATAGGACACTAGGTACAAATTCATGCAAAGTGGATTTTCCGTGGAGAGCTTGGAAGTCAAGCCCTTAAATGAAAACAAAAGAATCAATATTTTAGGATCTGAAAATTTCAGCCTAGATACTAACTAATACAGCTAAGATCAATTATATTAAAAACAATACAAAATAATTCTTCAAGCACCTAATACTTTCTGTCACTTAGTCAAATCACTAACAATTTGCAAACTAAATACAAATCATGCCAAATGCTGAGTTTAGTACACAACAGAGTATCAAATATCTCATACTGAATGTAATTTAGTGCCCACAATGAGGTTGCCCATTACTTTTTAAAATTACACCCACATTCTGTTTCAGATCTATTAACAATGAATACATGGTTAATATTCTTGATCAACCAGATGTAACTAGAAACTCATTTCAAAATAGACTTTACCCAAGTTCTTTATACTGCCTGTTCCATTGATAGCTAGATATCTTACCCACTCTGTGAATTCATTAAAAGGTATAGTATGAGCTGTATGTCTTGTGCTGAAAAGAACCTGCTCCTACAAAGTGCCAATTGGAGATTCATGGTCATGTTAGCCGCTATGTGGTAAGACCTCATTATTGGATATTTTCCATGTCTCTGTATCATATTTACTAACATGTTATGCAGGTTATTGTAGTTATGCACATCATGTAGTAAACTGCTGCTTGTGTACGTGGTGGCATGCCCCCCAATCACTCTCCTACACAGATATGTGCACAAAACATGAGCACAGAGACACACCACAGTCCTCCTACCTGTCCCTAACCTGTCTGTCCTCCCATGCTTCCAACCCACCTCAGTAATAGTTGAAGTGTCATTATGGCACTTATATATTATGCCCTGATAGCAAGTGTATTCCCCCAGCCCTGATCCCAGTACTGTGGTTGGTGTCACTACTGCACTTACATTTAAGAGTAATCCCTGTGAATCCCTCCACCCCTCGATCCCTGTACCATGGTCCTGCCATGTTCAATGGCAGAGTGTGATGAGGCTGGTCATACTGATCTCAATGGCATGTAGATGCCTTCATAGAGGTGGTTTTGGTGGAGATAGACCACATGGTTAATTAGCATGTGCCTCATTAGCATTCAGAATGGCAGAGGGACCAGCCTTAAGTGGTGCTGTTTGTCTTTTTGCGAGGGCACCATACAGCATCAAGTTAGGGTGGTTACTGAATAAAAACAAGTATTGAGGTATGTATATGGAGGTGTACATGTTACAGTACCTTACACATCTTCAATTTATTTATATCTACAGGGAACACAGTTGGAAGCATGCCTTTATCACTTCAATTCCTAAAGTCCTGTTTCTTAAAACTCCCTCAGACTATAAACCCATTACTATACTCTCCTTCTCAAGCAAACCTACTAGAAAAAATTACTTTACAATCAGCTTATAGAACATTTCAAAATATATGATCTAATTGACTACAACCAGTATGCTTTTAATAAAGAACCATTAATGCAAATGTATTATTATACAAAAAAAGAAGAAAACAAATGGGGATGGAAAGAAGGATTACTAATGGAAAAGTTAAAGAAATAGTAACTGAAGTTATGGTTTACCCTTGAAGTGAAGGATTTAGTGTAGAAAAGAGTAATAAGTGAAAGAAAGGAAAGGAATCAAATGCCATCATTGAGCCATCGAACAGAGAAAACTAGAAAGCAATTAAGACAAGAAGTGTCATTGTTAAAAGGGTATAGAAGAAGGAACAGATAAAAAAATACTTAGAAAGATAGATGTGACAAAAGCAATGAGCAATATCAGAACAGACCAGGATCTGTCAAACACTATTGCAAATAGTAAACTAAAGATATCAGCATAGGCAGGAACAAATTAGAAGATATGCAGATAAATATAAAAGAAAAGTATAACTTAAGCACTTCATTGATGATCCAAAACAGTTGTTTAAGGGAAATAGGAAACAAAGCAAAAGTAATAGAAACCACACAAACAAAAAAAATAAAAAAGAAGAAGAATAAATAAACACATTTGGAAGAAATATCTATGAAGATCCTGTGGAACATAACAAAGATACCGAATGGATAGAAGTAAAAGAAACAGTAAGAAGTTCAAATGTACACAGTATGAAATGGGATAAAGTAACAGGCAACAGAAATAGAAACAAAATTAAGAAGAGCTCCCAAAATGGAAAAACATAGGCCCAAATTCAGTACCTAACCTCTGGCTAAAAGTATTAACATCTTTACATGAAGATTTAGCCCTGGGGAAGAATTACTTACATGCATATTTCGAACAGGCAACAACCTGGTTAATAAGAAAAATGATACTCCTTCTTAAGAATGAACCTACAAGATATCCTAAAAATTATACACCAATAACTTGTCTTCTGACAGTGCATGAACTATATACTGGAATTGACGCCCACAGAGTTTATAGTCATTTAGAAGGAAACTCAATCATGGCAATAGAAGAAAATTTAACAGAAGAAAATCAAACGGAACCACTGATCATTTGTTGTTAAATAAGAATCTACGTATCAACACAAACTAGAGAAGCGGCACACAAAACAAACGAAGTCCAAAATCAGAAGGAGGCAGTATACAATGTCCAAAAGCAGTGACAAACTGCTACAAAACCAAACTCTTTGAACGCGAGTTTATTGTAAAAATAAAAAGCGTTTTCGCTGCTACACTAAATCATGCAGCTTCTTCAGAAAGAAACAATAAAAAAGTGCAGACAATCCATTTTAAATAACTAAACGGAAGTGTGTCAACAGACATCACTTCCTAATATCGCGCTAACACACATTAAAAGTCAAACAGTAAAAACCAACATAATATATACCACATTAAAAGCTACATAATGAACATGTAAAGTTATATATAAAATAGGTATGAAAATTTCTCATATCACAATATTAGAAATTAGTATATCGTGTAAACCTAAAAAATCTATTGTAAGATTTATCACAATACTACAAAACTTATTATTTCATATACCTTCTCATTTTTAAAACCACTGAAATGTTGCAGTTGTCGTTTAAACCGGGACAGCTAAAGGCATTAAGTTTGATTTGCCATTCTAATTCTCGTAGCTCCAAAAGAAGGTTAAATGGACCTCCCCTGATATTAGTAGGAATATAATCTATACCCATAAATGAAAAACTATGATTAGGAAATTTTGAAACATGTTTAGCTAAAGCATTGTCCTGTTTATTATTCCTAATGGCATAAATATGTTCATATATCCGTTGACGGAACTTCCGGTCCGTATTGCCAATATAGAATCCAGGACAGTTGTTACAAAATGCTGCATAAACAACTGATTTTGACTCACAATTAATTGTGTGGTTTATCCAATATTATTTGTCTCTAACATGAAAAGACAAACCACCCTTGATGAACTTACACCAATTGCAAGCCCCACATATTACTGACCCTTTACATCTATAGAATTGGTTAGTAGTAGATTTACTTTGCAATCATTCTTTCAAATTCTTACCTTTCCTAAAAAAACACTCTTGGAAAAAGTCCTAGTTTTTCAGAAAGGAAGATATCATTACTAATAAAGAACCAATTCTTAGAAATGATGTTACATATTTCTCTGGAATCATTATTAAAGGTCGTAATAAAACTAGTGGGGAATTTACTTTTGGTGTCTTCATGGTGTCCTAATGAAGGCAGATTGATTACTGATGTTCCCTGAACTAAATCATATTTAAGACTCTCATGTAAACCTTGATTAATAATTTCTAAGTTGTTAAACTCTTTAAGTAAAGGTTGGTAGAAACCAGTAGAATGTTTAAATTCAATTTCTGTGATAATTTCATCTAAAAGGGTGTCCGAGTAACCCCTATTGATAAATTGGCTTCTCAAAAAAGTACATTCTTGATTAAATGAATGTACTGAGTTACACATACGGACAGCTCTAACTAACAATCCTTTTACTATTGCTCGTTTTTGTTTAAAAGGGTGCGAGCTAGTAAAATGGAGTAGTGAGTTACAGTGAGTTGGTTTCCGGAAAACACAGGATGAATACATTCTAACTAATCCTTCCTTTTTCAGTTTAACATCTAAATAATCGATCTCTTCAGTGGAAAAGTGGTAGGTGAACTTGAGGAAGCTTGTAGTCTGATTCATAAAACAAACTAGAGCTTCTGCCTCGGCTAAACCACCATGTAGTAAGATGAAAATATCATCCAAATACCGTGTGTACAAGCAGAGTTGTTCTTTGAATATTGGGTTTTTGAGAATAAATTTATTTTCCCAAAAAGCCATGAACATATTGGCAACGCTTGCACCACACGGGGAGCCCATGGCTACTCCCTGTTTTTGTAAATAAATTTTGTTATCAAAAATGAAAAAATTGGATGTCAAGACTATATCAAGTAATTCTGTTACTATATCAATTTCATTATTAATAACTTCAAGTTCACGTAATTTCAACTCAATCCACTCAATTGCTTCCTGGTGTGGAATGGATGTATATAAATCCACCACATCGATGGTAAGGAAGTTATTGGTATCTTCATATATGACATTGTTCATGTTGTTTAAAAAGTTCCAAGAGTCCTTGCAGATAGTAGGAATATTCTTGATATATTTAACTAAGATATGATCAATTAGTTTTGCACAAGAATAAGTCACAGAAAATCTACCATCTACAAGTGCTGTCATGGGTGGGTTCACAAGATCCTTGTGGATCTTGGGTATCCCAAACATCACTGGAACTTTTGGGAAAGAAATATCTAAAAAATTGTACAAATCATGATCAATTTTTCCCGCAAACATATCATCCGAACATAACAAAGATACCGAATGGATAGAAGTAAAAGAAACAGTAAGAAGTTCAAATGTACACAGTATGAAATGGGATAAAGTAACAGGCAACAGAAATAGAAACAAAATTAAGAAGAGCTCCCAAAATGGAAAAACATAGGCCCAAATTCAGTACCTAACCTCTGGCTAAAAGTATTAACATCTTTACATGAAGATTTAGCCCTGGGGAAGAATTACTTACATGCATATTTCGAACAGGCAACAACCTGGTTAATAAGAAAAATGATACTCCTTCTTAAGAATGAACCTACAAGATATCCTAAAAATTATACACCAATAACTTGTCTTCTGACAGTGCATGAACTATATACTGGAATTGATGCCCACAGAGTTTATAGTCATTTAGAAGGAAACTCAATCATGGCAATAGAAGAAAATTTAACAGAAGAAAATCAAACGGAACCACTGATCATTTGTTGTTAAATAAGAATCTACGTATCAACACAAACTAGAGAAGCGGCACACAAAACAAACGAAGTCCAAAATCAGAAGGAGGCAGTATACAATGTCCAAAAGCAGTGACAAACTGCTACAAAACCAAACTCTTTGAACGCGAGTTTATTGTAAAAATAAAAAGCGTTTTCGCTGCTACACTAAATCATGCAGCTTCTTCAGAAAGAAACAATAAAAAAGCGTGGACAATCCATTTTAAATAACTAAACGGAAGTGTGTCAACAGACATCACTTCCTAATATCGCGCTAACACACATTAAAAGTCAAACAGTAAAAACCAACATAATATATACCACATTAAAAGCTACATAATGAACATGTAAAGTTATATATAAAATAGGTATGAAAATTTCTCATATCACAATATTAGAAATTAGTATATCGTGTAAACCTAAAAAATCTATTGTAAGATTTATCACAATACTACAAAACTTATTATTTCATATACCTTCTCATTTTTAAAACCACTGAAATGTTGCAGTTGTCGTTTAAACCGGGACAGCTAAAGGCATTAAGTTTGATTTGCCATTCTAATTCTTGTAGCTCCAAAAGAAGGTTAAATGGACCTCCCCTGATACTAGTAGGAATATAATCTATACCCATAAATGAAAAACTATGATTAGGAAATTTTGAAACATGTTTAGCTAAAGCATTGTCCTGTTTATTATTCCTAATGGCATAAATATGTTCATATATCCGTTGACGGAACTTCCGGTCCGTCTTGCCAATATAGAATCCAGGACAGTTGTTACAAAATGCTGCATAAACAACTGATTTTGACTCACAATTAATTGTGTGGTTTATCCAATATTTTTTGTCTCTAACATGAAAAGACAAACCACCCTTGATGAACTCACACCAATTGCAAGCCCCAAGTATTACTGACCCTTTACATCTATAGAATTGGTTAGTAGTAGATTTACTTTGCAATCATTCTTTCAAATTCTTACCTTTCCTAAAAAAACACTCTTGGAAAAAGTCCTAGTTTTTCAGAAAGGAAGATATCATTACTAATAAAGAACCAATTCTTAGAAATGATGTTACATATTTCTCTGGAATCATTATTAAAGGTCGTAATAAAACTAGTGGGGAATTTACTTTTGGTGTCTTCATGGTGTCCTAATGAAGGCAGATTGATTACTGATGTTCCCTGAACTAAATCATATTCAAGACTCTCATGTAAACCTTGATTAATAATTTCTAAGTTGTTAAACTCTTTAAGTAAAGGTTGGTAGAAACCAGTAGAATGTTTAAATTCAATTTCTGTGATAATTTCATCTAAAAGGGTGTCCGGGTAACCCCTATTGATAAATTGGCTTCTCAAAAACGTACATTCTTGATTAAATGAATGTACTGAGTTACACATACGGACAGCTCTAACTAACAATCCTTTTACTATTGCTCGTTTTTGTTTAAAAGGGTGCGAGCTAGTAAAATGGAGTAGTGAGTTACAGTGAGTTGGTTTCCGGAAAACACAGGATGAATACATTCTAACTAATCCTTCCTTTTTCAGTTTAACATCTAAATAATCGATCTCTTCAGTGGAAAAGTGGTAGGTGAACTTGAGGAAGCTTGTAGTCTGATTCATAAAACAAACTAGAGCTTCTGCCTCGGCTAAACCACCATGTAGTAAGATGAAAATATCATCCAAATACCGTGTGTACAAGCAGAGTTGTTCTTTGAATATTGGGATTTTGAGAATAAATTTATTTTCCCAAAAAGCCATGAACATATTGGCAATGCTTGCACCACACGGGGAGCCCATGGCTACTCCCTGTTTTTGTAAATAAATTTTATCAAAAATGAAAAAATTGGATGTCAAGACTATATCAAGTAATTCTGTTACTATATCAATTTCATTATTAATAACTTCAAGTTCACGTAATTTCAACTCAATCCACTCAATTGCTTCCTGGTGTGGAATGGATGTATATAAATCCACCACATCGATGGTAAGGAAGTTATTGGTATCTTCATATATGACATTGTTCATGTTGTTTAAAAAGGTCCAAGAGTCCTTGCAGATAGTAGGAATATTCTTGATATATTTAACTAAGATATGATCAATTAGGTTTGCACAAGAATAAGTCACAGAAAATCTACCATCTACAAGTGCTCTCATGGGTGGGTTCACAAGATCCTTGTGGATCTTGGGTATCCCAAACATCACTGGAACTTTTGGGAAAGAAATATCTAAAAAATTGTACAAATCATGATCAATTTTTCCCGCAAACATATCATCCGAACATAACAAAGATACCGAATGGATAGAAGTAAAAGAAACAGTAAGAAGTTCAAATGTACACAGTATGAAATGGGATAAAGTAACAGGAAACAGAAATAGAAACAAAATTAAGAAGAGCCCCCAGAATGGAAAAACATAGGCCCAAATTCAGTACCTAACCTTTGGCTAAAAGTATTAACATCTTTACATGAAGATTTAGCCCTGGGGAAGAATTACTTACATGCATATTTCGAACAGGCAACAACCTGGTTAACAAGAAAAATGATACTCCTTCTTAAGAATGAACCTACAAGATATCCTAAAAATTATACACCAATAACTTGTCTTCTGACAGTGCATGAACTATATACTGGAATTGATGCCCACAGAGTTTATAGTCATTTAGAAGGAAAAGAAAATCAAACGGAACCACTGATCATTTGTTGTTAAATAAGAATCTACGTATGGCATGGGTAGATTACAAAAAAACATTTGACATCATCCCACATTCATGAATAATGGCGTGCTTACAAGTGTATAAGATATACCCTACATTGATCAGTTACATTACAGTCACCATGAAACAGTGGCAAACTACTTTGTAGCTAAGCCATGATAAGGTACAAGTTATTATCCAAGGGATAAAAACTGAAAGAGGGAAATTCTAGGTTACCTCTTTGTCACCACTGCTCTTTTGTCTATATAACTGATTAGGTCATGGCTACAATTTGGATCCCAGAAAACAACAACATTTAAACACCTCTCATCTTCTTTCTGTGGATGACTTAAAACTGTATAGTTCATCAGACAAGGAGTTGAAAGCACAACTGCAAGTGGTTAAAGCTTTCTCAGATGATAAAAGAATGTCATTTGGTCTTGATAAATGTGCAAAAATTACATTTAAAGCAGAAAAACTGCAGCACTAAGAACATGTAAGTCTAGGATAGGAATGTGATAGGAAGGAACATGAGCAGGAGGAGTGTATAAATATTTGGGAACTGATGAAGGATCAACAAACATGAACAAATGTAAAGAAAACTCAGGAAGGAGAATTTTAAAAGACTGAAATTACTACTGAAAACAGCCCTGACACCAAGGAACAAAGTCAAGGCTGTAAACCAATCTACTCTTCCTGTTCTTTCCTACAGTTTTGGGGCGATTGACTGGGTCTCAAAAGGTATTTCATTAGTTGGACAAGAAAAATACTTCCTGCTTATCAAATGGTATATAAAAATCATTGTATACCAAGATTATATATTCCTGATTCTGAAGGAGGCATGGGTCTCCTCAAAATGATTACACGTGTATATCCTGCAGTCATATTACTGCATACATATCTTTTGACTTCACCAGATCAAAATGTAGTGGAAGCTGTAAAATGTGACTAGAACGCGTCTAAGATGACTGCTCTGCTTAGTTTAGCAGAAGCATATCGGTGTTAAGCGGTAATGCAAATCAAACCAGAAATAAAATTCAGGCATTAACTGAATGTCCCAAAAAACCAAATAAAGACTATAAGAAGAAGGATCATATGAGAAAGCAAGAAATGTGAATAAGGCTTAAATATGTTTGCAAGTTTCAATCTAAATGTTTTAAAAATAGTGACTCTCCACTAAAACTTAACTTTTTAGACAGGTAAAACTTAAGTTACCTACTTTCACATCTAACTCTTCTAGTGCACACTGCAGTGTTTAGGATAAACCTTTTTTTCATCTTTCCTTTAAGCATCCCTGTGACTAGCACTTGTTTTAAAACCTGCTGGAAAGCACTATGAAGTCTTAAACTGATACAAGCACTCAGCTCTCCTTGTTAATAAGGAGACATTAATCATTGGCACTAAACAGCCTATAATTGCAAAGTACTTTGCTAAGGTAACGGAAAACAGATCTTGTACTTTACAAAAAAAAAAAAAAAAAAAAAAAGCACCAAACCAGGCATGTCCAAGGGACGGCTTCCAGTGATTTTTCCTGTCCACCTGGTGAATCTTGGCATACTGGGGCAATGCAGCAATTACCTCATGTACACAGACAACCCTGTCCTCCTACCACCCAACACTACAACCTGTGAGAGATACACTTACATAGCCAAACTGGAAGCAAAGCTCTCTCCACCCAAGATTCTGCTAGACAGTCAAGAGTAGAAGGTTAACACCTGCACTACACCTCAAGCAACACATAGCCCTTCTAAACCCACACTACCAGCACCCACACATAGCAACACTAAACCCACATATGTGGAGGCCCTTAACAGTAACCTGCCCAAGCAACAAGGACCTCCAAAGCTGAAATGCAAACAAACACCAATCACAACCAAAGTGTCACATAGCTGACAACACCAGTATGCCACCCAACAACAACCCCGAAGGCAAGGCAATGTCCCCAACATTTTAGTCATACGTGACTCTATAGTCAGGCACACTGATGTCCCACTCACCAGGCTGAACAAGGAGAAAATTACAGTCAGCTGCTTGTCAGGTGCCAGGATCTGCCACATAACACATGCACTCAAGTCACTCCACAACAAGTACAAATATGACTCCGTCATTGTCCATGTTGGAGTGAATGACTTGAGACGTACCTCCCTGGACTACATGAAAAGAGACATGGAAGAGCTCCCAGATCATGTGGCCCAGGCAGGTATGACCCTAGCCCTTAGTAGCATCCTGCCTTTGCCCAGAATGATACCACAGTATAAGGACAAAATGATTGACTTCAACAATTGGCTAAGCTTCTGGTGTCATTCAGAGGGGATCCAGTATCTGTCTGCCTGGGACGACATGATCGACAGACCATGATGCTTTGCCAGAGATGGTCTGCACCTGTCACCCCTGAGATTCAGGTTACTGGCTAAGGCTCTTGCTACCCCTATTGTGCCTTTTTAGGCAAAGTTCAAAGGACAAAACCACCACCATAACAGGTAAAAGCATGCAAAATCTGAAGGTAATCCTACTCAATACTAGAAGTCTAAACCTCAAAATGCACTCTCTCGAGGCACTCCTAAAAATGGAGAACATTGATATCTGTGCAGTAACTGAGACCTGGTTCAAGGCTCCAGAGAGCACCCCTGCAATACCAGGCTACAACTCTTACCACATTTTTCATCCCCCAAACCAGGACCAAAACACTAAAGGTGGAGGAGTGTCCATATTCACCAAGGATATTCACAACACCAGGCTAGTTGCCCAACACAATACGTCTAAAATTCTCCAGGTGCAACCAACACTAGGTAAGACTGAAATCCAAATTGTAGCTTGCTACAGATCCCTCACCATGCCCCAAGATTCTCACTACACCTTTCTAAACATACTGGAAAATATTAAGATACAACCAAATACACTAATACTGGGTGATTTCAAATACCCTGTCATTAACTGGGAAAACTACTCGTGTGCCAACACCTTTGCCCAACGGTTCTTGGAATTCATAACTTCCAACACCCCGGATCAACTAATCCTTAGTCTCACCAGGGGCTCTAATATCCTAGACCTGGTTATTACCAACATGGGAAATCGATGCTGCACACCTATGGTCACCCCCTTGTTTGTCAGGTCTGACCATAAGCTAATCACCCTTGACATCCATATCCCACCCCACCCCGCAGTAAGGGAACCTCCATAAAAAAAAACTTCTCCAAAGCCAACTTCATGCTACTCAAGTCAGAAGTGACAAACTTCATGACACCCGTGCAGGCAGGAACTGAAAGTTTGACTGCTGAATCCTACACTAAGGCATAGTATGAGCACATCCACTCATGCATGAATCATGCCATCCCCAATAGAACCAAGATGCTCCCCTCCAAAAAAAGGAAGCCGATCTGGTGGTCCCTTGCCATAAAAAAACTTTACAACAAAAGGAAGAAACTGTAGCAGAAAAGAGGAAAATCCCAGGATGCAAAAAGC
Source organism: Protopterus annectens (assembly GCF_019279795.1). Lineage (NCBI taxonomy): Eukaryota > Metazoa > Chordata > Ceratodontiformes > Protopteridae > Protopterus > Protopterus annectens. The sequence continues at coordinate 1,791,192,156 of NC_056735.1, read as the reverse complement.
TCCCTTACAAGCTTCAGTAAGAAGCTGAGATCCCTCATAAAATCCTCCAAAGCTAGTTACGAAAATAAAATTGCCAAAGATTCCAAAGACAATCACAAGGCATTCTATAGCTATGTCAAGAATCCTGACGACATCCCAGGCTATGTACTACATGAACTACAAAATGAACTGGCACCTCACCTAAGTGTCATGCTTAATCATAGCCTCACATCAGGCTTCATGCCCACTGAGTAGCAGACAGCTAAAGTTATCCCACTCCACAAGGGGGAATCCACCTTGGATCCCAGGACCTACCACCCCATTAGTCTGATGAGCTTGATCTGCAAGGCCATGAAACATATTATCATGGAACTTATAAACAAAGACATTGGCAACCTTCAAACACTGGACCCCACGCGGTTTGGGTTTGTGAATGGCCAATCTTGTCTCCTGAACCTGATTGACATATTCAAATCAGTCTCCAGAGTCATGGACGAGGGTAAGGCAGTCCACACAGCCTATCTGGACCTTGCCAAGGCCTTGGACACCAACCCCCACTCTGGAATCATAGACTTACTAAGCTGGGCATTAATCCCTACGTCACTCGATAGGTTGCCAACCTGCTTACTGACAGAACCCACACTGTAAAAGTAGCCGACTCCAAATCCATCTCCAGACAAGTGACAAGTGGAGTACTTCAGGGATCAGCCCTGGGACCGCTCTTGTTTCGCATCTACTTTTCTGAAGTACAAGCCAACACTAAGGGACTCTGGCTAGCAAAGTTTGGAGATGACTGTAAACTGGGAGCTATTATTGAATCCCCAAATGATGTGGATATTCTACAAAAGGGCCTTACAGAAACAGATGCTTGGTGCCAGAGCCAAACATGTGCCCATGAATTACCACATAGGTGGCAGTACACTAAATACTGAAAGTGTGATAAGAGACTTTGGGACACAAGTGGACAGTGGTCTCACCTTCGATAACCACGTCGCCACAACAGTCAGGAAATCCTTTTATGCAGCACACCTAATCAATATGGGCTTTTCATCCAAAAAAAAGGAGGTCATTGTCCCACTGTACTCATCCCTCATTAGACCCATTATAGAATATAACGCCTCATTTGGTATGTACCTCTCAAGACATCTGCAAGAACTGGAAAGGCTACAGAAATACCTCACTAAAAGAATCACAGGCCTAAAGCAGATGCCCTATGCTGACCATCTAAAAAAACTCCACCTATACTCTGTCGCATATAATCTACTCAGGGGCAATCTCTGCTTAACATGCAAGGCCATGTCATACCCAGAGCTGTTGGACATGCTACACTTAAAGAAATCCCAATCCCTCAGAGACACATGCTGCAGGGATCTAAACCTTGTCATCACAATGAACAAAACATGCTGGAGGGATAGGTTCCTGACCAAGAGACTCCCCAGACTCTGGAATAGACTACCCATGCATGTCAAGCAGAGCACCTCTTTGGCCTTCTTCAAAAGGAACCTTGATGATTGGATGGGAGATAGGAAATTCACCCTGGGGATCACTTCAGTCACCCTACTTAACAGGGGTCCAGGGAAGTAAATAGGGTGGGAAGAAATAGCCAGGGAATTGTTATGGCTAGGCTTGTATAGGCCCTAGGGCCTAGTACCAACCTATGAACCTATGAATCTATAAGTACAGAAAACTCCTGGAACAACCTCATGCTGATAAGGATCTAATGCAGGAATTGTTAAGGAAAGGTGACTTTAAACCAAAAGATAAAAGGTGGATATTGGTAGCCCAGGACAGTGGACAACGTATATTTTAGTTTACAAACTCCATTGAATATGTGAGAGAAGCAGACAAATGCAGGTTCTGTAAAAGAGAACTGAAAACAGTTGCAAATCTTGTTGCTGGGTGTGATACACTAAAGGAAGAGGGTCTGTATACTGAAAGGCACAATAATGTGACAAGGCTGTTGCAGTGGGTATTGTGCAAACATTACAATATTGCAGTAGTTGAATTGCATTTGAAACATGAGCCACAAAACATTATAGAGAATTATGAAGTTTATAACACATGGGATCACTTTTTATCAACAGTTAAAAAAATAGATGTGAGGAAACCTGATAGAGTAGTCCTTGAAAAGAAGTCAAAAGTAGCATTAATCACTGAAATTGCTACACCCAGTGATTACAGTGTCTTATGTACAAAGAGACACAAATTCATAAAATACCAGGATTTGCAGGCAAAAATGAGGGCAATGCAGAAGAAGTATACCCAAGCAGTTCCAATAGTATTAGGAGCAATGGATTTCATAAAAAAACAATTTACAGTCATATTTAGATATGCTACCAATACATGTAAGGCCATATGAATTGCAAAAGGAGTCAGTCCTGGGCATATTTCATGTGCTGTGAAGAACATGTTTGGCTCATGTCTAAGAGTGAAACAATACTAATTTCACAAATGTGAATCATCCTTTGACTTACAAATGGGGTCCATTCCTGTCATGGTATTAAAAACCCAAAAGACTTAGAAAAATGAAACCATTGGAAACATGCCTTTATCACAGCAGTTCCTAAAGTCCTATTTTTTAGAGTTCGTCAGACTATAAATCCATTACTACACTCTCTTTCTGTTGAAAATCTACTTAAAATAATACTTTAGAATCAGCTTATGGAACATTTCAAAATATATGACCTCAGTGACAACAACCAACATGCTTTTAAACAAAGTTATATGTGGTTTTCCACCTATCCCTCAAAAAGATCCTCAGACACTTTATGCCACCTTCAAAAAAAAAATTATTAGTACACATAAAGAAGGACCGTAAATGTAAACGTTTGCAGAGCTCATGCATATTATTCTTTGTTAAGATCTCTATTGAAATGTCGGTACTTGAAATGCCAAGTGTCAATAAGCCAAAATAAAAGACTGAAAATGCAGGAGAAATGAACATGGCTCTTCTATAAATTTAATTTTGCAGGGGGCAAGCCCCTCCACCCCTACACCAAATGCATATACATGAAATCCAAGATCACCATGCATTTGAAATTAGGGAATATTTTGAGAAATGACCGCCTCTGATTTAATATATTTAAGTTCATTTTTTTCAGTCCTTCAATCTCCATGTTTTAGGACTCATTCTAGCAGGTCCCAACATTTCAAATGGTTATCTTTTTCTTATTGTCCATCTTTTATCTACTCTACTTTTAATGAACTATAAAGATGTTACAAAGCACTCATTTTCAAAAAAAGGAACGGTTCTATGATTGTAAAAATGCAATGATGTACATACATATGCTTGCATAAATTCTTACAGTTGCTTTCATATAAAACGTACAGCAGTAGTTTCTAGTGAGACAAAGTATTTCTTCAACACTTATACTTCAAATGTAAATTATTTGTACTTGTGTTTTTTGTCTAACAACTAAGATCAAAGCCACAAAGTTAAAGTATTTAAATAAAATAAATACATGAATAAAGTAACAAATGCTTTACTTGTAAAGGTCATCCAGTCTGTACTACAGATTGTTGTGAGGGAAAGGTCAGTTTATTTTTCTTATATACTGCTTTTTTGTAATCATACCTCTCAGCCTCTTAGGGAAAGAAATCTAACAAAGCCGTAATGAATAAGCATGGACAAAGGCCCAAAAATAGGGACAATTTTTAAAATATTGCTCCTACAAAGTTATAAAGTTGATAGAATTATAGGTTTTGCATTATCTTGAATTTTATAAATGATATGAAGTGTAAAACTCACATTTCTGTCATGATTTTCTGACTTTAGTCTTCAATGATTTGCAAGAAAGCCACAATTTTTGGAGAAACAGACCAAAAATATGAGACAAAAAAATGGACATTCTGTGAAAACTTGGACAGTTGAGGGGTGAGCTTATAATTTGTTGCTTTACTACCTTCTTTTGTTTTGTATATTGTAGTGTATTTTCATTATACTGTGTTTTAATTGTATTTTGCTTTCTGTTGCATATTTAAACTAGAAAAGAACCAGAGCTGTGACTCTTGTGAGTCAAAAAGAAATTAAAATATTCTCCATCTTCTCACCCTTCGGCTATTTTGTTTTTAAACTCAATTGTAGTTGCCTGTCTGTTATGTTAATTTCTCCACAAATTTTCATCCCTGTCCTGTTTCACTGGCTATTGTCAGTAAGTATAACATTATCATTTTGTGAAGTCAATCCCCTTCAGCTATTTAAATGTATTGGCCTTCCCACTGTATTCCATAGAGCCAGAATACTAAGTGTCCACTCCCATCCAATCTGTCTTGCTCTTTTAAACTGAGTGACTCTCCCCTTGCATTGCTAAAGCTTAAGTTACCCCCTCTTTCATATATAACTAATTACAGCACAATGCAACTCTTAGGATATTAACCTATTTTTTCAGCTTCCCTTTAAAATCTGTAACATCTGTCCAAGACCACAAATCCTTAGTGAATCCACCTTCTGCCTCTCAGTAGTCATCTTAGGATAAGCACTTCTGTTTTACTTCTGGTGATAGAAGGAGCATAGGGATGTTATTTCCTGGAGACTGCTGATCACAGCACTGCTAGATACATGCTTCATAGGTGCCAGCTTGGAATTTGTGCAACTGTTTTGCTCCTGGTGAATGAAGGAGCAGAGAGCATTGACTCCTGACTGTCTCTGATTGAACAAAGAGTGTTGTTGGGGAATTTCCTAATTAGTCTGGTTGCTATTCATGCAATCTACCAGGAAGAGATCACAACAAGTCTACAAACTCCTGAGTTATCTGCGACAACACTGTTTTGCTTCTGGTGAAGAAGAGGCAAATGGGCATTGTATCCCAGTTGCTTGAAACTATGGTGAGACAAGCGCAAGCAGTAGTTGAGCAGTAGCCAGTTAAGTAAAACCAACTCTTCATCATACTTGACAAAGTTAGTTCTATTTTTCTTTTCTTTTCTTTTTCTTTTACTACTTGATAAACTGCTGACTAACGTAACTTCAGAATACCTTCCTAAATACTTCATCCAAAAATCATCAAGGTCTACTTTGGTAGTTTCCCCTCAAGTGTTTGGTAGTGCCCCATATAGATGCAAGCATATTGAGTTTACATTTTTCCTGGAAAAGCACCCTTTACATTTCATCAATACCAAGTTGCACACAGGGCAACTAATTTTCAGTGACAATCATTGCTCCCAGACTTGCAAACCAGATAATTCTAACTTTACGTCACCACACAATCCAACATTCTGGTCATTGAAGACTCCATTGTGAGACACACTGACGTCCATCTCACCAGGATTAGTATGGAGCAAGTCACGGTCAGTTACTTATCAAGGGCCAGCATCTACCATATTATGTATGCAGAAAAGAAAAGAGGTCAGTGCTATGCCAAAATCCAGCTATCGTAAAACCAATGAAAGTCCAATACAAAAACGTTGCTGGATACTGCTGTTCACCAAAACTTAAAATGTATTGACTCAGAAAATGACAAAGATCTTTGTCATTTTCTGAGTCAATAAATTTTAAGTTTTGGTGAACAGCAGTATCCAGCAACGTTTTTGTATTGGATATTATGTATGCACTTAGGTCCTTGGACAACAATTAACAGTATGACCCAGTCATAGTCCATATGTGTATAAATGATATGAGACATACCTCCCTAGACTGTATGAAGACAGATATCATGAAGCTGCTGGAATATGTGTCCCAGACAGCAAGAGACTAGCATTGTGCAGCACTCTGCCTCCTCCAAGGATGATGCTACAATATGAGCAAAAGATGTTCAACTTTAATAACTATCAAACATTTGTCAGCATGGAAGGAGATGGTCAACCGACCATACTGCTTTGCCAGGGATGGTCTACACCTCGCTTCTCTAGGATTTTGAATATTAGCTAAAACATTGCCCTCCCCCCACAGTGCTTTTTTAGGCAACACCAAACTGAAAATAATTCCATTGTAGCAAATCAAAACCATGAAAATCTAAAAGTATTACTGCTCAGTGCTAGGAGTCTAAACAAGAAACCCCACTGCCTACAAGTGCTCCTCATCCTAGAAAATGCTGAAGTCTTTGGAGTCACTGAGACATGGATTAAAGCTGTGGTGATCACACATGTAGTATAAGGTTATAATGCCTTCTACATATTTAGACCAGATACTACACAGACAAGGACTAAAGGAGAGGTGTCTTGATTTACATCAAAAATAAGTATACCTCAAGGCTAGTCAAACAGGATGATGCACTTGAGCTTCTCCATGTTCAAATCACCATAGGCAAAATCCCATACCACTTCCTTACAAACTATATGTCCTCCTCTATTTACCAGGAATCTCATAACACATATGTAAACTTACTGGAAAAACTCACTATCCAACCCAATACCATTTTCATGAGCAACTTTAATTATTAACTGGGAATCACAGATGACACTAAACATGAATGCACAGAGATACCTAGATTTTGTAAACACAAGCTCCCTGGACGAGATTGTCAAAATGCCAACCAGGGGCACAAACACAGGCCAAGGATAACCACAAGGTATTCTTTAGCTATGTCTGCAGCCACAAAGGGAATACACAATTGTGTGCATAGCTCATTGTTAATGTAGCCACCTATACTGATTCAAAAGATATAGGAAACCTACTAGCAAACAATTCAGCTCTAACTTTACTCATCTCTCCATATAAACCTCCCCACAGGAAATACCCTCAAATATAACTCCCATACTATCACAAGGAAGCAGGTCCTCAATGCTCTTTCTAATACCAAGAACACTTACGTTGATGGGACGAGACAATATCCAAGGATGCCTTCTAAGTAGCATGAAGCATGGTCTATCAGTACCTTGGAATCACTATTTAACCACAGCCTCCAAACAGGCTTCATACCTCACAAATGGAGAACAGCAACTGTTATCTTTATGCAAAAAGGCAAGCTATCTACAGACCCTGGAAACTACACTGTCACTAGTCTCATATTCACATTCATGGAAAGAATTGTCATGGAAATGATCAATAATGAAATAGGAAACATCCAGACAGAGGACAGGATCCAATCCAGGTTGGTTTCATCTAGGGCAGGTCACACCTATTTAACCTGGTGAAGTTCTTTGAGAAGATAACCAAAGCAATGGATGAGGGCAGAACAGTTCACTCTGCCTATCTTGACCTGGCCAAGGCATTTGACACAATAACCCATGTAACGTCCCCTCTCTGGGCCAGTGATCAAGGAGCCTCAATCCTCACCACTGACATCTGTGGGGAATGTTCAGTTTCAAAGAAATAGTTGCACACAGTATTTCTAGATGCAGCTCTCTGTACCAAGTACAATTTCCCTTAAGAGCACAAAGGGAATGCAGTCAGCCCAGGGTCTGGATTTCTTTATATCTATCTACCTCCAGGGCCCTAATAAGGCTCCAAACTAGCCCAACTACAGGGTTAAGTCCTCAGTTGAGTGTCCAAGCCAAGTCCTCTAGGACCCTCTCTGTGAAAACATTGCTTCATGTCCCTGGTCCAAGTAGCTGACATACACAGGCATGCAAACACACAAACGCACACACACCTGAGAAAGGCAGGCACCGATTCACCTCCTGTGCCCCCTTCTGCCCAGACTATAAGGTGGTTATCACTGCCACCAGACACCACAATCATTTATTCTAAGGCCCTTAACAAAGGGTTTACAATTATACTGTGTAATAGCAATACTAATACAAATGGCAGTAGTTGACCAGGACAGCTAGGTCTTCAGGAGTGGCCCACACAGTGTCACTAAATAAATATAAGCACTCTCAAATGTTAAATACTTTCTAAAAAGACCAGTCACAATAATTGCTTTAAATATATTTAATAATAAATAATAATATAACATGAAAATATTGAATATATATTTACAGTAAAACACAGAGTTCAAATCACAGGAACTATTGAAAATAACCTTGATGGACAGACTCAGACTAATAAAAAAATATCTAAACTAAGCTTCACTGTATTTTCTAACTGAAAATAAGAGAATTACTATTCCCTATTTACTTAATGGAGGAAGGCAGATGATGTGGTGAATGGTCCTTCTTGTTTTCAGGCCCAAGACAGAATACTCAATACTGAGAGATTTATCTTTGTAATATCTAAAATTTCCAAGATGGCTGGCAGAATGCCCTCATCTGGTCACCTGACTCTAGGTTCTCACACTATTCTCCTTTGATGCTTGAGACAGGATGTTAGCATAGATGTGATTAGATGCATATCTAAAGTTTTTTCTAATGTTTATGTCAGTGCATGGGGCTTCCCCTCTTTTTATTGTGCTAATGATCAAAGGCTTCTTTCAGATATGCCATCTCCGGTCATGTTCAGGGCTGTGAGGTAAGCACTTCCATGGCCCAACAGGTGGTCTAATTAACAGTATTCTTAGAGTAAGAAGTAAGCTAGCTGTTTAACCCCTTCTCTTCCAGTGTCCTTTGCTAACATATATACATACAGTCTCACATGTATATTCCTTCTCTGTCAAGCAAGGCCTACTGATGATAGATTTTTTTAACACTAGCAACTTTACAGACACATTTTGATATTTAAATGCCATTCAGTTCGAATACATTTGGAACATAAGCATCTGTACAAATCAGTTTGATATTCAAATGTCATACAGTTCTGATACATTTGTAACATAAGCATTTGTGCAAATCAGATTGATATTCAAATGCCATACAGTTCTAATACATTTGTAACACAAGCATCTTGTACAAATCAGTTTGATATTCAAAGGACATATATTTTTTTACAGAACTCCAGCTGTCTAGGCTGGCACTAGCCCAGATCATCACACCCCATTTGAGCATTATTGGCAAACTCATGAGGTTAGGTATAAACCCCTATATCACCAAGTGGATAGCCAGCTGACTCACAGACAGGCCCTAGGATGCTAGAACTGGGAAGTCCACCTCTACAAACAGGCCAAGCACAAGTGGAATCCTCAGAGATAAATCCTGGGACTGCTCCCTATTGTATCTACTTCTCTGAAATCAAGGCCATTATCAAGGGTCTCTGGTTGACCAGATTTGCAGATGATTGCAAATTAGGCGTAGTCATAGAATCCCCCACTGACACTAATGTTCTTCAGGAAGAGTTAATGCAAACAGATAATTTGTGTCAGAGCCATTGACTAAAATATAATGCCAAGAAATGTATAATTGCACCCTCTGGGAAGTCATACCCCAGTAACTATCTTACTAAGAATTCATCTCTAAGAGTCAACCCATTAGTCAGTGAATTGAAGACACACATAGATAGTAATCTAGCCTTTAAGTATCACTTGTCTACAGTGGTAAGGGAATCATTCTGCAACTTATAAAGAAAGGTAAGGCATCTAGGACCAAGGAGGTCATTATTACACTGTATTCAAAATTCATCAAACCTATCCTTGAGTACAATGCCCCCTTTGGTATGTACCTAACTAGGTACCTCCAAGAATTGGAACATCCACAGAGGTTTTACATTAAAAGTACACAGGGTGTAAGTAATGTCCTATGTAGCCCTATTCCTGTATTCTGTCTCCTACAGGATGTTGAGAGGAGATCTATGGTTGGCATACAAGGCATTGTCGGACCCCGCCCTGATGGACCTTCTATATACCTGCAAAACAAACAGCACCAGAAATACCTATTCTAAACACTTAAAACTGTTCCATGATATAAATAGGACCTACTGGAGAGAGTATGTATTCCAGAGACTACCTCTTCTCTTGAACAGTCAACCCATAAATAAAAACCAGTTCCTCCCTAAACCAGTTCATGTGTAATGTGGAGAATTGGATGAGGAACATGAAATTCATCCCTGGTTTGACTTCTATGTCTTGAATGGACGCAGGCAGCCTGTAAATGGTTCACTCCCAGGACCCTGCTTGTAAATGTTTCATCTCCCAAGCCCCTATTTACACTTATTAAGGGTACCAGAAAATGTCAGAGATTTGGGATGCATGGAAAGTTTAAAAAGGCTCCAGTAGTTGTCAGCCTAGAGCACACCTATGAATTAGGTGTGAATAGACAAACAAGCCATGACAACAAATTCTCCAATCTTGCAAACAAGATAATCTTAAAAAGGCTCCAGTAGTTGTTAGCCTAAAGCTCACCTATGAACTTATGAACCAATAAACAAACAAGCCATGAAAACAAATTCCCCAATCTTGCAAACAAGATATTTCTTACATCCCACAAGTTAGACCCTTGCACGTTGCATTTATTCAGCATTTTACTTTTTTTCTTGAGTGTGGTTTACTGTTTCTGAGTCATTCCATTGGGATGCAGTCTTTAGGCTATTTCTGTAAGTGTTTTTGCCAAATACAATTTATGTAGTTTATATGCATCTTATCAATGGGCTGTTTTGTGGGTGATTTTCTATAATAGTTCTTTGTTGATTGTATGTAGTTTTTCTATGGTGTCAGATATGATTTTGATTTTGGAGTGCAGCAAGTATTGTGTTGGGATCTCAGTTTTATAGTACAGTTAGGTTTTCCTAGGAAGTTTTATCTTATTAAGTTTAAATATTTAAAGCAGGTCCATTTTGTCAATAATGATATTTTCATGTTTGCTGTTGGAAGAAGTTTTTATTTATTTATTTTTTTCTTATGTTTAACTTTTCTGTTAAAGCAGCATTATCCTGTGGTTCTAGGGAATAGGTGCCTTAGTAGTTTTAATCTTTATTTTTATCATATGAAATGTGTGTAGTCCTGATTTCTCTAGTTTAATAGGGGTATAGATTTGGTTTTGGAGTAACATTTCTGATTGGTTGGGGAGCTGGTAATACATTTATTGACAATGTATATAGAATATACACAGCTAAATGAGATACATTGATTTATTGTACCCTAATATCTGGGTACATCATTAGGATAGGTAAGTGTGTGTGTGTGCATGTGTGATTGTGCGTGTGTGTGCATGTGTGATTGTGCGTGTGTGTGTGTGTGTGTGTGTGTGCGTGCATGTGTGTGTGTGTGTGCTTGGGAATGTATGTTTCTATGTTACTGTATTCAAACGTATGCAATTTATTTTCCCATCCTGTTGTACACTGCCAATTTTGGTGTTTCAGAACGATACTACATACATGTACATTGTTCACTCAACACATTTGCACTGTAACATTCTCTAACCCCAAAGTATCAGCTGCACTATGAAAATACAGAGCTCTACACTCTAATCCTCTTGTGCACTACTGTAGTGCATGCCACATACTACACACGTGTGCTGTTCTACTGAGTTCATTATAATGATCAAAATGCAATGTGCACAATTTATCACAGAGAATCACCCCTCACACACACACATATACACACATTGCCTGGCTTCTGACATACATTTGCAGGGATCAGAGATTACCCTCCTGTGCATATTATGTATAGAAGTTCTCCAGTTACTAGTTTCTCCCAGTTGTGTTTGCCATTGAAATGATTGGCATATGGCACTAGTGTTCGGTACACCTTTCATTTCATGCTGGGATGCACTGATTCCCACTGACAAATGTGCATCTCAACTCAATTTTGTAATTACACATCTCTCAGGTCTTTGGCCAAAATACCTTCCATACTAAATGTGATATGCACATTGAATGGAATCTCAAAATCATGGTAAACATTCATATGACTCCATAAAATAAAGGACTAAGAATGTTTATTTTTCTAAAAATTAGTACAGATTAGTTATAATTTTCTTGTGTTTTTTATGCTGAGTACTGGGCATGCCATTTCTATATGCACTTGGTACACTGGCATACTGAGCACAAAGGACAGAGATATGGAAGAGATCCACCACCATTTACAGATTCAAAAATAATGTGTTATCTTCAAATAAACTGAGTGATGTGCACATAGTATGTCAAAAGCTGACAAAACTATAAACAAGACATTAAGCATTAAAAGTTATTGACTCATTTTTAATGCTCAGAATGGAATTATTCTTACTGAAGCATGCAGTTTTCTAGGATAACTGGAGCAACAACCAATGTAAAGGACATGTTTTACTTTATTAACAAAATACATTTTCATAGGTTTGTGCAATGCTTGTTGTTGTAGTCCTGAAACTTCCTCTCATCTATTGCTTCAGTAATTTGCACTGAATATAATTTTGCAAAGGCTTGTTTGAGTTATTTTCCAATATAAAAGGTGCATCCCAGGATACATACATTCAGTTTTCCAAGCATTTTGTACTACTAAGAGTTACAGTGGTAGCATGCTGAAAATGATGGACCAGTTCTCCTTATACAGAGTTGAAGCTCAGACCTGTACCATCCCCAGGCATTTCAATGCAAGTTAAAAAATGTAATCTTTCCTGCTTTTTTTACCTGTACCCATAAGCCTCCATAGAGGCACATCTCCTACAGGAGATATCCAGAGGCATCATAACTAAACCACTTCAATTGACTCTGGTCCACTAACAAGAGCAGTTCCTCCACATTGAGTGCTGCCTGGATTGCTGAGCTCCTCACTCTGGCATAGGGAATGAGCCCAGAAGGCATAGAAAAAAAAATAATTTCCATGGACTTGTATACATGGAAATATCCTCATACCTTTTAATCATAGGCAAGGATACAAATATTTACCAAGTGGTCTCATCCTAAGCTCATTCCATTATAGTTTTGAAGAAATTTGTGAGCCCCAGTGATCATTAGAGATGTATTACCTGGTATTATTATCCTTGGCGAATTGGTCTAAGGAGATAGGTCAGATAAACAGTAATCCAGAAATCTGATTTAAATGACGGTCCATTTAATGATTAAAAAGCTCACATGAAATGCAGAAAGAATCAACCACTGGAGCCAGGCCTAGGAAAAGTGTAACACTAGTTGAGTGCTTCATGACTGCATGATGCTTTTCTCCCCAGGACTCCATTGAAAACGGGTTCTTTGGGCCCAATGGACTATCCTGGTAAATCAACTGCAAATAAATAAATAAAATAAATAAATGTATGTATCCAGCTCAAGTTCAGGTTTTAAGCTTCTATGGCAAGCTTTCCCCAAGCAAGTACTCTTCTTTCATTTTTGTAGATGGCTAACAAATCATGTTTGATAATGTTTGTAGCCTATCACATTTTAAACCAATGTAAGCTGAAAGTTATCTTCCTTTTTTTCATTTTGTATTAGAGATATACAGTCCAGCATGACCTATATAGTATATATTGGCAGACCTGTGTACACCATTTTATGAAAAGTTAGCATAGGGCAGACAGCTAGTCCCTCCCAGATGTCAGAGCTGATGAGAATCCTGTCATGGTGCTCCCCATCAAATGCTCAGTCTTCCCTTATCATTCTGATGGCCATTCTGTGGCCAGGCTGCTAGATGAACATGGACAAGTAGTGGAATCCCTGTAACTGTGTTATCAATGTGGCCAGATGCCAATAAAACTGGTAAATAAGAAGAGACATTCTGTCTTTTTTCCTATTTCAAATGTGATCTAAGAAAACAAACTCCCACTTATTTAATTGACAGATCACATTTTCACTCCATTTCATACAAATTCTGCCGCATGTCTGTGGCCAGTTTTTTGAAGAATGACTATGAAAATCAGAGTCACTTGCTTAAAAACACTGCTATGCCTCAGTCTATATTAAGAGGATACCTGCAGTACATGTTCAATATATATAGAAACTGTACATTTTGAAGACATTATAACACATACTTTGAAGTTTCTTGCCCTGATGTTCAAAAGCAACAATTAACTGATTTAATACTCCAGACTAGAAGCAATGACTGTGATATCTATATGTCTTTTCTGCCAACTTTCCACCTGCTGGCTAATCAGCACATCCTATGTAAGGAATAGCATATTTACTTATTTTTCACAAGAAATTATTTTTTTCCTGTTGCATGAATGTCCTCACTGTTTCAACTCTTCTACCTCTTCTGTGAAATTCTTGTAGACAATAACCAACCAACCAAATAGCCAAGCAGGTAAGCAACCAACCAACCAACCAACTTCCACATATTTTAAACTAAGTTTCCAATAAGTAGCTTCAAACTGTATTATCTTGTTGTCATACATTTATTTTTAAAGCTTTAATTGTGTTGGACTTTCTTGATTTATTAGAAATATTTAACATTTTATCAAGCTCACCCTCACACTGATGGAAATGTACATAGAAAGTTATTTTAATCTTGCTTTTAATGAATTCTGGCATAATGTCTGCAGTATAATTGCTACGTTACGCTGCCCTACCTCGGCCTGTGTTGAGAGGATATCTGCAGTATGAAATGCAGTCCTCAGATGTAGTCTGAACAAATGCTTATAGGATCATGAGGTTACTAGCCTAATGACCCTTGGGCCATAACAAACCCAGCCAAGTTGTACCCTTTAGGATCAGAAGAGGTTACTAGCCTAATGACCCTTGGGCCATTACAAACCCAGCCAAGTTGTACCCTTTAGGATCATGAGGTTACTAGCCTAATGACCCTTGGGCCATTACAAACCCAGCCATGTTGTACCCTTCAGGATCAGAAGAGGTTACGAGCCTAGTGACCCTTGGGCCATTAAAAACCCAGCCAAGTTGTACCCTTCAGGATCAGAAGAGGTTACTAGCCTAGTGACCCTTGGGCCATTACAAACCCAGCCAAGTTGCACCCTTCAGAATGAGAACAGGTTACTAGCCTAATGAACCTTGGGCCATTACAAACCCAGCCAAGTTGTACCCTTTAGGATCAGAAGAGGTTACTAGCCTAATGACCCTTGGGCCATTACAAACCCAGCCAAGTTGTACCCTTCAGGATCAGAAAAGGTTACTAGCCTAATGGCCCTTTGGCCATTACTAACCCAGCCAAGTTGTACCCTTTAAGATCATGAGGTTACTAGCCTAATGACCCTTGGGCCATTACAAACCCAGCCAAGTTGTACACTTTAGGATCAGAAGAGGTTACTAGCCTAATGACCCTTGGGCCATTACAAACCCAGCCAAGTTGTACCCTTTAGGATCATGAGGTTACAAGCCTAATGACCCTTGGGCCATTACAAACCCAGCCAACTTGTACCCTTTAGGATCATGAGGTTACTAGCCTAATGGCCCTTGGGCTATTACAAACCCAGCCAAGTAGTACCCTTTAGGATCATGAGGTTACTAGCTTAATGGCCCTTGGGCCATTACAAACCCAGCCAAGTTGTACCCTTTAGGATCAGAAGAGGTTACTAGCCTAATGGCCCTTGGGCCATTAAGAACCCAGCCAAGTTGTACATTTAGGATCAGAAGAGGTTACTAGCCTAATGGCCCTTGGGCCATTATAAACCCAGTCAAGTTGTACCCTTTAGGATCAGAAGAGATTACTAGCCTAATGGCCCTTGGGCCATTCCAAACCCAGCCAAGTTGTACCCTTTAGGATCAGAAGAGGTTACTAGCCTAATGGCTCTTGGGCCATTACAAACCCAGCCAAGTTGTACCCTTTAGGATCAGAAGAGGTTACTAGCCTAATGACCCTTGGACCATTACAAACCCAGCCATGTTGTACCTTTTAGGATCAGAACAGGTTACTAGCCTAATGACCCTTGGGCCATTACAAACCCAGCCAAGTTGTACCCTTTAGGATCAGAAGAGGTTACTAGCCTAATGACCCTTGGGCCATTACAAACCCAGCCAAGTTGTACCCTTCAGGATCAGAAGAGGTTACTAGCCTAATGGCCCTTGGGCCATTACAAACCCAGCCATGTTGTACCCTTTAGGATCATGAGGTTACTAGCCTAATGACCCTTGGGCCATTACAAACCCAGCCAAGTTGTACCCTTTAGGATCATGAGGTTACTAGCCTAATGACCCTTGGGCCATTACAAACCCAGCCAACTTGTACCCTTTAGGATCATGAGGTTACTAGCCTAATGACCCTTGGGCCATTACAAACCCAGCCAAGTTGTACCCTTTAGGATCAGAAGAGGTTACTAGCCTAGTGGCCCCTGGGCCATTACAAACCCAGCCAAGTTATACCCTTTAGGATCAGAAGGGGTTACTAGCCTAATGACCCTTGGGTCATTACAAGCCCAGCCAAGTTGTACCCTTTAGGATCATGAGGTTACTAGCCTAATGACACTTGGGCCATTACAAACCCAGCCAAGTTGTACCCTTTAGGATAAGAAGAGGTTACTAGCCTAATGGCCCTTGGGCCATTACAAACCCAGCCAAGTTGTACCCTTTAGGATCAAAAGAGGTTACTAGCCTAATGGCCCTTGGGCCATTACAAACCCAGCCAAGTTGTACCATTTAGGATCAGAAGAGGTTACTAGCCTAATGACCCTTGGGCCATTACAAACCCAGCCATGTTGTACCCTTTAGGATCAGAACAGGTTACTAGACTAATGACCCTTGGCCATTACAAACCCAGCCAAGTTGTACCCTTTAGGATCAGAAGAGGTTAGTAGCTTAATGACCTTCGGCCATTACAAACCCAGCCAAGTTGTACCCTTCAGGATCAGAAGAGGTTACTAGCCTAATGGCCCTTGGGCCATTACAAACCCAGCCAAGCTGTACTCTTTAGGATCATGAGGTTACTAGCCTAATGAACCTTGGGCCATTACAAACCCAGCCAACTTGTACCCTTTAGGATCATGAGGTTACTAGCCTAATGACCCTTGGGCCATTACAAACCCAGCCAACTTGTACCCTTTAGGATCATGAGGTTACTAGCTTAATGGCCCTTGGGCAATTACAAACCCAGCCAAGTTGTACCCTTTAGGATCAGAAGACATTACTAGCCTAATGGCCCTTGGGCCATTACAAACCCAGCCAAGTTGTACCCTTTAGGATCAGAAGAGGTTACTAGCCTAATTGCCCTTGGGCCATTACAAACGCAGCCAAGATGTACCCTTTAGGATCAGAAGAGGTTACCAGCCTAATGGCCCTTGGGCCATTACAAACCCAGCCAAGTTGTACCCTTTAGGATCAGAAGAGGTTACTAGCCTAATAGCCATTGGGCCATTACAAACCCAGTCAAGTTGTACCCTTTAGGATCAGAAGAGTTTACTAGCCTAATGACCTTGGGCCATTACAAACCCAGCCAAGTTGTACCCTTCAGGATCAGAAGAGGTTACTAGGCTAATGGCCCTTTGGCCATTATAAACCCAGCCAAGCTGTACCCTTTAGGATCATGAGGTTACTAGCCTAACGACCCTTGGGCAATTACAAACCCAGCCAAGTTGTACCCTTTAGGATCATGAGGTTACTAGCCTAATGACCCTTGGGCCATTACAAACCCAGCCAACTTGTACCCTTTAGGATCATGAGTTTACTAGCCTAATGACCCTTGGGCCATTACAAACCCAGCCAAGTTGTACCCTTTAGGATCATGAGGTTACTAGCTTAATGGCCCTTGGGCAATTACAAACCCAGCCAAGTTGTACCCTTTAGGATCAGAAGACGTTAGTAGCCTAACGGCCCTTGGGCCATTACAAACCCAGCCAAGTTGTACCCTTTAGGATCAGAAGAGGTTACTAGCCTAATGGCCCTTGGCTATTACAAACCCAGCCAAGTTGTTCCCTTTAGGATTAGAAGAGGTTACTAGCCTAATGGCCCTTGGGCCATTACAAACCCAGCCAAGTTGTACCCTTTAGGATCAGAAGAGGTTACTAGCCCAATGGCCCTTGGGCCACTACAAACCCAGCAAGTTGTACCCTTTAGGATCAGAAGAGGTTACTAGCCTAATTACCCTTGGGCCATTACAAACCCAGCCATGTTGTACCCTTTAGGATCATGAGGTTACTAGCCTAATGACCCTTGGGCCATTACAAACCCAGCCAAGTTGTACCCTTTGGGATCAGATGAGGTTACTAGCCTAATGACCCTTGGGCCATTACAAACCCAACCAAGTTGTACCCTTTAGGATCAGAAGAGGTTACTAGCCTAATGACCCTTGGGTCATTACAAACCCAGCCAAGTTGTACCCTTTAGGATCAGAAGAGGTTACTAGCCTAATGACCCTTGGGCCATTCCAAACCCAGCCAAGTTGTACCCTTTAGGATCAGAAGAGGTTACTAGCCTAATGGCCCTTGGGCCATTACAAACCTAGCCAAGTTGTACCCTTTAGGATCAGAAGAGGTTATTAGCCTAATGACCCTTGGGTCATTACAAACCCAGCCAAGTTGTACTTTTTAGGATCAGAAGAGGTTACTAGCCTAATGACCCTTGGGCCATTACAAACCCAGCCAAGTTGTACCCTTTAGTATCAGAAAAGGTCACTAGCCTAATGACCCTTGGGCCATTACAAACCCAGCCAAGTTGTACTCTTTAGTATTAGAAGAGGTTACTAGCCTAATGACCCTTGGGCCATTAAAAACCCAGCCAAGTTGTACCCTTTAGGATCATGAGGCTACTAGCCTAATGACCCTTGGGCCATTAATAAACCCAGCCAAGTTGTACCCTTTAGAATCAGAAGAGGTTACTAGCCTAATGGCCCTTGGGCCATTACAAACCCAGCCGAGTTGTACCCTTTAGGATCGGAAGAGGTTACTAGCCTAATGGCCCTTGGGCCATTACAAACCCAGCCAAGTTGTACCCTTATTTCCACAATCAGCACCTATCACCTCT
This sequence comes from Protopterus annectens, assembly GCF_019279795.1. Lineage (NCBI taxonomy): Eukaryota > Metazoa > Chordata > Ceratodontiformes > Protopteridae > Protopterus > Protopterus annectens. The sequence goes on along the minus strand of NC_056735.1, from coordinate 1,791,173,678 downwards.
GTCCAAGAGGGACATAGGTGGAACCCCTGGGGTGAATTTATGATTACCCATCTAATCATCTAGATTGCATTTTAAGAGGGGCAATGAGGTGCCTTGCTTGACATTAAGTGGGAGTGTGTTTAAAGGTGTGGTAACCTCTGGAAGAAAAATTTGTCCCTCCAGCAGGTTCTATTAATGTTACATAACAGGTTAAGGCCATTAGAGTGAGTAACCCATGTACCATTTAACTTAGGATGTGCAGCATTGCCAATAAAGCAGGGTCAGAGATTGTCTTATATGCAATGCAGGTCTCGCCTCTGAGTAGTCTGTATGAAACAGAATAAAGTGACAGTGATTTCAGATAATCTTCATTGGACAGATGCTGAAGACCTTGACTTTTCTTTGTGAGGAACCTTTGTGGTCTCTCCAATTGCTGCAGGTGCTTAGAAAGGTACATACCAAAAGGGGCATTGTACTCAATTATTGGCCTGATGAGAGAAGAGTACAGGAAGTTTATTCTTTTTGTTCTAGAGGCAATGCCCTTAATTATGGGATGAGCAATATAGAATGCCCTTCTTACTACTGTGAAGACATGATGATCAACGGTAAGATTGCTGTCAACCTATGTGCCCAGGTTTCTCACCACTGAGTGCGTACATAGGGTGTTGTTACTGATGTGTTAGTTAGCAAGAACATCACTCATACCAAAAGGGATGATAATACATTTTTTTGCATTGAGTTTAATGTCATGACTTTGGCACCAGTCATTTGTCTGTATAAGACCCTCTTGTAGGATGTTTACATCATATGGAGATTCTATGACCACTCCCAGTTTGCAGTCATTAGCGAATTTTGTCAGCCACAGACCTTTACTTTCAGCTTGCACTTCTGAGAAATAGATTCCAAACTGTAGAGGTCCCAGGACTGATCCCTGTGGAACACCACTGGTTACATGTCTGCTGTTGGAGGTGGATTCCCCTATTTTGACTAGATGGGTTCAATCAGTGCGCCAGTTAGTGACTCATCTAATGATATACGGGTTGATACCTAGCTGGTTGAGTTTGTCAACTATGCCTGAGTAGGGGATAGTATCAAAAGCCTTGGCTAAGTCTAGGTAGGCTATATTCACAGATTTCCCGCATCAAGATCCTTGGTGACTGTCTTGAAGAAATCCACCAGGTTTAACAGGCATTTTATTTTATTTATTTTACATTTGGTAACCGGGAAAGTCTGACTGGACACTGGTCCATTTTCAGCGGAGGCCCGGGGAGAAAAGCTGCAAGCAAATGAACTTTCTAATAATATACAGATAAAATGCAATACATATAATCAAATCCAGGTGACTATTTTTAAGATGTACTTGTACATTTATAGTAATGCATGTCATCATATTACTAACAGAGCACCAAAGAATTAAACCTATATGGCTATTCATAGATATCTAGGCTACTAGTAGTCAGAATTCAGTTAAACGTGTAAGAAATATTTTATGCAATTCTGCTTAAATCTTGATAATAACATTTCTGCATATATCTAATTGTAGCATGTTATATTTAGGTAGGTAAGAATAAGTAATCTGCTGGATAGGTGAGAATATTTAGTCTGAGGATAGAGAGACTAGCTGGTGGATTTTGGTGGAATTCTTGCAACAGTGCAGAGCTAATGGGTGATCTCCCTTTTACAAATCCAAATTGAGTAGAGTCAAGTGTTTGGAGGTTACCAATATCTTTGTTGATAAGGTCCATGATGATTCTTTCCATGGCCTTGCAGATAAGGCTAGTCTGGCTAATAGGTCTATAGTTCCTGGAGTCAGTGGAAGCACCACCTTGGTGCATGGGGAAAATGGTGGTCTTTTTCCATTCAGCTGGGACAAAGCCAGTACTTAGACTATGATTAAAAAGAGTACCCAGTGGCATTGCTAATTCTTGTTTGAGCTGATGTAAGACTCAGCTTGGGATGTTATCATGTCCCATGGATACTGTGTTTTTGACCTTAGAGAAGGTATTCATGACCTGCTCTTTAGAGATACAAGGTAGAGGACAGGTGGTATGGATGTCTTGGGGTAAGTGTGGTGGGGAAATGGGAGTGAAGTTTTCACAGAAACTGTTGACTAACAGGTTAGCAATGTTCACAGGCTTGGTATATGTGGTATCATTAACTACCAGTTCAGCACAAATGTGGCCTTTCCTTTTAGGATATGATGTAACTAAATAATGCCTTATGGCTGTCCTTAGTTGAGGAAGCTAATTTGGATTCATAGTTAGCTTTGCAGGACTTCAGAAGAAGTCTTACTTTGCTTGTTTAAGCTGAGGAGGGAGTGTTTCCAGTTTAGAGCTTGCTCCCTCTTACTCTTAGACAGCAGTTTCTTCCTCTTATTGTAAATCCTGTTAATGGCAGTTGTCTACCAGACAGGTTTGGTCTTCCTTGAGGAGCATGTTGTGGTCCTATCAGGTATGGCAAAGTCAATGCAGTTGTTCAGGTGTTTGTATAAAGCATTTTTGTAGAACTTGGTATAGTTGCCTCCATCTGAGGGGAGGTGCAGTGAAGCTATTTATACATTCCTGTAAGAGGTTGTAATCTGCTTTGGAGAAGTTTTTTTAGTTTAGTTAGTGTTGGAGGTGGGGTCAGGTGTGATAGTAACTTCTAATGAGACTGATTTATGGCCAGATCTTACCAGGGAAGACCTCAGAGTGGGGGCACTACAGTGGTCCCCCATATTGGTAAGCTCCAGGTCCAGGATGTTTGCACCTTTTGTGAGAGTGTCACCTAGCTGGTCCAGGGCATTGGAGTGAATGAAGTTGAGGAACCTTTGGGCAAGTGAGTTTGTGCAAGAGTAATTTCCACAATCAATGGATGGGTATGGTAGACTCAAGTAGATCCAAATAGGCATAGAGAGTGTCCTGATTCATGGAGGGGCTCCTATAGCTGGCCATAACTTGAATAGGTGTCTTACCAACAGTTAACTGCACCTGAAGTATCTCCAGGGAATCATGCTGTCTAACCATTCTGGAGGTGTATTTATTTTTAATGAATATTGCTACACCACCTCCTTTAGTTTTCATGCCTTCAGTTTGTGGTCTGAACAAGTGGAAAGAGGAGTACCCCAATACAGCTGGGGTGCTCTCCACAGCCTTGAACCAGGTCTCTGTGACTACACAAATGTCTATGTCTTCCAAGGTGAGGACTGCTTCCAGTGAATGCAGTTTCATGTTAAGACTCCTAGAATTTAGCTTCGAAACCATGAGGTTGTTCTTAGATGGCTTTCTTACATGGGGATTTTTGTCCTTGAGACATTGCCTAAAAAAGCCAGTAGCCGAAATCCCAGGGGTGACAGATGAAGACCATCTCTGGCAAAGCATCGAGGTCTGTCGATCATGTCATCCTAGGCTGACAGATACTGTATCCCCTTGGAATGACACCAGAAACTAAGCCAATTATTGAAGTCAATCATTTTCTGTTTGCATTGAGGCATCATCCTAGGTGAAGGTAAAATGCTGCTTAAGGCTAGGGACATACCAGCCTGAGACACGTAGTCTGAGAGCCCAATCATATCTCTCTTCATATAGTCCAGAGAGGCACATCTTACATCATTCTCACCAACATGGACTATGACAGAGTCATAACAGTACCTTTTGTTGAGAGACTTGAGTGGATGTATCATATGGCAGATCCTGGCACCTGACAGACAGCTGACTGTGACCGTCTCCTTATCCAGCCTGGTGAGAGGGACATCTATGTGTCTCACGATGGAATCACTTATGACAAATATGTTTGGTTTTGTGTAGTACATGAGCTATTATATGTAATGTGTTCTGCAGAGGAAGCATTATGTGTAGCATGCTTGTGTTTGTGTTTGGGAGGTCTCTGGTGTTTAAGTATGTTTCTGGTGAGGACCTCCACATATGTAGGTATGTGTGATGTGGGTCTGGGTGGAGTAGGAGGTGAGGTATGCATGCTGGTGACTCACTCATTGACATATGTACTGACTGGTGTGTGAGAGAGCAAGGATTCAAGGTTCTTAATATAGCTGCATCTCTCACATGTTGAGTTTGTGTGGTCTAGGAGCAGAGGGCTGCCAGTGAACAAGAGGCAGTTACTGCACTGTCTCAGGATGCTCATGTCGACCAAGCTGGCTGGAGAAACTGTGGGAAATTGTACATCCATATTGTTAGATAAATTTATATGGTCAGGAAGAGAGGTCACATTTAGGAATGGCTAGTGGGTGAGAGGTGTATTGGTACCTCTCAGGCTAGGTTTAGTGTTCTACTTGACAGTAGGGCTGAGCCACAAGAAACCTCTGGAGGACCACAAGCAAAGCATTAAGGGAAAATTTAACAAGGACAATGTTTGCTACTATAACCACCAACATTAGCTATCACTTCGGGGCAGTAAATGTTGGTGCGCTACACTCAAGAAGGTGCAGACACAGGGATTATATAAAACAAGAAATAACGTTTTTAACTCAAACTAGCAAATAAGGATGCTCTCTCTGAGCTCTGGTCCTATCACCGTCGATTATATGGGGCCCAGAGAGCACTCTCTTCCCACAAGGGTGCAGAAGTGCCTTCTCCAAAGATGGCTTGAATTTGATGCTCAGAGGTTACAAAACAGACCCAGAAACAGCAAGCCTGGGACTGGGCTATGCTTTACCCGAACTAGTACAGTATGCAGTAAAATGAGGCCAAAAACAGTTCCAACAATTCAAACAGACAGTAAAATACATATACAAATTAAGAGTGCAATATAAGAGCAGAAACAGGCACTTATAGTTAGCTGTAATCAACAGATGCCTCAGATCTTTCAGATAATCAGTGAAGAGCTGGTTTTAATGCTCAAGTGATACAAGACAGTCTAGATTCCATAAGACTGACTCTAAACTATGCTAAAAAGTGTGCAGGTATTTGACATTTAAAGTACTTAAAATCAGTCAAGAAATTAGAAAAAAAAAAAAAAACAGTATAAAGCAGCAATTTGGTAAAATGGTGTTTTCAGTTTAATCAGACTACAAACAAGCAGTAATAAAAGAGGCAGTATAAATGCAATTGAACACTTTTAAGAACAGCAGCAAAAGCAAAATAAAGTATTAAAGTAGGAAAAGACACAGTATAAATATAGTAAAATACAGCAAAAGCAGCTGAATAGTGTGTCATTTTTTTTGTCAAGTAGAAATGGATTTTTTGTGTCCTAGCACCTGGAAGCTCCTAGGATCAGAACAATATCCCAAGGCTCTCTCTTGTGTGTATCTTGTAGTGATACCGCCAAACTAATTTAGATGTGTGTCCAAGCTAAATGAACCAGCATGTCGAGCTCTGAGCTTAATATAGATCTTAACAAATTTTTATTTTTCAAAATGCTGCAAGAGATTTTCCTGAACAATCAAAAAAAAAAATGACACGGTGACTATTGTTTCTTCTTCAAATGAGATTTGTGCGATCTTTTCAGAAGTTAGCTGAGCACACTTGTTACACTGGAGAAAACAGAAAATAATTCAAGGTTAAGAAGCTCAGTAAAATGAGCTGATGCGATGGAACTGAGAGGAGTATCCAATAACAAATTTATAATAAGAGGCAAGCAACGCAAAACCACCAAGTTATAAGAACACAACAACAATAGAGTGGGTGGGAGGAAAAATCAAATGGAGCCAGCCAGAGGAAGTGTTCAGAAGTAAGCCAGAGACCACTGTAACACAGAAACTTTGCAAAACTAAGCACAAAATTATTAAATATCATTGAAACACAGAGTAAGTATTCAGAAGTAAGCCAGAGACAAAAGAAAAATAATGTCTCTATCCCTCTCCATATCTCAATTAACTTTCATTCTAGTCATTTGCCTTTTTTCCTGTCTTTACATACTGTAATATTTGTAGGCTTGACACATTTCCACACCTTACATAAGGATTTTCCAAACAATAATGCACCTGTTTCCTGGGATCTAATATCTTGCATGTATCATTTCCAGAGTTTGCAATGCAGTGTTCCACAGATCCTTGCTATGATTTCAGTTTCTGTTACATCCATTCTACTCATTTTCATATATCAGTATGATAGCGTCTCTTTATGAAGGATTTATAAGCAGGTACTCACATCCTCAAGTGTTCAGCTATAATCGTAATGTAATAAATTGTTTTCTCTTAAGGTTGAGACTGTAGCACTTCTTGAAAACTATCTCATCACTCTCTGCTTACACTGGGTAATGGCATTATTTGGTCACAATTCACAGCCACATTCTGCAATAACTTGCAGTTAATCTACAAAATCCCAATCTATAAAAGAAGGCAATAACCCAGTGGCATGAAGTCAGGTTTTATCTGCATATTTATAAATCTGACACCCAAGTAATCAAGCTATACCTAACATGATAAGAGAAGGCCTAGGAGAAATCATACTGCAGTGTGGTATGTAAATGGCCTACAGGAACAGCAGCCATAGTTTTTAGAGGAGATTGACGTAAGTATTTCAGCTTAAAGCCCATCACAAAAATGGAAACTATTTACAGCCAGTAGGCATGCAAATTATTATTCAGAAAATATGAAGGCGTTGCATTAAAACATGAAATGCAAGATGAAAAAAAAATACATGGCTGATTTTAACATTGCTGTTGTACTTTGGAAAAAGCCTTAACACTAAAGAAAAAAACATAAATAATGCCTACGTATATAAAGGAGACAGTGTTTTTTAGTTCATGCAAAAGAAAATCATGGCTAAAACATTTTCGTTTAAGAAATAATGCTGTTTCAAGTAAGCTCTTTCTTCTGAAATCATAAACCCAGTCAATATTTTGTACAATACATTGAAAAGAGTATCTTTATATGAAAATTAAATTAAGTAAAAGAAATGAATTTGATTAGAATATAATGATGTTATTCAGAGTGGGATACCTTTTAGCAAACAACAAATACATTTCTAAGGAACATTTGTATTTACCATATTGGTTATAGTACTACAAGAAAAATGGCTTGCATTTTAAGACTGCGCTCATTTTTATAGCAGAATAATTACTTTAGTAATACTGTGAAAGGAGCATCATTCTGTGTTACATTAAGATAAAATGAATGAATCTTGTTTTAAAAATTGTCAATTAGCAATTAAATGTTTAATAAAATGTTAATACCCAATGAAGCTCTGAATAAATTAAGAACTCTAGAAGCATGTTGAACTAGAAATGACCTGTGGAGAAAAAAAAAATCAAAAGACCACTGACATTATAGACAGAATAGAATGCAGAAAACAAACAAAATTCTAAAACATGCATTATAAAATAATGGGTCATTGTTATTCAAAAATGTGCATGCTGATTGGACAAAACAAGCAGTGTGCCCATTGTAAGTCAGGCATATACCAATAGAATAAAGTCTATCCGTTAAAGTACCATTGACTGGCCAGACTTTGATATACGGTTTGGAGGGCAGATCAAATACATGAAAATCAGGTACATTCTGCAAAACCAAAGAAACAGAAATGTACCTGATTTTCATTGTATTTCTTCCCTGTCTCAGCAGACTGTAGTACCTCTGAATAGTCTAGATTTTCAAAGAATGTCCACATTTTCCCACATGTAAAGAAAAAAAGCAATGGCGATTCTTTTTTCTCATTGCTTCTGTTGAACAGCACCGATGTACTGTGCAGGTATGGGAGCATAAGTTCCATACGCATACACAGTACAGCAAAAAATACAGAAGAACTGGAATACTCAGTGGAATACTATGACACCATTATACAAAGACATCATTTAAGAAAGGTTAACAATTTCTTCCTTAAATAATGTCATTGTATAATAGCAATAACCTACTCATGGTTGTGGGTATATGAGGATTTACTCATGGTTGGCTTTGTTTATTAAACTATGTCAACCGTGGGTAAATCCTTATATCCACAACCACTTATGGGTTATTACTTAAGAATTCCATGACTAAAACAACAAAGCAGATGAATATGAGTTGTGCTATCAGACATGATCATATCACCTATGGGAATGCTTGGGGTTATCAAACAGTAGAAGAGAATGATCGAACAACCTATGCAGGAGATTATATAAGAATGAGAGATGTATTGATTAGTTCTCTGAGACAGTGCGTGACACCTGCAATAGGCAACACAACTATATTAAAACAACCACTAGTTTAAATATTTTCAAGATCAACTCTGACACATTATATGAGGCATGACTGTTTTAGATTACTGGCAGGCTAGAAGTGCATGATTCTCTGTGGTTATAATATGTGTGCATATAAATGTTCATATCCAATACAAATATTATTCTTTGTTTCCTTTATAGTGCGGGCATTACTTGATCTCTATTTTAAAATAAATTATGTGACCACAGAATCTTACATTCGGTATATATGGCACAAAAACAAATTAGAAGGAGGCAAAAGGAGAAATGTGATAGTCAAATGAGACATTCCCTAAATGTGGTGGTGTATCAGTGTCACTATCAGTAGCAGAACTGGTGTCAGTGTTAGTATCTGTGTCACTGTTATTGTCAATGTCAATATCAGTATCAGTATCAGTTTCAGTATCAGTATGGCAAACAGTATCAGTATCAGTGTTAATATGAGTATCACTATCAGTAATTCACTTATTTTGCCTCAGTCTGTGTCTAAAATTGGTCTGTATGGATGAATATTCTACTCTGGTTAAAATATAAAATATAGCAATAAATAAATAAATAATGTAAGTTTGTTTGTGGTAGCATTTCACTCTGGACACTCCTTTACTGTGTATTGTATTGGAAGGACTGGGATTATTCATCTGGTGGCAGTATACGTTTACCTGGTCTGTCTGAGCTGGGAAACACACAAAAGAGCTCTAAGTAATTTTTTCACTTCTCTGCACTTGATTTGCACTGTTCTGATACCTAGATAGGATAGACTAGATTCAAACTGCTGACTCTAGCCTGTTATTGATGCACTTGAGAACTAAACCAACCATCATACCATAAGAAGGACTCCCATGCACTCTTGCAGCAGAAGAGTGTGGATCCACCCTTGTCTTAGCTGGTGATTCCTGGAGGAAGATACATTGTGTGCTTTCCTATTGGAAGATTAGCTTAAACGTGTCTTGATTTCACCTGTATTTAAGCCTTACATTTGTACAATGCAGCACACCATATAGCAGGGGTTATGGGTGCCTTGTATAGACACAAACACCTTGAAACTCAATTTTTCCTTAGACATCTGTCAGTGGAACACTCCCAAGCTTCCCTACTGCACTACAGGTGCACTGAGCAGTGCTGCCACACTTATCATTCATAGCCTTCAATAGAACAAGCACCATTGTTAGTCCTAGCACAAAAACTGGTCAAACTAGCCAAGTCCCTTCCCTAATAGTACATACTGTAAAAACCTGCTATAATGGCTGGGCAGTTTCCCATTATTTCACCAGCCAGCCTGATTGACATGGGCATCCTTAGGCAGAGCAGTAGTTGCATCATGTATATTGACAACCACTTACTCTTAAAACAAACACATACCCTATGTGAGCTATATAATTACACTATGAAATTGGAATCAGGAATCGGTCATGTTACATAAACCCACATATGCGGATGTACTCACTAGAAGCCTACCAAAAGATCAGAGGCCTCCCAAAAGTAAACTACTTGCACACACTTCTATGCAAATAGAAACCACTACACATAGTAACACATACCCCAGTGTCTCAGCAAATAAGCCCCTAAGGCAGAATACCTCAAAACCTAATGTCTTGGTCATAGGCAACTCCATAGTGTGACACACAGATCTTTCCCTCACCAGGCTGATCAAAGAGGAGGTCACAGTCAGCTGCCTGTCAGGTGACAGGATCCATCAAATCACACATGCACTCAAGTCAAAAACAAGTAGCATTATGACTCGGTCATAGTCCATGTCAGGGTGATTGACTTGAGACATACCTCTCTGGATTATATGAACAGAGACATGACTGAACTCTCAGATTATGTGCTCCAGGCAGGTATGACTCTATCCCTAAGCAGCATTCTACCTTCACCCAGGGTGATGCCACAATATAAACAAAAAATCACTGACTTCAACAATTGGCTTAGCTTGTGGTTTCAGTCCAAGGGGATCCAGTGTCTGCCAGCCTAGGAAGACCTGTTCAACAGGCCACACTGCATTGCTAGAGATGGTCTGCACATGTCTCCTCTAGGCTTTCAGATACTGGCAAAGATGCTTGCCTCCCCCATAGTGCCTTTTTTAACAATGTCAAAACAACAAAATTTCCAACAAAATCTACTCGAGACAAACTCAAGGTTCAGCATCTGCTGCTTAATGCTAGGAGTCTAAACATGAAACTGCACTCTCTGGAAGCACTCCTGACCTTGGAAGATGCTGACATCTGTGCAGTTACTGAGACATGGTTCAAGGCCGCGGATTGCACCCCAGCCACACAAGGCTACAATGCCTTCCACACATTCAGACTCAAAAATGAACATGACAGAACCAAAGGTGAAGGTGTATCCATCTTCATTAAAGCCAAGTACACCTCTAGACTTGTCAAACAGTACGACTCTGTCGAACTACTCTGTGTCCAATTAACTATAGGCAAAATGCCCTCCAACATCAAGGTTAGCTAAAGGTTCCCCACCATAATCCAAGAAAAGCACACCACCTACCTGTACTTACTAGAGTAACTCACCATACAGTCCCAACAACTTAGCCATGGGAGATTTCAGCTATCTTTCTGTCATCGATTGGGTGACCTACATGAGCACGAACATGCTCGCCAAAGGATTCTTGAACTTTGTCAATACAAATGCTCTGGAACAGATAGTCTCCACCCCCACGATAAGCTCAAATATCCTAGACACAGTACTCACCAACATGGGGGTATCACTGCACTACCTCCTGTGTGAGTCCCTCCATGGTATGGTTGGATCATTAACCAATCTCATTCAAAGTAACTATTGAATCAGTCACTACCACAGGAGCAAAATAACAAAAAAACTTTTCCTAAGCAAACTCCATCCTACTAAGTGATGATATAAAAAGTGTTATACCCCCCAGCAATCACAGACAACAATGACCCCTATGCAGAGGTGTACCCAAATGCCCTGTATAAACACTTAAGCAACTGGATAGAATCATCTGTGCCTGACCAGATTAAAACCAGGTCCTGTAGAAAAAACAAGCCACCCTAGTAGACCTCAAGTATAAACAGATTATATAACAAAAGGAAGAAACTGATGCCTAATAACAAGAGGGAACTGACTCAGCAGAGGAAGAATTCCCTCCAAAGCTTGAACAAGCAAATCAGAAGTCTTGCAAAGTCCTCTTAAGCTAATTACAAAAGTAAAATAACATCCCTAGGTAAGGATAATCATAAGGCATTCTTTAACTACATCTGAAATTTAAATAGGAATGCACAGCTATGTGCCAAACTGGTAGTAGATAGTACCACTCATACTAAACTGGAGGAAAGTGCCAACCTGCAAGTTGACAGGTTTGGCACAAATTTCACCCTCCTGTCCCCAGCAGCCATACCTCAAAGCATACCTGACACCAGCCCTTTGCCTAGTATCTCTAGAGATCAGGTCATATCTGTGCTCTCCAAGGCCAAAAACACAACCTCAATGGGACAAGATAACATCCCAAGATGCTATTAAGCAATCTAAAGCAGGATCTAGTTGACCCACTTGGCATTCTCTTTAACTATAGCCTGAGAACTGGCTTTGTTCCAGCAGAGTGGAGAACTGCAACAGTAATCCCCTTCCACAAAGGGGGGGGAGGGGCATCAAATGACCCTGGGAACTTTAGACCCATAAGACTAACCAGTCTCATCTGTAAAGCCATTGATAGAATAATCATGGACCTTTTCAACAAGGACATAGGTGGCCTTCAAACTCTAGACCCAACCCAGTTTAGCTTTGTTAAGGGTAGCTCATGTTTATTAAACCTAATAGACTCCTTCCAGAAAGTCACCAAAGCCTTGGATGAAGATAAGACAGTGCATACTGCCTATCTTGATCTAGCCAAGGCTTTTGACATAATCCCCTATTCAGGTATCATTGAGAAAGTCTCCCAGCTGGGGATTATCACTTATGTCACTAGATGGGTAGCCAATTGGCTGACCAACAGAACACATACTGTCAAAGTTGGCGACTCCACCTCTACCAGTAGACCCGTCACCAGTGGCATCCCACAAGGATCTGTGTTGGGAAACTATTTCTCGGAAGTCCAGGCTAAAGTAGATGGCTTTTGGCTTACCAAGTTCGCATGATTTCAAATTGGGTGCAATCATTGAGTCCCCCCAGTGATGTTAACACATTGCAGGAAGAGTTAACACAGACAAATCAATGGTGCTAAAGCCATGGTCTAAAACTAAATGCAAAACAGTGCATTATTATGCCCTTTGGAAAAGTGGAATTTCTTGTTAATTACAATATTGACAGCACCCCCTCCCAAGTTCAAACCCAGTGGTGTGAGATCTGGGAACACAGGTAGATGGAAATCTGAACTTTGACCACCAAGCTTCCACAGTGGTAAGGAAAACCTTCGACTTTGTGCATCTCATAAGTAAGGACATCGCATCCAGGTCTAAGGATGTTATAACTCCACTGTTCTCAACCCTCATCAGACCATTACTAGAGTACAATGCTCCCTTCTGCATGTACCTCACCAGACACCTGCAGCAGCTGGAGAAACCAAAGAGGTTTCTCACAAAGAAAATACAGGGCCTTTAAACCATGACTTACATGGCTAGACTGAAAGCTCTGTCACTGTACTCTGCATCATATAGGCTGCTGACAGGTGACTTGTGCATGGCCTACAGGGCAGTCTCTGACTCTGTCCAGATGGCTGTGCTGCAGATCCACATGTCAAATGGTACAAGAGTCACTCACTCTAAGGATCTTAACCTAGCCTGGGACATTAACAGAACATGCTGGAGACACAGATATATCTCCCAGAGATTGCCACTACTCTGGAATAAACTTCCAATTCAAATGAAGCAGAGCTTCTCACTGACACTATTCATGTGCAACCTTGACAAATGGATGGGAGACTGCAAATTTCTCCCTGAGGTGGCACCCATTTTCCTCATGGACAGAGGTAGTCGTTGTTTATCATAGACACACTCTGCAAATTACATCCATCTAACCAAAGACAGTTGAGGCAACTCAATATTAACATAGATTCATAGGTTCATAGGTGTGTACTAGGCTAATGGCCCTGGGGCCTTTAAAAGCCTAGCCATAGGATTACCCTGGCATCATGCCACCCGACCTTAATTTCCAGTGCCTCTGTCAAGTAAAGCCACTGGAGTTATCCCTGGGATGATTTTTTTATTTCCCATCCACTCATCAAGATTTCTCTTGAAGAGGATCAGCGAGGTACTCTGCTTGACATGTATGAGAAGTCTATTCCATATCATGGGCAGTCTCAAGGTTATGCACCTGTCCCTCCAGTACGTTCTGTTGATTGTGGTAATGAGGTTGAGGTTTCTGCAGCGTGTGGTGCAGAGTGATTGGGATTTCTTTAGATGTAGCATTTCTAACAGAGCCTGGTCAGACATGGCTTTGTAAGTCAAGCAGAGATCGCCTCTAAATAGACGATATGAGACAGAGAATAGTTGGAGTTTTTTGAGTCTGTCCATATAGGACAAGTATTTAAGGCCTAGGATCCTCTTTGTGAGGTACTTTTGTGGCCTCTCCAGTTGTTGCATGTGTCTAGTAAGGTACATGCCAAATGGGGCATTGTACTCGATTGGCCTAATGAGGGAAGAGTAGAGGGAGACAATGATCTCTTTCTTCCTGGATGCAAAACCCTTAGTAATGAGATGTGCCACATAAAAGGACTTTCTGACCACAGTGGCAATATGGTGATCAAAAGAGAGGTTGCTATCAACCTGCATTCCCAGATCTCTTATAGTGCCTTCTGTGTTCAGTGGACTACCATCAATGTGGTAATTCATGGGAACCGGATTTTTCCCAAAGGGGATGATGACACACTTTGTGGCATTGAGCTTAAGGCCATGGTTCTGACACCAGTCGTTGGTCTCAGTGAGGCCATTCTGTAGGATGTCACCATCACTTGGAGAGTTAATAATAGCTCCCAACTTGCAATTGTCTTTGAACTTTGTCGGCAGAGTCCCTTCGTGTTGGCCTGGACTTCAGAGAAGTAGATACCAAACAGGAGAGGACCTAGGACCGAACCCTGTGGGACTCCACTCATGACTAGTCAGCAGTCTGACTTGAAGTCAGCTACTGTCATACTGTGGGTTCTATCTGTGAGCCAGTTTGCAATCCACCTAGTAATATAGGGGTTGATGCCTAGCTTAGTGAGTTTTTCTATGATTCTTGAGTGGGGAATGGTATCAAAGGCCTTGGCCAGATCAAGGTAGGCTGTATGAACCATGTTGCCTTCATCCACAGCTCTGGTGACTGACTCAAAGAAGTCAACCCAAGCTGAGCAGGTATGATTTACCCTTCACAAAACCAAACTGTGTGGGATCCAGAATTTGTAGATTCCCTAAATCCTTGTTTATTAGGTCCATGATGATGTGTTCCATAGCTTTGCATATCAGACTCATCAGGCTAATAGGGTGATAGTTCCCAGCGTCTGTAGTTGCTTCTCCTTTGTGGAGAGGGATGACTGTGGCAGTGCACCATTCGGTAGGGACAAAGCCTGAGGTGAGCTAATGGGGTGATAGTTCCCAGGGTCTGTAGTTGCTCCTCCTTTGTGGAGAGGGATGACTGTAGCAGTGCGCCATTCAGTAGGGACAAAGCCTGAGGTGAGGCTGTGATTGAACAGTACATACCGGTGAGGTGCCAGTTCACTCTGTAGTTTATGTAGAACATAGCCAGGGATATTGTCAGGTCCTATAGAAGCTATATTCTTGGCCTTGGACAATGCTGTTTTAACCTGTGCAGCAGTAATACTGGGTGCTTGGCAATCTACTGGTATTGTGATTGGTCCTCAGGCGGGTAAAGTTAGCACTTAACCTGTCAGCCAGTATATTGGCAACATGAGTAGTCTATTAACCTCCTATGAACCTGTGAACTTATATGTACATGAAGAGCAACAGAACAGCATGAGAGTTCAGATGCTTGGTAGAATGTTGATTAAAGAGAGTCAGAGGGCATATTTGTATGGTGCCTGATATAATTTTATTTTCATGAAGGAAAATTAACTGAGTGAACAAAGATGTAATGGAGTGTACTGATTAATCTGTAATTTTTTTTTTAAATGGATTGTATTGCATGTCACAAAACACAGACAAATGTAAGAAAAACAAGTTGCCTGTCGGGTAGAGTAGTTTTAACTAAAAAGCAATAGCACTTTTACGGACAGATTTTATTAGGAGGAGTGAGTAAAAAGAAACCCTCAAGATCAGAAGGCTTTAGTGACTGCCAGTCACTGAAATATCAGGAATGTGAAAAAAATGATAGGGTGAAAGATGATTTCACAGATCTGATTATCATTTTTATGTCCTTCAAAAATCTTGATTACTGTAACCTCATGGTGACATTTTCAGGATGTGACAATCCATCACACACATGGTCACATACTCATACAATGACACATTGTACTACCCTGTACACGTACAGTTTAAAGACTCTTAATGGCATGTTTTTGGGATGTGAAAGGAAATCAGATGACCTGGAAAAATTCTACCCATATGCAGAAATTCAAGATCTGACAAAGGCAATATGCTTCACTCAAGGCACTTAGCACCAATTTAGTAAACAGCAAAAATATAATAATAATAATAAAAAACAATTTTCTTTAACTGCACAAGAGTGCCAGAATAATTGATGTAGCAAACCTATAACTGGATGATAAGTATAACCCTGTCATAAAAGAATCTAATCCTGCAGCAATCATTTCTCACATTTTTGGGAAGGGTTGTTCAGTTAGCAATCAAGCTACTTAACTTCTAGAAGATAATTTTGCCATAAACTGTCCTAAAACATCTGAAAAGATGATTACTGAAGTCCAGGAAAATATGAAAGATAATAGAGAAGCAAATAAAATTCCTTGAATATTTGCTAAGAGAAATCATGTTACTTCATCCACAATTTTGACTGCACTGTTACAAAGCATTTGTCATATTGGGTTTGCTCCCAGTAAATGGAAAAGTATAAATATTCCAGTTACTTTCAAGGGAGGAGCCATAACAATGTTCCGTGGTATGTGTATAAATCTAACTAGTTTGATAGAAAAGTTATCTGGAGTATTCTCTTGAAGTTGAACCTAGTGCCATCTAACCTTGTAGAGAGATTTGACCTATAACACCAACATAGTGTTACAGCTGGGAGCTCATGTATTGCAAATGTGTTTCAGTTCTACATGATGATTATGGATGGTCTTGAGTTAACCTGTAGGTGCTATATTGCTCGATCCAGCAAATGTATTTTACAGCATCCCACATATTGCCATCATCAGGCAGATGAGAATGTATAATATTTAGCAATAATCCCTGACTGGAAGTAGGTTTCATGAGATTAACACTCATATGGCATAGTCTGTTCACAAGGGTGAAACTCAAGTATAACCCAACCATGGAAAAATCCTGTGATACACACAGGGTGGATCATTGCTATTATACAATGACATTATCTATAAACTAAATCGTTTGCCATTCTTAAATAATGTCTTTGTACAATGGCACTTTGGTGTTATTCGACTCTCTATGCTCAAATACGATGTATTGATCAAGTTTATGGTATGTAAGTTTACATGTGTGCACAGTGCATCAGTGATGCACACAAGAGGGAACAGAAAAGAAGCATCCACATAGTTATTTCTCCATCTGCCTCTGTCATAGTTTTAGAATATTGCCAGGTTATGTCACTCAAATTAAGTTACACTTTACTATATCTGTTTATACACTTCCACCTAATGCAGTCATCATAGGGCTAAAAGGATTGAGATCTTATTTTTTGTAGATGTAAAATTGTGTCTATGGGCAGGAAAGAAATAAACACAAGTCTTGGACAAGCAAGGTAAGATCATGAAATGGCCCTTTTGTTTGTGAGACAGTCCTGATTTGGCAAAAGCATGATATTTTATGAAGAAAACACATGTTTTATGTAGACCTGGGCAATATATGAGAAAAAAACACAAATGTTCTGCAAAACTCAGTTGCCAGGTATGCTTAGTAGCAATACAACCAATCACTGCTGATGTTGAACTTATTGATTTTTGTCTGTGCCAATAACAAGCCCAACTATTTGCTCTAAATTTGTAGATGACATAAAACTAGCATTGCTTGTGACTGATTTCAGTTACCAAAAAAATGCTTCTGAGAATGTCAGATAAATTAACCATGGGAACATTTGACAATAAGTTAGAGTTTAACAGCATGTATCTATATGTTGTTAGTTGTAGCATTATTCAAGACGCTGCTACATTAATAAGAAATGACAAAACAAAGAAACAGAAATAAAATCACTAATTTTAACATGATTGAGTTGCAATAAGATCTATGAATTTTGGGTACTTGACAGGCTACTTCTAGCTGAGAGAAATTCTGCCTGGGTATACAAAAAAGAGGAGAGGTAAGGATGCTTCTTTTATGAGGAAGAGTGAATCGTATGTTTGAGGTAGTTTTGTCACTGCTGCCCTTAAACTATAATTTGTAACTTATCATCTGACAACTTAGTAATCAGCCCTGTTATCTTATTCTGTTGCTTTTTTAAGGTCTGTTAATAAGCTGTTTCGAACACCTTTGGCTTTTGGCTTGTCAAATGAGAAATTGGAGAAACCACATATGAGTGTGAGTGAGTACTAGTTGAAATGACTTCATTGCACACATAAAGGAAACTTGAGATGTATGTTTGAAATGTAAATGACAGGATTGACTACAGGGATAGCAGGAACTTCTTTATGGACTTAAAACATAACTGTACTCTTTTTACCTTATTACACACTCTGCTTATTAGATACTAATTATGTTAACAAAAACTCAGCTCTTGAAAGAAACTATTTTGCGCATTCAATCAATTGCCATGCAAGCTTGGATGAATGCTTTTGTGGAGCAGTCATACAGTTATATTACTTGAATATCACTAGACATAGACCAAACGTCAAATAACCAAAGCCATATCAGCTGATTAGTAACTGCTACAATTTAATCAGTTTTTTGTCTACTTTAATTTCTAATGTTATTCTATGAAGGAAATAGAAGTGCCCTTTGAAAATGTTTAATAGCAGGGCAGGAATCCATTTACACACTACCAATCATAGACTGTGACAATGATTGTAATTCTTATTTGTAACAACATAGACAAACTCTAATAGAACCATTTACTATAATAAAGAGGGATGGAATTTTGGTAGCACAGCAGATATCTCTTAAGTAAAGTGAAAACATTTGTGAAAGTTTAATTCACAATAAGTAGAGTGGGGGGGTGCTACCAGTGATTGATACCGATTTTCACTAAGGATACCATGGCCATTTTTTTCAATGAATTCAATATATTTAATTGAGAAATCTGGTATAAAAAATGCAGTATTTCATCAGATGATGATTATTTATCTAATGAAGCCAGATGTTGGTATATGTTTTGCTTTTTGGAAGTAAAGTCAAGTTGCTGTTTTGCCTTATTCTGTTGGCATTCCTTAGTGCATGATTACAAATTGGAGTTTAATTCTTAGACTTTGTTTAGAATCCAGGGTTATAGACATTCCTCCAAGAGACTTACATAGTTTCCATTTAGTGTTTAATGAGGACTGAGGACCTACCTCCATGACAGCTTTAATGTTGTCAGCAGTTGAAAGGCTGGCTCCTTCTAAACTTGCTTCTGCTTTAGAAGGTAAGTTGGAATGGAGCTGCAATCCATTTTTGAGCCATAAGACAAGCCAGAAAATGAAGCTGCACAGAGTAGTCTTGTTTTTTTTAAATCTAAAAATTAGCACAGTCTTCTTTGATTTAAGAAAAAATGCACTTTAATCAATTGTAATGTGTAGTGTGACTCCAGCAATCTACATGCTGGCTGTGTATCCCCCAGATCCAGAAAATTCAGACATTTCACAATGAAGTGTCTTGGCATATTTGTATTAACTTGGCGTTTATATGATGAACTGTCACTGTAACCGGAGGAAATTTAAAGTGGAGAGCTCTTCTTAATTCCTTTAGCATAAAGGGTACAAGATAACTGAATACAATCTCCTCGTTTAGGTCAATATCTCTTAAATGACTTCTCCATGACTGTTTTTATAGGTCATTTAATTCTGACTCCAATTTTAGATAAGTGATACAAGAATGAGTGTTACAACATAAAAAAAAAGAAAAAAAACACAATGAAGAAAAAGGGAACTGTTTGTGGGTAATGCAAAAATATGGGTAATTTTAGGGAAAGCTATGAAGAATCAAGTAGGTCAGTCTTAATTCAAATCAGAAAGCCAAAGGAGACATGGAAAATGCACCTGACCTAATGGGTAAATAAGGAAAGGAAATACTCTTTAGCTATATCAGAGTACGAAAGTATGCAGGGGCAGAAATTAGAGAACAGAATATAAAGTGCACTGGGTAGCAGTTAGCACAAGTACATGACATTGGAGGAGGATCTGAATTCGGAAGTGTACCATAGGATTTAAAACTGGAGTCTATTATTCAATAGCCATATATCTAACATGACATTGGAACAGAGGACAAGATTAACTTCTTTGAAGATAAAATGAAAATTGGAGAAGGTGAGGTATAAAGGATGAGAAAGTAATTACACCTAAAGTTTAACCATGGGAAGTACAAAATGCTGTATCTCTGGAATGGTAACGTCATGCATGATGGGAAAATAGGCTGTTTTAGAGCAGAGCGTAGAGAAAAAAATCTATAGTGATGATCAGAACAGCTTTAGACCAGCATGAATGGAATGGGAAGTCAACAGTATGAAAGAAAGAAAGAAAGAAAGAAATACCAGGGCTTGTTACTTAAGGGACTTGAGTCTATCACTGTACAAGGGCCAGGTCAGACTATAGGCAGACCATCCAGATCTATTGACCATACAAAGACAAGAGAGCAATTGAGATACTGTAGGGAAAGCCAGCGGGAAGGTTAGGGGTTGCAAGGATTTTTTCTATTAGGGAAGACTAAAGAAACTGTAATCTCTGGGCAAAAATAAGGGAGAGAAATTATATGATATGGATGCCACATCTGATGTTCAGTCGAAAATGTGACCAGATACAGCTGAAAAAAACAACATGACATTGACATGTAAATGTTAATAGCCTGATGAAGATTCCACATTTAGACAAGAATTGCAGAAGCATTTCTTTACAGAAAGTGCCATGGAGAGGTATAACTAGCTACCAGGATAAATGGTAGTAGCAAAAACAACAGAGGTGTTCAAGCAGGTATAGAATGCATTGAACACAGTGGATAAAGGAAGAAGACAGATGCAAGCTGCTAGGCGCATTAGTATGGCAGACTAAGGGAAATAAAATTGCCCTGTCAGCTACATACTATGATCTGCATGTTCATTGAAAGAATATTCCAAAGATTTCTCTAGTGCATCTGGCAGTATTTTTAATACTATTATCATCATGTAGTTGCTTAAAATATTGCATTTTATTTGATCAAAGTGAGTTTACCGAATGTTTGAATAAGCTGCAGTCTGGCTGTGTATGAATATAAGAAACAATATGGCATTAGAAAATGAGAGATGTGGGATCTGTATTATTATTTTTTTACAAAGCTACGACATGATTCTATTCTTTCAGTATTTCTCCTAATCAGTTAAGCAATGATCCTGTATTATGAAAGGGTAATTATGCACCAAGTGGGATAGACATGTAGCCTGAATGCTAAGTTTTACTTTGTATCATTTTCAAAAGCACCATATTAATTTTAAGATCTTTGATGCAATAAGGTCAATTCAATCATAATGGTATTCAGAACTTTTAATGTTCCATTTTAAGAATGAACCAAAAGAACAGCATAACATTAACACACAATGATGAATTCCAAGTAAGTAATAATGTCTGATAGCTACGACAGAACTTTTCTGTACTTGTTTCCCAGACAGAATACAAAATTACTGCATCTAGGAAAGGATGTCTTTATCTCCTGCGTGGCCTAGCATACGATAAAATTATCACCAGCATAGAATTCGTTACTGCACTAAATGGCAATTTGTGAAGCCAAAGACAGTATACACAAGTACTGGTAACATTTTAAATGAGTAAAAGTTCTATATTATTGTAGGATGATCCCTCTATATTTCATAAGGACATTCTTCTAAATACTTTGTAATTGTTAAACGCATCTGTTAAAATTGAATTATTGGCTCAAGATCATGTTATGAACTTTGGAAGGATAAATGTGATGCTATTGTATTCAGAGAATAATATTTTTCATAGATTTTTTTAACCCAACAGTCACACATAGCAGACAAAAACATTCTCTGCTTTTGTGTGCAAAAGTTTCTGCCAGTGGCAGGCACTAACATTAGCAAGATAAAACACTTTTGTAGTTAGAATATTTGAAAAGTCTTATTTGAGTTGCAAAAGGTCACAATGAAATATATGCAAACACTGTAGAAGCACAGTAGAATGTCAGATAAAATATATTCAGTCTTAGTCAAACACACACGCACACACACGCTCACACACACACACACACACACACACACACGCAGACACAGACACATGCTCACACACAGACACACACACACACACACACGCGCGCACACACAAACCACATCAGCATACTATATAAAAATTTTTTTCATTTCATTACTGCAGCTGAAATACTAAGCAATTCTGAGTGATGAAATCTGTAAATTCAATAGAACTAAGAAATGTAACATATTCAGCTGTACCATAATGTCAGTGCTTTTTTTTCCTTTTGTTTTTGTTCATGAGTATGACATTTAATTTTATATTCAGATAATATAAATAAGTAAAATTGAGCAGATAATAGTTCTTGCAATATAATGATGGACAGACAAGTTAAATATCTGGACAATATGTGAGTGACCTCATTTATATTAATTAAAATATTCAAGCAGTGTAGTACAGCCATGCTGCTTAGTGTGTTTGCAATCTGAAATGATTGCTCAGAATTGTTCAGTAAAGTTTGGTACTGATTTTTATTATCATTATGTACGTATTATTATGTATGTATTTTAAGTGTTTACTTACGTTTAGGTAGCTGTGGGAGTACTTACATACTGTTGAATGTTACTTCACATTCTACTTGGTCTGTACAGGATATCATGTTTTCCTTTGGTCTATTTTACAAAAGTACTCTAGTCAATAAGACTTAACCAGGTTAGTCAGTCCCATGGTGTACAGAAATGATGTCTGACAAAGACCCAGATTACCCAGGTTTGAGCAGTAACACAAAGAGCTGGTGTAGCCCCAGTGCAGGGTGGGAAAGGAATGAGGAGACAAACTGCCTGCCCATTTCTCCCAGGGAATGGATGGGAGATTTGCTGTTGGCAGATCCAATGTCAACTTATGCTGAAGACCAGGAATAAGACAAAAAAAGCATCAGACAGGTAATTTAGGAGGTTTTGTAGTGAGGGTCATGTTACTGCAGACGCTGGACTGGTTTCCCAAACACTTGAGTCCAATCTCACCCAACTAGTCTGTAAGCTTGGGACATAACCAGCAAACCGACAACTGTACAAGATGGTGGACATAATCATCCCGCCCAACAAATATTCCATGTAATCAGTATAACCAGCCAACCAACTGATAAACCAGATGTCAGAAATATAATTCTGCTGCTGTTTCTAGTCATAGAGTAGTACACAGTCTGACAGCCAGAAGGTGTTCCTCTTCTGAATAGAGTCATTTGACAAAGGATTGCATTAAGGTATGTCATATTTGTTGTGACCCAGGACAGACTGAAACAATGGGAATCAGCATGGAATCCAAAGTCAGTGGTGCCTGATGCCTTCAGCCAGTCTGCAAATCTAGCCAGTGGCAGAAAAATAAAAAGGTGACATCTAGTTAACAAAACAAAATAAGCAAATATGCTTACCATTGTGATGCCACTCTTAATCACAGTCTGAAATGCATTCCTTAAGTGATTATGCATGGCTTCTTCCTCTGTATATCAATGCTGCTTGTTGAGCTATTATTATCTGCATGCTTTGAGGTGGATAGCATTCCAGAGAAAGGATACAAAAGGACAGGTTATTTACTGCCTGCTACTATGAAACTGAAGTTTTGTGTTGATTTACATAAACAACAAGTGGCCTCGACATTTGATGTTCTGCACTACATTCACCTTGCATTTGCAAAGTATCTCTATCAAACTTTTGCCTTTACCTTGCCCAATGGCTGCATTTCCTCACTGGGTGTTGTGACCCCTACCCTACAGCTCTCTCTCTGGAGTGACATAGCACCTAGCCCTTTCCTGATGACTGATGACATTCTCATGTTACCATGTAAATTGTCACTGACAACATCCGTGTAACGAGGTATTAGTTATGTAGTTTATTATGCCCCTCAATGACAGGTGCATAATAAAGTATTGCAACATTCTAAGGTGTGTCACTGTTTGCTAACATGATTCTGAGGGTCTTTGCCAGCTCGCTAGCTACACTGCAGGATCAGACATATATCAATTTCTTTGCAGTTACATTCCCATTCCTTTTCCTATTAAATGTTTGCATTTTATTCTGCTTGCAAAAGAATATTTATGGGTTCCTTGAATTCTTGTCAAAATAAATGTTTTTTTTCCCCTTCAGTTTGGTTATTAGGAGTCTGCATATGCTGTTACAGACAACCACTGCAGCCAGTTCAATGTTTTCTTTTTCATTTTCTTTTTTCTTTTTCAAAGTAAATGTTATTCTTATTACAGTCTAGTTTACAGAAGTATACAGAATGTACCTTTTATAGCCAATGCAGCCAGTCCAATATATTTTTATATCACTTCGCGTTGGCAAATCTGAACCCTGACAGTAAAGTTCATTGCAAAAATAAATAAATATTCCATTTTTTCTTTCTTTCTTCAAAAAACAACTTTCTTGGAATAAGTACCATCCATAGATCATAATGTATTTGATTATTTTTTAATTGCCCATTGCAGAAAGTCATGCTTACTATATCCAAACTATGTTGTTTCTCTAAACTTATACTGAAATCTTTGAAGTGAATACAAAATACAAACAAATTAATTAGACATGGTATACTTTTATCACAGCTAAGATACAAAGTTAAAATACACATGTATATGCTCACACACGTTATAACCAAAGTTAATGGGGGGTGCAGGAGCCCAAAATCAGGGACACATTTTAATTACTGCTCTTATAATCTTAGAATGATAACAGAATAACAGGTTTTGCATTAGCATGCATTTTCTGAAAGATACGAAATCTGAAACTCAAATGTCTATCATTGTTTAGTGACTTCAGACCGCAATGTTTTGGTTGACAAAAATTTATGAAGAACAGCCCAAAAGTATAAGGAAAAAATCTGGACATTCTCCTAAAATTGGGACACGAGTCACAAATGCTTTCTTTAATCTGTATCTTGCTGAAAAACTTACCTCAACGAAAGTACCTACCCGTAATGCATTTTTTTCTTCAGATAACTTTATGGATACACATAAAAACCCCAGTAAGAAAAGTGGGCAGACCATGAAAAAAATGATGTTCTGAAGACTACATATTTATTCCAACCACCTTGTTTTAAATATCACACATAAATGACCATTTTATCTTGACAGAAACTACAGTTTATTGTGACTACAATCCAATATAATTTTTTCATTTGTTTGACTTTGCAAAAATCTGAATCTTGTAAATATAATTTAGTAAATAAATGTATAAATAGTTTATAAAATAGAATTGTCTTATTCTTCCATCATAGATTATACTCAGATCATTTGAATCATATTGACATTTATGGACCATTTATTAGCATTTGCATACTTGTTTATCAAGAAAGTAAATACATCAAAAATGCATTTTTTGCATTAAACTTTGCTCACTGTACCACGTGTAATACAATCCCCTGGATTCTGCAAGCTCTGCACAGTGTCCAGGATTAATGCAGGAGCTCCAGCAGGCAATATGTCTGCTGACCGATCCAGGAATAACCTGTAGGGGTGTGCACGAGCACTCCTGCACTAGTCCTGCACGGACGTAGCCCCTGTATGCAAATTACCCTATTTGCAGGAGAAATCCATGCAAATGAGTTAAATTTGCAATCCAGGAAGCTGGAAACCGGCCATGCAGGACTAGTGTAATCTGCAGAAATGTACTCCGCCAGTAACGGAGTACATTTCTGCAAATTACAAAACGGAGCCATGACAGCTCCAAATAAAGGGTGGATATCATGTATAAAGCATGCCAATGACCAACTATAAGGACATTGACATGGAAAACACTTGCAAAAAAATCTACTTTTTAGCCGATCTCTGCTGTTTAAGCATAGGGCAGCAGCGCGCAAACAGGATCGAGGAGGAAATAAGAAAAAAAAATAATAAGCATTCTAACCAAAATCACTATTTTGCCATTATACTCAATGGCAGGCAGAAGACAACATGGCCAGTGAATAGTGGTTGCTAAGGGGGGAGGCTCAGTGTGGGACATGTAACTATGCATTAGCAGGCAATCCTATGCAAATGAGGGGAATGATAGTGAATCCCAGATTTCCCCTGCATGCTAGTCAGCACCCAACAGTGTAATTGCAGGAATAGCTTGGTGCAAGCCTAGGATTTAGATGACATCATAGGGGGTGTGTCTGGCATACTGTAAATGGATTGGACCCTGTGGCTCGGGTTTGTCCTTAGCTTAGCAGAGCTAAGCTAGGGGGTGTGTCTGAGGCTGCCTAGCACTTTTTGCATTGCCTAAGCAGGTGTGCGTGCCGCGCACTGGGTTTTAAAGGAAAAAAAAAAGTAAACCAGGAAATAGCAGCTCTGTGCACATATGAGCACTGTATTTGTGCACCCCCCCCCCCCCAGGCTTAAACAGAAGGCAATGGGAAGGGAAAACAACAGTAGGAAGGTAATCATTGAGAACTAGCATAGCTGGCAGGTAAAATGTATCAGAATTAGCCAATTACACAGGCAGCACCAGCACAGCCCAGAACACTACTATAAACTATGCAAACACCTTTCCCGCTGGTTTTTCCAATACTCTACACCACCGGTGTATACTAGTGGGGAACTTTTAACAAACAAAACAAAAAAATGATAGGGGCTGCAATAGCTATCATACAACAACATGTGGAAGAGGCTGAGGGTGGTGAGGATGTGAATGCTGTTGACCAACCCACAGTGAGGAGATGGAGAAGAGTTTACAGACCTAGGGTAAACTACCAGGGGCTACATGAGGTGGAGATAGTGGAGCACTATAGGGTGGACATGGACCTCTTACAGCAAATAGTTGAGCTGTGCTGGTCATTCCTGACACACAGAACTAACAGAGGGGAACCCATCCCAGTGGATAACAAGGTATGTGTAGGCCTAAGAATACTAGCTACAGGTACCTTCCAAAGCCAACTGGGGATATGATGGGGATCTCACAGGCATCAGCATCCAGGGTACTCCACCAGTTCCTGGATGGCATGTCAGCACATGCCAGTGAGCACGTATATTTCCCCAACACCTGTGAAACATTGGCCAGCAATATGCAACTGTTCCACCAAATAGCAGAATACCCTGAGGTAGTGGGTGCTATAGACTGCATGCACATATGCATCAAAGCACCACCCAGTGAGCGGGGTAGGGTCTACATCAACTGCAAGGGCTTCCTCTCCATCAGCTGCCAAGTCATGTGCAATGCCCAGGGCATAATAATAAATGTGTGCGCTGGCTGCCCTGGAAGCTATCATGATTCCCACATCTGGCATCTGATGCAGCTGTACCAGAGATTTGTCATTGGGGACATCCCTTACACTAACCTAGTGGGGGATGCTGGTTACGCACTAGAGCCGTGGCTGATGACACCCACCAGAAATACACACACAACCGAACAAAAACTCCATAATGAGGTACGCTCACAGACCAGAATTATAATAGAGCATGTGTTTGGGAAGCTCAAGTCACGGTTATGGTGCCTGGACACATCTGGTGGACCCTTGCAGTACTCACCAGCTACACGTACCCAAATTGCCATTGTATGTGCCATGCTACACAATATGATCCTGCGGAAACAGCTGCAGCAGGAACAGTACGGGGCAGGGTCACACAGCCCTCCACCATTGCCAAGGCCTGCACAGGTAAAGAGTGACTCGGAGGAGGAAAAACCTGAGCCTGCCCCAGTAGGCAGAAGGAGGCATGTCCAGTATGCCTTGGCCTTGCAAAGAGGCAATGCATAGCACATACACTGACACAGGAGGGACCCAGGGAATGACACCTCTCTCTGCCTCGCACATACAGTAAAAGGGATGCCAAACATGCCACTACCTGTGCTCAACCATGTGTAGGGAGTGTACTATGTGCATCCAACATAGGCAGCCCTCCAGCACCACCCTCAATACTGGGACACCCACAAGGTAAGTCACTCAACCTACCAATTGCCAAATGGAGTAGAATGTGTTGTTACCTGTATCTATGGTATGGTTGTGAGCATGCAAGTGAATCGGGTAGCTGAATGGTATGCCAGCAGATAGCAGACACCTATAGTGGCACCATGAGATCTGTAACAAATACTGGTGTCACCACAGTAGCCAGTACTACACAGGGCGACAAAACCCACTGCAGGAAATGTGCTAGGACACATGTGTGTCCATATGACTCACACATGCCAGTCAAGGAGTTTCACATACCCAACAATAGTCTCAGCCAGCATGACAGGTGTAGACAAACACAAACAAAGGCTGTGCTATGGCCTCAGAATGATGCCTATGGGTAACCTCCCCCCAGGCCTACACAAACAGACTACAGCAGGTGAGGCAGTGGGATGTTAGTTCTGAAGGGTAGGATGACAGAAACTAATATGTAGGTCAAAGCTAAGACCTGTAGTACATTGATATGCCTCTAGTCAGCATGATAGGTTAGGATACAGAATGAAATGGAGTGCCTGACATACCAGTACAGTCATAGCAAATGTGTACAATTGTTAGGTGTGCCCCCCCATCCTATGTAGAAATGTAGAAAGAGTCAGGTGTGCCCCGCCAATCCTATGTACAAATGTAGTAACAGTCAGGTGTGCCTCCCCCCAATCCTGTGTACAAATGTAGAAACAGTCAGGTGTGCCCCCCATCCTGTGTAGAAATGTTGAAACAGTCAGATGTGCCCCCCAATCCTGTGAAGAAATGTAGAAATAGTCAGGTGTGGCCCCCCAATCCTGTGTAGAAATGTGGAAACAGTCAGGTGTGCCCCTTCCCCCAATCCAGCGTAGAAATGTAGTAACAGTCAGGTGTGCCCCCTCCCAACCACTGTGTAGAAATGTAAAAACAGACAGGTGTGCACCCTCCCCCAATCCTGTGCAGAAATGTAGTAACAGTCAGGTGTGCCCCCTCCCCCAATCCTGTGTAGGAATGCAGAAACAGTCAGGTGTGCTACCCCCAACCCTACTTAGAAATATAGTAACAGTCAGGTGTGCCCCTCCAAACCTATTTAGAAATGTAGTAATGGTCTGGTGTGCCCCCCCCCCCAATCCAATGTACACACGTTGTAACAGTCATTGTGCCCCCCCCCACAACCCTTTGTAGAAATGTAGTAACTTGTATGTGTAGATATAATACCAGTGGAGTACAGATGCACAGAGGTGGCCAAAGTAGCATGATAGGTTGTAGCATTTGCACAATATGCAGGTATGTGTGTGTTAGGTTGGTGTGCGTTTCATATTGTGTGAGAGTGGTCAGTATGTATGCATGTTGAGGTAAGACCTGGTGGCCATTGCCCTCTACTGTTGATGACAGGGACAAGTCCTCACAACTGCAGTGCCAAAGACAATTCCCACCAGTATAACACATGCTAGCAGTAAGCCATTGAAAATGTAAGGTGGTATATATGTCACTATCTGAAAGACTGACATGGCATGGCTGTTGGGCTATATATACAAGCAGTACGCAGCGGAAAGTACCCCAGACATACAGTATATTTTGTGTCACTGTGAAATGGAGACACCCTTGGAATTGTACATACAAGTATGCATCACATTATCTGGTCCTGTAGTAGGGGATACCAGTGTTGTCTGCCTGAACACTTGCAGATCACAAAGGAGGCAGTACTGATGTACTGGGAAAAAGATGAATTACCTCCACACGCCAGCATAATAGGAATGCCCCATGCATATCTGTGTGTCAGACACAAGTAGTGTCCATAGCACACATGCACCCAGCTCACGCAAACATGACCCACAGGTACCTCTGTGGTCGTATCCCTGCTGTGGGGAATGGGTACAATATGACCCCACCTGTATATGTCAATAACGAAATAATGCAGCATGCAGTGCAGGTGTGTCCCTAGCCCTGAGTAGCACCTTGCCAGCATCCACATCACCTGATAAAGACTGATAGAAGGTATTGGCATGAGCACCTAGTACACCTACCCTGTCACCCCAGGGGAATATACTGTATGGTGGTCTGAGACTGTAGGACTGAAAGAATGCAATGGCCTGCCACATCTGGCCTGCATCAACACCTAATGACCCACACCCCTCTGCCAAAGGCCTGTGTCCCACACGTACTGCCAATGCATGTTATGTCACAGACACCCAAATAACAACATAACACACTCCACATAAACCATATGAAAGGCCATGTTGACAAACCACAGTAACAGGTCCACCATGTCCCACTGCATGAACCGTGGACCAACAAAACACACAGCTGTGATGGGGTTATAACCTTAGGGAAAGTATCAGATAATGTATGCATAATGTATGGAAGAGGATAGAATAACGGGGGGGGGCATGGGCAGCATGGAATGTGCAAGGTCCGACAAAAAGCTGTGTGCACACACTATCCCTGGCTGCAAACACATAAATGGGTGGCTACATACCTGCCTGAACACCACAATAGGGGTTATGTCCTGACTCATGGCCCTGCCTCTGGGTAACCTGTGCGAATCTGTACAGGTGTGAGGTATTGCCACAGCAAAATAAGGCCATAATGTCATGTTGATGGATATACAAGTATGGGATCCTCTGCCAGCACTGTACCAAGGTGCTAAACCGGATACAAAGACCCAGAAGCAAGTGTCTGCAGCTCCCCCTTTAGAATGGCATAACTCACCATGAATATGTAGGTGTTTGCTCACAATACCGTACACAGCTGCAGTCGCCCTTGTCCCTCAAGACATCACTGTGAGCAGGAATGTCCACCTGATAGTATATGAGGCAGGAAACATCACAATGTGTAACAGTACACATGTCTGAATATCTCTGCTAACAGCAATACCATGTAGCTGAAGCAGCACAGACACAATCACCTACAGTACACACTATGCCGACGGATACCCTGCAGAAACAGTTTGCTACCTGTAGGTGTACAACAC
This sequence comes from Protopterus annectens, assembly GCF_019279795.1. NCBI lineage: Eukaryota > Metazoa > Chordata > Ceratodontiformes > Protopteridae > Protopterus > Protopterus annectens. The sequence goes on along the minus strand of NC_056735.1, from coordinate 1,791,143,352 downwards.
AAAGGTCTGCAGTGGAGTACAAACTACCTGGAATCGATCCACACATTCAATACAGAAGGACATACTGGGCATGCTCATACACTTAAACAAATGAAGCCCATGTCTGCAAACAACAGTGGACCATATATATCTGCCAGTTGCAGATATTAGTGCATACACTCCTCAGTATGCACTAGTCATGCTTTACACACACAGTGGATAGGAATACAGACATATATCCAAGGACAACACACTATAATAAGCCAAAAGTAGACATACAGATGTGTGGAAGAGAGTGACTTTGACAAGGAGCCATCCATTATGAGGCCTGTCCCACTCAGCACACAGCCAAATGGCTACAACCACATGAGGTGTAAATGTCACTCACTGTAGACATTAGGCATCGGTATCCATCAGCATTACAGACTGTGTGGTGCTAACTGTGCAACATGGCTGTACAAGGAAGTAGTCATCTAGCAGCTGTGTACATGTACCTGTGGAATATTATCCTGAGTGTGCCCACATGTGGTGTGTCAGCCTCTAGGTGAATGGGTTATGACCCATGCACACACACTGCCCTCCCCATAGCCCTACTTTGACAAGCCTGCTGAGGTCATCCACTTTGAAAGACACCTTTGGGAAAAGTGCAGCCCAGAAATCTCCATGGCTCGTCCAATAACTGTGTACTGCTGTAGTGTGATAAACTAGTTAGGTAGGAGTTATAATCCCAGTCATGGCAACTCTGTGTTTTTGTGTGTGTGTCTGTCTGTGTAAACAGCAATGCTTTTTAGGCTAGTCGCACTCACCACAATTCAAATGCCCTACTTTATCAAGGCTGCTGATGTCATTCTCTGTGAAATACACCTTTGTGAAAGGTGTAGCCCAAAAATCTCTGTGGCACATCCTGTAACTGCATATTTCTGTAGTGTGATAAACTAGCTAGGTAGGAGTTCTAACCCCAAACATGGTGACTGTGTGTGTGCATGTCTCTGTCCATGTAGAAAGCAATGGTGTTTAGGCTAGTCACACACACCACAATTCAAATGCCCTACTTTGTCAAGGCTGCTGTCATTCACTGTGAAATACACCTTTGGGAAAGGTGTATCCCAGTAATCTCTGTGGCACATCCCATAACTGTGTACTGCTGTAGTGTGATAAACTAGTAATGTAGGAGTTCTAATCCCAGACATGGCAACTCTGTGTGTGTCTCTGTCTGGGTAGAGAGCAATGCTTTTTTAGGCTACTCACACTCACTACAAATCATATGTCCTACGTTGGCAAGCCTGCTGATGTCATTCACTGTGAAATATACCTTTGGGGAAGGAGTACTCCAGTAATCCCCGTGGCACATCCTATAACAGGGTAATGCTGTCGTGTGATACAAAACTCTAGTAGGGGTTCTATTCCCACAAATGGCAGGTGTGGATGTGTGTGTGTTTCTGTGTAGGGAGCAATGCTTTTTAGGCTAGTCACACTCACTACAATTCAAATGCTCTACTTTGGCAATCCTGCTATCATTCACTTTGAAATACACCTTTGGGGAAGGAGTATTCCAGTAATCTCTGTGGTGCATTCTATAAGAGCATATAGCTGTAGTGTGATATAGAACTGTGGTAGGGGTTCTATTCCCACACATGGCAATTGTGGATGTTTTGTGTGTTTTTCTAGGTCTGTGTAGGGAGCAATGTTTTTTTAGGCTAGTCACACACACTACAATTCAAATGCCCTACTTTAGCAATCCTGCTGATGTCATTCACTGTGAAATACAACTTTGGGGAAGGAGTACTCCAGTAATCTCCATGGCGTGTCCTATAACTGTGTAGTGCTGTAGTGTAATAAACTAGCTAGGTAGGAGTTCTAATCCCACACATGGCAGGTTTGTGTGTCTGTGTTTGTCATTTGTATCCTGTCTGGAGGTGGCTGTGAGTGTGTAACAACTGGACTCATTGTGGAGCGAATTTTGCAAATTTCTTATATGGTGGTCCTAGTATATGTCACAATGTCCACCGTACAGGGATAAAAAATGTGAAATAGCCAAGAGGCTGGGGTGCAAATCCATACCCCTACATGTGACATCAAGGCCAGGCGAACAAAGTAGCCAACCCTTGTATTACCCAGAAAACACTCTCAACCCATGTCTCACACACACACACACACACTTGCCTAGGCAACAACCGCTATGTTGGTAGTACCCTGCATATTGCCCACTGATAGTGACCATGGTGGGATTGCAGTGGGCTACAAAGATCATGGCAACCTGTCCATCAGTCCAATAGGCAAGACATATGCAGACAATGCACCTTCCCTATGTTCCCCACTGGACACCTGCAACACCTGTGGTGCCATCAAATATGACCCACAGATGACATACCATGCCTGAAACACATGCCCTCTATGGACAGACACCAGGGAATACCTGTATCATGCTATCAATGTATGTGCAGGATCAACCTGCTGTCCATTAACAGTTCCCACCACATGAGGTCAGGACTGGCACAGCTGATGATAATCTGTGTACACAACATGGGCCAGACACCCCAGGAGCAGTTCCACATGTCACTGTACATGCATGTGGGACGTGAGCACATCCCAGACACCGTCCATGTCATGGACTAAGGAACACATACTTGGAAAGCAATGCACAGCAATGCTTGACATGTATGTGCATTGCTTGCCATGTATGGCAAGCAATGCACAGCAATGGCCACACACAATATTTATTCAGGTGACTGGATGGTGAAAACAATACCCACCTGCGTGGGAAAATCTAGACACTACACCCATGAGCTACACTGCAGACCATTGTCATGTGGCCTGTTGCCAATGTATACTCATCACCTAGCCTTGTATAGCCGTCTGGCACTGTCGACAACTACACACCCATGAAGCAAGGCACCCATGCATGTCAGTACTGGCACCCTGTGTCTGCGTGAGTGGTGCATGATGCCTATGACCACATTTACACTCACTACAACCCCCATTGGTATACTGAAGCATGCTGTCTGATGTCATACACCTCCATATACCCTTTGCCCATATAACCTCTGTATAACCCCTGTGGTGCATGTGATACCTGAAAGTACTGTGTTGTGGCAATCTAACTAGTGATGAGCTGTATTCCTGACCTGCCAAGTGTGTCAATGTGTGTGGGTCCCTGTGAGAGAGTGTGGCTGTGTTGATGCTGACACCTGTTCATGTGGACAGGCACGTGTACTACACCTACCATATAGCTACCATATCACTTTTGCAGATGTCACTCACCATCACATATACATTTGGAGGGTGCCTCAATATTTAACCTGTGTGGTGCATCCAATAACTGCATAGACATGTGATAGTAATACATAGTCATTCAAGGGTTTGATACCCTGCACTGGTAGGTGTGTGTCACAAACATGCTTAAGTTTTACTCTCCCACCCCTCCCTGACTTATATTTGCCTCTGTCTGCCTCTCTCACTCCCTCTCTGGTGGATTTGGAGACTTACACCTGCTTTGCTTAGGCAGCATGTGTATTGTTAGTGATGCTCATGATCAGCTGATGGCCTCTGCCCAAATTGCAGCCCTCCTCTAATTAATTGCATGTGGAACAGCTGTGGTAACATTCCCATAGCCAACTGCATGGAAACACACTCCAATATCTAGGAACATCATGTTGGTGTTGGGCCTTTTCATTCACTGTGAGCAGGAACTAGATCTGTTGTTTGGCAAACAGCATCACAGATGGATTAGAGATTTACCTCTAACAACATACACTGTGGAAATAGGCCAACAAACAGGAGGGGGATGTGCCTGACTTGACTACAGACTAAGTTCTGCAATACTGCATTTGGACTAATGTTGGTTTAACAGGGTGTGTGTGGATATGGCTGTCCTACATGTTTTAATACCCGTCATGTTAGTGCTATGTTTATGAGGAAACCCCCATCTGTAGGGTCATCTGCAGACTGGACAGTGTGTGGTCCCTTTTGTTTCTTATGTTACCCACAGAGCACCTATCTGTGGACTGCAGAAGGTAGTGTGAGGATTGTAGTCAGTAGATGGTGACAGCCGTGAGAGTTACTGACTTCATACCCCTCATAGGACATTTGTTGCAACAAACCCTGTTACAACAGTATGTGGCCATCACAGCAACATGTCAATATTGGCCTATGTTTGTGCCTCCAGCCACAACTCTGTCAACCTTTGCACATATGTCATGCAGTAAGAGGTGCATATTTTCTGTATACCATATTTATTGACATCATATCCAATAACAAGCCAGTGAAATATCAGACTGCTAAACATGTTAGGTATAGTAGGGGGTTATATTTGAGGACATAACCTGGGTATTCTGTGGTTGTGTGTACAGTACTGAGGTATGTGTACTTATGGTGACTGTCGACAGTGTGTGTATTGTGAATAAGTACCTTGGCCTGTGTACAGACTGTGGTAGATGTCATTGTTCTTGGTCCTGTTCTATCTGATGTTACATGCTGCTCCACTGTATGTTACTTTATTGGCTTACATGTTTGTAGGGCCAAACACACACATGTCCCATACCACAGATAGGCATTGGACAACACTGTGTAGTGGCTCAGTATATGTAGGGTTAGTGTGTGAGTGGCACATATGAGGATGGTGTTAATCAGATAGTCCATATACTGTAATGTTACGCTAGCTTACCATATGTGGCTGTGGCTGTGTTCAAATTGGATGTGGTTATGCACTTTCACACAGGTGTCTGTTACTCTGTGCTGTGACATGCCTGTAGAGCCTGCTATATATGCAGGTATATGTGTATTCCCCCATAGGAAAAGTATTGAGGCAGTCTGCCTGTAGCCTGCACAGTGCTTTGTTACATGCCTAGCAGCTTAGTGTACTTACCCAGTGAGATGTCATGTCCAGATACTTGCCAGATGTACTGCTGCTGGGCCACCATAACAGTCATGTATGTCAGACAAAGCAGTGTGATGCTGTGCAGATGTATGTCACTAACTAGTGGGTAGTACGTAGCCATGGCACCACTGTTCCAGTGGTTATTATGTGGCAGGACAGACAGGGGTGTATGAATGCATAACCTATGGGGCAAATGCATACCAGTATTTACGTGATATACCCATCTACATGGCTGTTAACATCCATGTTGTCAGGCTTGGTCCACTTGTCTTGCACTAAGGGGTTCTGTGTATACCTCTGGACTGACCAGAGTGTGTCAGACTGTCCACATATATTAGCCATATCTCTGCTGTAGTCCACAGGAGCATTACTGTGCTAGCAGTGGTACTGTACTAGAATGTCTGTCAGTAGCCAATGGCACACATGTTAAAAGCAGATGTGACCTCCCACACACCGTGTTTGTGAAGATAATCCCTATTACAGTAGCAATAGTCTACAAATATACCTGCAATACATACCTAACATCCCTTTGCACTAAGACGTTGGGGCTATTGGGGCTGAGGTAGAGCTCCACTCCAGGTTCAGGACATATGGTGAACATATATGTATATATAATTATCCATATATCTATATAGATATATACACATATACATATCGACATACATGGATGGATATGTAAATGTGTAAATATATATATATATATATATATATATATATATATATATATATATATATATATATATATATATATATATACACACACACATATAAACACTCAGATATATACATATACAGGTTCACAAATAGACTAATAAACTCCACAGAAACACGAACAGGTGAGCAGGAGCACAAATGGAGACAGCTTTATAGTTTAAAATGGTTTTAATTAATCCAGATAAAATGTTAGCGCTTTCGGCTTTCATCAGTTTGTCTGATGAAGGCTGAACATTGGTTCGGCCGAAAGTGCTAACATTTTATCTGGATTAATTAAAACCATTTTAAACTATAAAGCTGTCTCCATTTGTGCTCCTGCTCGCCTGTTCGTGTTTATATACATATACAGAGCAATATATGTCTACACATATACAGATAGAGATACATATATGTATGGATATCTACATATATATTGACAGTAATAGGTATATCAGAATAGATATGTATGCACATGTAGTTATAGATATCTACATATATACCCACATAAATAGGCATACCTGTACACATAGGATGTGTATACATATATAGCTATATATATATGTACATACAAAGAGATGTACACATGGCCATATGTATGTTGCACTATACAGATGTGTATACAGACATATGTATGAGTATACATGTGTATGTACATGTAGACTTATATTGACCTATTATATGTATATATCCATATTCCTGTCATGTGTAAACCTCACGGTTGTGCATTCCCTCCCAGATGTATCTCACGGTATGTATCTGCTGTGTGTACATTATGATAAAACAAAATATGTGATGCAACAGTCATATTAACAAATACTACACAATTGTGGAAGTAAAGGCAATTGTTCAATACTAATCAATATGTGTATTGACAGCTATATTGTCTTCACAGTGGTCATGGCATAGTGGTTAAGTGTTGTGACTTTAGTGTTCAGGGTCCTGGGTTCAAGGGCTGTTTATTTTGTTGCTGGGCAGAATAAGGGCAGTTGGATACAGAGTGGTTAAGGCAGTTTTGAGCAACTTTAAGTGCGTTTGCCCTCAGCTAAGCGGTGCTAAGCTATGGGTAAATGTACGGGCATTTACACAGTGTAGGCTTCACTTACCAGTATGCAAATCAGCTCAGCTGTTATATTGCAGCAATGTTGATACTTGCTAAGCATGGCTTAGCCCTGGTAACCAGTTCACACCACCCCATCTGATAACATAGCAGGGTAATGACATCTGTAATAAGTGTATGTAATGCCATGTACAATACATGTGCCTATGTTCTGTCATTACAGTAGCAAGGGGTGTGAGTGTCATGTGTGGGACACAGATGTGGGACACAGATGTATATGAGGCCTATACAGCACTGTTATACATGTGAATGTGTTACATACAGGGATAGTGACCCAGGGTATGTGCGGTCACACTGGCATGTAGTGTATCATGGCAGTACTACTGTTGACAGTGCATACCCAGGCACTAGAAGAGTGCTAAATGTAGTACTGACAACAGGCACACCTGCAGGCATAGCTGGACTCTGAGGCCTCCCTGTTATATCCCTGGTGTGTAAGCTGTGTCACAGTATATACCCCTTACTGAGTAATGATCAGACATGTTCAATGTAACTGTAGACTACTGTCTGTCAAGCACGTTGGTGAGGAATTCTGATATGTAGTTATGGCATACATATTGTTGTCAAATGTCTGTCAACACAATCATCCTACTGCATAACTACTTGCCAAACTGAAGACTGTCAGTCCCTGTACAGATGTGTGGATGGTAGGTATCTAGCTGGGATATGTACAGGCAACCTAAGCTTGATTGACACTGACATGTCTGCCCAGCTGTGTAAGAACTGCCACATACAGGAGATGTCACCCTGTATGCATGACATGTCACTAGTACCTCCACTACACTACTACAATCAACAGAACATGCTTGGGTACAGGTCTCCATCACAGCCAGAAACCATGTGTTGTAATGCGTGTTGCATACATGTCAACACCTCAGTGGCCATGTGACGGAGGTACCTGGCGGATTGGCTAATGCATGTCATTCTCACCCTGATGGTCACCACAGTAGTGTGTCGATAAACTGCCTGCTGGCACCTGGCAGGTGGCAGGATACCACTGTACACACAACCCCTACACAACCCATCCCTCCTTGGACAATAGCTAGCTACACAGCTATTACCATCTGCAGCAATGCACCCCTGCACTGACACATGTGTACATGTGCATAACTGAGTATAGCAGTGTCTGTGTTTTAGCACACATGTACTTGGAAATTCCATAAGGGGCTTCACAACCAATGCAGCACCCCTTGCCATAGTCAGTTGTGGCTGCTGCTGTATGGGACATTACATGTACCCTGTTAAGCTCCTCCCCTTACCAGCTACATGAGCCTTGCAGTACCAGCACAACAGTGTTGTACAAATGGGTTGATAGGTATGGGATACCCATTGTGTTCTGGCATGTGTGTGTATGTGTGCATGTCCATATATCTGTAGGGTAAAGCATTCTGAGGCCACATACTCCTATTACAATAGCCACTGCCACACAGTAGTACAGATAGTGTTGTTGCTACCCATAGGTGAGGCATGACAATGTAACACCCTACTATGCATGTGGCATGTGCATTAGATGCATATCCCTGTAGTATCACTGTTGGGGTATACTATTATTTGCATCGCAGTTGCTCCCAATGTGTGATGGTGGGTATGGCAGAGTGTCATCATGGATTTCAGGGAGTACAATATCCACTGGGGATGTGGGTGCTGTGTACACCGTCATTACACCAAGGTACACCTGGTATATGTCCCATGTACCACATTATGGTTGCCACTTTCACCATCAACCATACTGGTAACTGATACCACAATCCAGGCCAGTTATGCATGTGCTGTGTGCAGCCTAGCTGTAACACATTAGACACACAGTTAAGTTAGTTAGCAGCCATAGGCCCTGGTCTCTCGGATGTGTGTCTGCCTGTTATGGGTCTGTTAATGTGTATATGAAGGTATGTCACACTACGTATTGTCCATTTACACCCATTACATCCCCCATTAGCATACTGTACATGTCTGGGGATGTTCTGCATGTAACATGTAACCTGGGACACACCTCACTCTAAATGCTGTGTGGTGTGTGCAATGTAAGCCACACACTTCAGTATCACTACATAGCTAGGTAGGGGTCTAGTCCCAGTGTTGCCAAGTAACAGTGTACGTGTGTGTGGATGGATCTACATCAAGTTGCAGGGTATACATGCCCCAGCCGGTCACCTGTCCATGTAGCACAGGCAATAACCATTTTAGTAACCTGTGACATGTGTTCAACTATACCCCAGATATGTCACAGTCATGGTGTCACCACATTGCCATACCCCATTGTGGAAATGACTGCAGACCATCCTCGTGCTGACACATGTACACCTACAACACAAATGGATAACATTTTAGGGACTGCAATCAGCCAGTGTTACTAACAGCAATAATGCATCATTGCTGGATGACTACACCACCTGCCATATATGCATTACACTTTACTCCTTACATGTTACACTGCAGTACTTTGGTACATTGTAGTACAGTCACTGTGTGCATCAGAACCAAATTAGTCTGTCCCTGCATTGATGGTATGGATGACAGGGATGTGGCACAGGTATCATCATATGCACAGGGCATCCTTGTGCTAACACATGTACACCTACAACACAAATGGATAACATTATGGAGACCACAATCAACCAGTGTTACTAACAGCTATAATGCATCATTGCTGGATGGCTACATTACCTGCCATATATGCATTACACTTAACTCCTTACAACATTTTACACTGCAGTACTGTGGTACACTGTAGTACAGTCACCATGTGCATCAGAACCATATTAGCCTGTCCCTGCATTGATGGTATGAATGACAGGGATGTGGCACAGGTATCATCATATACACAGGGTGTGATGTTGGTTTGCCAGAGGCCAAGGATGGGCCATAAATTTGCCAACATGTGTGTCGGTGAGGGGTGTACTGCAGTGAGCTGAGCATGGTGCTGTGGTGTGTGGTAGGTATGGGGTTGCCCTAGGTGTGTTTGTGTAGTGTGTGGTTATGCATGCACACAGTTCTGCTATGTGGCTGCCATACACAAGTGTTTATGGACAGCTGCAGACCATACCTGGCAAGGTGTGCAGTTCATTGACTCCAGCCACGGATATATGGACTGTGCCTACCAGGGGTTCCATGGGCGCATCCAGGTACAGACCTTGATGTGCAACTCTCACCTGCTGATGACAAATGGCCGCTGGTACCAGGCCTCTCCTTGGCCTGGCCAGGACCACGTGCATGTGGCCAGCTGTGGTGTGGTGTGGACACACCTCTGCACTGCCGGGGCTGGTACTACCACTATGGGAGCCCCTTGGTGGCCATCACCACACCCCACCACATGTTAAAGCACTGACGCACTATGGTCAATGAGGGTCATCATCTCTCCATGCCATCTATCCATGAGCTCGGTATAAGCACGGATGGTACCAGACAGTTCACAGATGTTATCACTTACAGATGTGAGAGCAGCCCTCTGCAGCCTCAGGCCCTGTCTGGTGTAATGTTTGATATGTGCCTGCACTGCCATGACAGCCTGAAACATGCACCTGCTGATACCAGCTATGTGTCCTCTGCCAGGAGCATGATGTCCAGTGGCCCTACCGGGAGCACCATGGGACATCTCCCTATGTGGTGCCCTGTTAGACATCTGGCTATGCCTGTTGTGACCAGACACAGTAGGCAAGGTTACCACACTTTCCTGTGCACTGTCAAATGCCAGCTGTCCCTCCACTATGGCCACTGGTGATGGGGTATGTACAGGCACTGGAACTGTGTGCGGGGTTGGGGTGGCTAAAAGGGGGATGTCAAATGATGGCACAGTGTCAGCCCCTGACAACCCCACCAGTGCCTCAACAGTGCTATCATCATCTTGAGTGTCTGTATGGACACCATCAGATTGCATACAGGAGGGAAACTGATCAATCTCACCACCTGTGGGAGAAAACAATAGATGCACTTTAAAACTTGTACAGCATTGCCTAACAGTACACATGCACACACACACACACACACCTCTGTAATACCTACTTGTCTGTGACTTTATAGACAGTCCCACGTATATGTCCATGTGTACCCCATCCTGCATCACACTTGTTAACATACACACATGAATACCACTCATTAACATATCAGACCTCTAAATCCCAACACAAGTGGTCACAACACAAGGCCTGTTGCTACATTACCTGCCTGACCTGTGTGTAGTGGTTTTAGATGGCCTCACTGCTGTCATTCAGTGTTCACCCTGTATATGTCCAGACATCATGAGCATGGCCCCTATATGTGTGGGCTACTATGTTCTATCCATAAGATGACACACTGGTGTTTCATGTGTATTTAATGCTTAGTACATGCCAGATATGCTGATCAGCCTATCATGTGACAACTGTAATATTTGGATACACTCCCTGGTGTTGACTAGTACTTCCCCAATGCATCTGTAGTGCTGCATATGTGGGTTGTAGATGACCTCTCTGCTAAATGCGATATTAAGGGTGTACCTGGTGTCTACCTTTCCTCTCACTGCCTGTGATTACACACATGACAAGTATTCCTGGTGTGTAATGTGGCAGTCCATGTACATGTACTGCATGATCCCAGAGGGAGGTACTGCTGTATGAGCACCCCACAATCACACATGCGCATACATGGCCAGCCACACAAACACACACACATGCACACAAGCATCCTACATGCAACAACCTCCCTCCACTTCACCATAGTGACCCTACAGACAAACTAACTACCCAACACATGACAAGTATTCCTGGTGTGTAATGTAGCAGTCCATGTACATGTACTGCATGATCCCAGAGGGAGGTACTGCTGTATGAGCACCCCACAATCACACATGCGCATACATGGCCAGCCACACAAACACACACACACACACACACATGCACACAAGCATCCTACATGCAACAACCTCCCTCCACTTCACCATAGTGACCATACAGACAAACTAACTACCCAACAGGACACACACACACACACACATACAGGTGGGGTTGCACAATGATAGTACACACAGTCTTCCTATTACCCCTCTGTCAGTATGCATAACATATGGCACCCAACAGCATGCAGGGCAGCTATAGTCAATCCATGCTTGCAGCAGTATACATCTGTGTGATGCATGTGCTGTGTTACTAGGTGAAGCCCCTTCCCCTGGATACCACTGCATAGATGAACACGATATTGCTGTGCACTGGTTCTGCACCCTGCCATGTACTGTGCACCACACCTCAGACGTGTACAGCCCATTGCTGAATGTGTACTACTGTGTCAGTTATGTCAGCTTTAATGGTCACAGCCCCTATGTTTTCCAGCAAGACATACCTGGGATGATATGTGGACAGATGTAATTTGTGAATGCCTGATGTCTGATTTACAGCTCTCAACATCAGTGGACCATGTATGACCAATCCAATACTCTTACACTGACAACCATCACAGCATACCATGGCTATGGGGGTGTACACACCCTTATTAATATGACGCACCCATCCTTGATCTGCTGTGGGACCACATCACTGCATATCTTAACAGTAAATGCGCCCGTTATGTGACATATGTCCTGTACTTTCACATGCAGTGTCTACGGAATGTGTTAGGTGTGCGGATGTTGAACACAATGCATACACACTGTGTGGGCATGTGTACACACCCTTATGATGGTTTGTTGTACCTCCTGTTGTGTGTACTACAGCAGTCACTACTCCTGGCAGGGGTATACCAGCGTGGGCCATCTGCATTTGCCAGTGTATGTTCAGTCTGCCTTACACATGTCCCACTATTCGGCATGATTGCAAGGTCTACTCATGTGCACATCCCTTGGTGTTCACACACTGCCATCACTATTGTTGTGGGGGTAGGGTTATGGCTGCCACAGGTCCTGAACCTGACTATGTGCAGATACAGCCATTCTTAGTATCATTAGGATCCCTGCTGCAGTGCACTGGTGTGTCATGCTGACTCCCCTCCCCCTCCTTCAGTCTTTTTCTAGATGCATGATAAGTAAGCCCTACACATGTGTGTCACTTTACAGTGTCCCATACACTAAACACCACATGTTACAGCCTAGTCCCAGCTGATAATTTGGACCACTGTAATGCCTTATGCCATAGTGTATCTTTACAGCAGTTGCCATTGTCCTACGTGTTGCAGTACATATGGGTGTTGTTCCAAACATGTCCCTACTGTAGGCCATGTGTCCCACCATTATGTTATGTTACTCCCTGTGGACACATTCTGCAATGACAGGGTGTTAGTTATCATGCAGATGTCTGACATACCTTTCCAGCACCACATCATGGTCACCCCTGTGATGCCATGCATTTCATAGCAACAATATGTGCACATGTACAGCATGCATTCTGGGTAGGTGTGTTAGATGCATGCATGGAATATACCATCGCCATTACCTGCCCAATGTATTGGCAAGCATCTACATAAACCATAATCACCAGCTACAGGCTGTTGCCTTGGTGGTATCCCAGAGAGACCTACATAAGAGGGTGAGAGATGCAAAGTCAGTGGCCACAACTGTGGCAGTGCTACAGGGTGGGTGCAGTATTACAAGACATCAACTGCACATTTCCACAATACTACCACATATGGACATCTGTTTATCATTACTATGCAGCAACAAAATATATCTATGACATGTCAGATATGCATGATATACCTGTACTGATGCAATTGTATACACAACAGAGGTCTACGGATGTGCCCTGTGGCCTTACCTGTACGGTCATCGGCCAGTGTGTCGGTGGCATCCACCTCCACAAAGGTGTCTAGTGGTTGGTGGCTGGCCAGATGACCAGGTGCCATGAGGTTGGCCAGGAGCTCCTCCACGTGTCAGGTGGGGATGCATGGCATGACCCCCCCCTGTGATGAGGTGATCCCCCTGAACTGCAGCAGCATGCCAACGGGCATTGCAAAGCAGGTCAGAACAATGATGCCAAACCTGCTCATAACTGCTGTTGTGCAGTCCGACATCTTTGACCCTGTGGACTAGGTCGTTCCACAGGGCGGTCTGCTCCTGCTGATCATGGGCAGCCCGGCTGAACAAGGTTGCATGAGTGATGAATGAGAGAAATTTCTCGATGGTATATTTTTATGTTTTAATTGCTTAATAGCATCATTAACTAATTAATGATTGGAGTTTTTAAATGTGGGTTGCTGCCTGGAGGTCTGTTTGAATTCACTTATTTGTTTGTTACTTCTGAAGAAGGAGGGGCACAGGTCCTTCCGAAAGCGCTCAAGTTTATTAAATTGTATTTTCAAACCTATTGGGAGTTTGCACTTGTTCTACAGCGTTTTGCTCACAGCTTCATTCGACTTACTTGTGGTTCTCTAGTTTGTTCAAAGTCCTTTTAGTGTAACAGTGCCTATGGCTAATGTCGATGGAACTGCTGAGCAAAGTTCTTTACTACTGTTCACCCAAACTGGCGGAAGTGGTGATTCAGGCAGCAACGGGTGTCACAGCCCACCTAGAAAGGCCGTGGAGGCGAACGCCGACGATGGTAACTTGACCACGCTAATTCATCTTATAATGGGTCGTATTGACCGTTTAACACAACGTTTCAACCAACTAGACAACGTAATTGCCGCAAACAATTCAGTAAAACCAAGGGAACAACGAAGTGAACGGCAGAATGCTACAACAGATTCACTCGGTTCTTTACCAGAGAACTTTGCATCTAGGAACAACGTAGCGACCCACGATCGGGTCCAGAACACTAATTCATCATTTCCAACCATACCAGCTGGTCAACAACGTTCGGACTCATTTGTGAACAGGATTATTCCACCAGAAGGGACATCACAACCAGCACGGCAGCTGACCCCTTCGATTAGCAATTTCTTACAGAGAAGAAATTTTTTTAACAGCAATAATAATCCTGCCAAACCACAACAGACTGGCGAAGGTATGAATAGTGACATTATATTACTTATTAATGAACTTGATTACAAATTATTTAAGTGTAGGAAACTCCAATTGGAAGTAGCCTACTTGGAAGAATGCTTAAATAAAAAGATAGTCCCGAAAGGACTACGCCAGTGGAGGTTTCCAGTAGGTTTGATTAAAGGTTCAAGCCTCCATAGTGCATTACTCGATTTATTTGATAAACAAGCATTTGACTTTATGCAAGTACTTATAATGCACTATTTAGAACAAATTCATGACTACCAAGTAGATTTGGAAAAACTGGAAGTTGACATTAAAGAAAATAGTGACTTTTCCAGATATAGGTATGAATACACGAGAATATTTTCTAGCATTGAAGCAACAATGAATAAGTTATCTATTAATAAACAAAAGAAAATTAGGAGAGATGTATTTCAATATGCAAACTTAACAGCGTATCCAAATCCACCTTTGGTTACTCAAGCAAAATACAGTGTTAAAACTAATAATCACAATATAGACAGAAGACATCAAGCTAGCAATGCAGACTATCCACCTGGGATAGGAGCATTTACCCAACCGTTACAAGTAGATTGCCAGCAAGATGTCTTTTTGGATGAAGTGTCCAATGATTATGTACAATCCAACGACAAAAATAGCAACCAGGAAGGGGGTAACAACAACAGACAAGTACGGAGTCATAATCCTAATGAAGCCCAGGACATTCAGGGTTTTCGGCAAGGCCAGACCTCCAACCAGAGGAACTTGAGGTCCAACACCAACCAGAACGGTCCGGGCAACAAACGGAACCAGAGGCGGAGATAGCAGAACGATTAGAAAAATTGCACATTGTGCGAAGCACAGAAGGGGACTTTAAGATATATAACTATTCCCCCTTCAATATTGACCAAAACATGTGTGACCAAAACATGTGTGACTTCTTTTCTAAGGGATTGAGCTTTGTTCCAGATACCCACTTTGACTTAGTTAAAACCATTATAGATATTAAGCTGTTTGTACGTAAGCTAAATTTGAAAGCCACCTTGGGGGATATGCCTACCCTCCTTAACAACTTTAGGATAGCCAGTGTCTTTAACCCACCACTCCTTGATAGGTTAAAAATTTTCGAGACAGCTTGTGAGTTGGACTTAAGACACTTGGCATCAAAAACAAACAGCTTACAGAGGGGTAACTTGAATATATCAACACAGCAACGAGACCTTATTCAGACCTTAAGAAATTGCAACATCAGGGTTATGAAACCCGATAAAGGGAACGGGTTAATTTTCATGGAACAACATGTTTATGTTAATAGGATGTTAACTCACCTAACATTGGGTCCATACCAGGAGGTTAGCATTAACGAAGTTAATATTGCATACAGTAAAGTTAACAACATCATAGAAGATTTATTTATTGAGAATTCTATTGATATTGAATTGCACACGTATTTAAGTATGCCATCCCCTAAACTACCATCTTTATTTGGTGTGCCTAAAATTCATAAATCAGAACAGGACCCACCCTTTAGACCTATTGTTGATGGGAGAGGGTCAATTCTAAGTGCTGCAGCTTCTTATATAGATTCTTTACTAAAACCACTTATTGCTAATGAGAAGCAAATCTGCAAGGATTCTTGGAGCTTTTTGAGAAATATTAACAACATTCCATTTAATTCCGAGTTCATTTTCCTTACAGTAGATGTAAAAGACCTATATACAGCTATACCCCACGACATAGGTCTAGAGTGGATTAGGGAATTCATGTTTGATAGGAAAGTAGATAACAACACCATCTGCATAGTAGAGAACCTCCTTGAGTTAATTCTTAAATGCAACTTCTTTAAATTTGATGGCCGTATGTATTTACAAACATCTGGTGTAGCAATGGGCTCCCCCTGTGGAGGGGCCTATGCTAACTGCATAATGGCCCATTGGGAGAATTCTCTCCTATTTTGTGATCCAACATTTAAAAGGCATGTCGCCTGGTACACAAGATACCTGGACGACATGTTCTTTTTGTGGAGAGGACCCCATGAAGACATCCCACCCTTTATCACCGCTATGTCTGATATGACAAATTTCTTGGAATTTACCTTCGAAAGTAACCCGTTAAGTATTAACTTCTTAGACATATGGTTACACAAGGATGAACAAAATCTAAGATTTAAAAGTACCATTTACCGGAAACCTACACACTCTAATGGCTTTTTACATTTTTCCAGTAGCCACCCGTACCACCAGAAAAAAGCTGTAGTAAAAGGGGCAAATGGTACGGGCGGCTAGGATGGTAACTGAAGAAAAAGACTTCCTAGACGAATGTGTTAAGCTTTCCAACATGTTTCACAACAGAGGTTATCCCTGTAAGATGGTAGGGGAGATAATGCAAGAAGTAGTACAGAAACGGAATGTAGGGCACTTTAGTCCTATATTAAATACAGAAGTACAACTTCTTTTCGCAAACAGCCAACTTGAGGGTGAACACTCCGTTCACGCTGCTCAACGCGAACTACAGTGTAACCTAAAATTTTTGTGTACCTTTTCTATAGATCACAAATTCATTCGCGACATTTTATGCAAGAATTGGGTTATACTTTCAAGGGACAAAAACCTTAATGATAAATTTGGGGGCCCCCCATCTATTACATTCAGAAGAGGGGTCAACTTGAAAAACTTGCTAGAAACTGGTAAACCCACAATACGTACACATAACTTTGGCATGACAAAATGTGGGTTTTGTAACCAATGTAAGTTTATAAAAGAAGGGTATTCTGTGAACATTAATAATATTGAGTATAAAATTAGGGGCAAATTTAACTGTAACACCAAAGCGATAGTGTATGTGGCAACCTGCTCAGACTGTTACGCTTTTTATATAGGAAAATCTGAGCGTAAGCTAAAACAACGCATATATGAACATTGTTATGCTATCAACAAGAAAAATGAGACAAATGCATTAGCTTGCCACATTATGGAACACCCAACACACAAATTCAAATTTACAGTGTTAAAGCAGGTGGACCACACTCCATACATTGGCACCTGGCAAATCCAGTTAGAGATGGAGGAATTATTTTGGCAAATTAGAACCGCAGCTGGTGATACACCAGGGTTAAACGAACAGATTTCTATTTCTTGTGTTTTGAAAAAATTGGCCTTGAAAAGATAGTTTATCCTTAACTTATGAACTAATTTTATAAGAATGTATTTAATGCATTTCTGTTGTTGTTGTGGACACTGTGTTGGGAACGAAACAACACTAACTATTTTGCTATTGATTTACATTAGATTTACTTGATGTTTTTAAACACACACATTTACTAGTATGTGAAGTTTTTATGAACAAATCTAACTTAGTTTTATTCTTATTAATAGGTTTGTGTACTTAATACACCTATTTCTAAACAAAATTTATTAGGCACTTAAACAGCACTTAAGTAATTGCCTTTAGAAATGTATTTATAAAGATTTGATAATAGTGCCTAGATGCACTGATTAAACAATGTTATTAGGTGGAAAAGTCTTGGTAACGCTTGTTACCTTTTAGACATGTTCCTTTTAAAACTTGAAATTTCTCGATGGTATATTTTTATGTTTTAATTGCTTAATAGCATCATTAACTAATTAATGATTGGAGTTTTTAAATGTGGGTTGCTGCCTGGAGGTCTGTTTGAATTCACTTATTTGTTTGTTACTTCTGAAGAAGGAGGGGCACAGGTCCTTCCGAAAGCGCTCAAGTTTATTAAATTGTATTTTCAAACCTATTGGGAGTTTGCACTTGTTCTACAGCGTTTTGCTCACAGCTTCATTCGACTTACTTGTGGTTCTCCATCCAGCAGGATGTCATTTTCTGCTGCTGTGTAGGCTGGCAGCCTTCCATGAGACATTGTGCCTGAAAGACATAAGGATGGACACAGGTGTGAGCAAGTCATGCAGAAAGGTTACCACAGTTCTTAATACACATCAATGTCACCCCCCACCATATCAGCAACAAACCGTACACACAACTCAATAGCTATGGTTCATAGGTTGGTACTGGGCTATTGGCCCTAGGGACTATACAAGCCTAGCCATAACAATTCCCTGGCTATTCCTTCCCACACTATTTATTTCCCTTGACCCCTGCCTAGCAGGGCAACTGACATGATCCCTGGGGTGAATTTCCTTTCTGCCATCCAATTGTCAGGGTTCCTTTTGAAGAGG
>NC_056735.1:1791108774-1791124100 GCF_019279795.1 Protopterus annectens | reverse complement strand
AAATGGGGGGGGCAGTAGTGGGATTTGTAAGGGAGATTGGAGGTGAATCTAGCTATTTTATTGTATGTTTGCTCTAGCTTAGAGAGAAGTGAAGACTGAAGGCTAGAAAAAATTGGAGCTGCATACAAAAGACAATAGGAGACAGGGCCAGGGAAGGTTTGGTGGAGGGTGAAAGCAGCTTGTGGTTACAGTAGAGGAGAACAAGTTTCTGGTGTTTTTTTTTTTAATGCAATGATGGATATGTATTTAATTCATTGTCAATTATAATACCAAGTAATTTAGTATGGGGTTCTGGTATGATAGTGGTATTGCTGAGAGAGGTAATAGAGAAAGTGGATTTGTGTGCTACCAGTGCTTTAGGAAGAAAACATAGAAATTTACTTTTTTTGGATTTAGAATTAGTTGATTATCAGTGACTCAGGTTTCGATGGATGTAAACTTGTCTTGGGTAAGGAGCTCTGGGATGCTGTGGGCAGTGGTAATAAGGGTCGAGTCATCGGCATATTGTAAGAGTGCAGAGAGGTTGGTAGCCGAGCATAAACTGTTAGTAAAAATATTGAACAAGAGAGGACCTGGTATAGAGCCTTGGGTGTTAACAGAAAGAAATGGGGAGGAAACACTGAGCTTATAGATTGTTTTCTATTAGATAAGTAGCTAGTAAACCAGCTTAAAGAGGGGGTGGAGAGATAAAGGTCAGAGCGTTTCATTATCAGTTTAGAGTGAGGGAAAGTATCAAATGCTTTGGAGAGGTCAAGGAATAAGCAGGAAACTAGTAGGTTGTTGTCACGGACTTCTGCTACTGTTTGTGTGAATGAGAGTAGAGCTGTTGATGTACTGTGTTGGGGTCTGAAGCCATGTTCCGTGGGAGTGAGAAGGGTACTATCTAGCAGGTGTTTAAGTAGCTGAGTGTGGACACACTTTTCTAGAATTTTGGAAAGGGAAGATAGTATAGCAATGGGACAATAGTTGGATGGGTCAGTGGAGTTTCCTCCTTTGTGAAGAGGGATTGTGTAGAAGGATTTCCATACATCTGGGACAAGAGATTCAATAACAGAACAATTAACAAGGCTAGAGATAGGGTAAGCAATAGCATTGGCAGCAATTTTAAAAAAGTAGGAAGGTAGATTGTCAGAGGGGGAGCAGGGTTTAAGTTTATTTAGCTGGGATTTGATGAAGGCAATGGGAACTGGTTGTAGGGAGAATGTATTGGAGTAAGGAGGACTGAGATGTAAAAGTAGAGAAGAGACAGTAGAGCTATTTGGAGTTAGTTTTTGGATTGTTTCAATAAAGTAATTATTTAAAAGAGCAGCAGTCTCTGAGGCAGTATTGAGAGGGAACGGGTTGGGGGTAGGAGGATTACCAGGGTGGAAGACTTTATTTATGGTAGACCAAAATTCAGGGTTGTTATGTGGGCTACTTTGGTTGGAGGCAAAGAAAGTTTTTTTTGTCTCTAATAACTAGTTTTTTACACCTGTTTCTAAATTCCCTGTAGCTTTGGAGTAAGGGAGGAGTTTTATTTCTGGCTCATGATTTCCAGGCAGCATCCCTCTGATGCATGATAGGGCCTGTTTGCTTAGTTAACCAGGGAGCACATTTTGATTTTTCACTGATTTTCCTGGAAGGTGACATGGAGTTTAGTACATCTAGAAATAGAGTATTGAAAGAGGTTACAGCATCATTAAGGCGAAGGTTTTTCAGGAAGAATTAGTTTATATTGGACAAAGTGGAGATGAAATTGTCTGGATTGAAGTGAGTCAGATCACAACATTTTCTGTAAAGGTGTTCTTTGGGCGGTGTTGGGAGTATCTATGGATATAAATAGGGGCATGGTCAGAGAGAGTTAGGGAAATTGTCTGGATTGAAGTGAATCAGATCACAACATTTTCTGTAAAGGTGTTCTTTGGGGGTGTTGGGAGTATCTATGCATATAAATAGGGGCATGGTCACTTACAGAGTTAGGGAGAATGCTGGGGTTATGGTAGAGACAAGGGTCAGAAGTAAGAATCCAGTCTATTATAGATCCTAAAGTAGAGCTTCTGTCGTACCTGGTAGGGGAAGATTTTAGTTGGTGGAAGCCATACAGATTGAGACTATGAGTAGGAGTTATGTAATGTTGCATTCCTCAATGACAAGGTTAAATAAATGGTGTAATCTGGAGAGGCAAATGACATATGTAACTCTTGCACATGTTCTATGCATTGAATTGTATTGTCTGCAACTGACCATTGGTGTATTTGGCCAGTATCTCCCCAAATCATACTGAGGCACAAAATGGGTATGGCTAAGCACTGCATATAGGGAAGGGGCTAGGGCTGGTTACTGCTTCCAAGGCACACTGGTATGGATGTGTGTGTGGTTGTGTGTATTGTGCATGCATGTGTGTGTGCATTTATTTATTATTTATTTATGTATTTGTTTTCTGGGATTGTCCACTGGGCCTAGGAGAGCTATATGTTCTCAGCCATTTTGCATGCATTAGTCATAACAGTACAAATCCTGTCCCACAGTCCAACTTTTCTTATATTTATTTTATTAGGAATTTAGACATGTATTGTTTTTAAAACAAATTACCATTGTTTGATGCAGAACTGTCTTGTTAGTATATGTGTGGGCTTACACACACACACACACACACACACACACACACACACACACGTCAGCTCATCAGCTCAACTTTTGTCATGCACAGAAATACACACACAGATGTGCTTGAATGATTTTTATTTGACTTTGCATTTTATAGCACAGATAACTGCTGATTAATACTTAATACCAAAACGTGCTATGTAGCATAACTACGTGAAACACTGAACTTTAAGTACCATGAAAATAAGTGTTCTAATGGATCTTGAAGTGGTGCTTTGGATGCTACACAAGTCCAAGCAAATATCTTTTGTACTGTAGTAGGATAATAGTGGAAAAGCAAATTTCTGCAGGGTGGAATGGATAAGCAGTCATCCTATTAATCCTGTAAATGTGCAATCCAAAAGAGCTGATCAGGAAACCAATGCCCACAGTACACTATATGCCCACAGTACACTATAACTGAAGGTGTGCACACTGCAGTTATGAAAGGTTTAAGCAACTGGTTTAATTCTGAGTATAACCCCTCTCCCCAGAGATTGAGCTATGGAGTTCTTATAAATAAAATCAGAGTGCTCATGCATATTTCTCCTTTACTTTATGTATTTGTAATACTGCTGCTAGGGAAGTTCTAGCAATACTTGTACAATTTGTAATGTCACAATCCTCACCCTACTAAATGCATACTGCTCATGCTATGTAAAAGGGTGCTTGATCTTTCATTACTTGTTTCTTACTGTAGAAGAATGGCTCATTGCTATTCAAAAATGAGCACACTGATTGGACATCCCAATCAGCATATCGACTGTAAATCAAGTACATACTGATAGAAAAAATTCCGGCCACTGAAGTACCATTGAGCAGACACATTTTCAGTGGAGTATGCTGGTGGGGGGGGGGGGGGCGAGCAAGATACGAGAACAATCAGGTATGTGCAAAACTAAAGAAACGGAAATGGAATTTGCTAAGAAGCACTTTAATGACATCATGGAATGCATGAAATAATGAACTTAATACAGAACTCCTTACAGAGAAACTACAATGATCTTTCTATCATGTCATAGGATTATGCCTCTAAATTATGACAGCAGATGTTAACATGAAATGTTTTACAAAATGAGTAAAAAGTTGTTTTCATTAGGAGAAATATTGTTTCTTTACACATTCTAAAAAACAGGACATGAATGGGTTTGTTTAATGCTTACATGCTAAAATATCAGCATTCTCAGGATAATGTCATTCCATTTCATGTAAAATGAGATAAAACATTCAGCACATCTTCCACTGAGGATCAGCACTACCTGAATGCAAAGATGTTTGACTCAAGCCTCTTGCCATTAGTGAGAGGCTTGCTGACTGAATTAGGTACATACTTTGCAGAATTTAAGCATGCCATATTGTCGTGACACATCACAGAGCTCATACCACATGGTGACATCATATGTCATAGTGCAGTCCTATGGCTTCTACATGCTAGTAAGCAACGGATCTTAAACAAGCATTCTGCTTATTTATAAACATATCAATAATTTGAAAAAAATAGCCTACAAAGGGAAACAGACAGTGGATGAAATGGGAATTTTCACTCATGTGACAGATTAAAAATTATAAAAAATTTAGTAGGTGAAATTGGAATTTTAGTCAGGTGCAGGTTAAAATAGCCATCCATGTGATACAGTACTAGTCCATAAACAAGTGTTTCCATCCAGACATCAATCCACAGAGTAAAACGTAAATGAAACCATGCATTTCACACATGAAAAGTAGGAATTATTTGTGGTTGTCTTTCAGATTCACAGTAATTCCTATTGTAAATCCAACACTCTAGAAATAATTAAAGTATTATTTTCAGGATTATGTAAACCAAACTTTAAAATGTGCAGTATAAATGTTCTCAGTCACTTCTGGATCCATTTCCATACTATGTAAAATGCAGTCGTGTAAGTAAGCTTACCATAACAGTAGATGCTGCAATAAATCACTGTTGCAGTAGCCTATGCTAACTGGGTCTTACCTAGTGACCAGTCAGCTTTCAAGCCTTAGGGGTGCCTTCCAAGCATTCTAATTGCCAGGAGATTTTGTGGGGAGCTCCAGTATAAAGACAGAACACCAATATTGTCAGAGTATTTCTGCCAAGAAAAAGGGAGGGAACATCTCTGAAAGGATAATGCTAGGAAACAAACCTAATGAAAAACTATATACACAAGGGTCTGTCCAGCCACATCCTGGCAACAGTGAAGGAAAACAGCCAAAATAAGAGGGATAGAGGGAGGATAGCTACTGCAACACTAATCTATTAGAATGCCCACTCTTACGGTAAGTTAACTTGCATAGATGTACTTTAACATTTATATTACAACTTCAGTACCCTAAGCTAATTGGACCAATTATCACAGCTTAGAAACGAAGAAGGGAGAATGAAAAATAAAGAATCCAGAAACTCTCGGAGAATGGTCCTAGAAAAACATGTTCCGGACCTGGAAAAGGAATCTGGCTTGTAATATGTTGCAATAGTATATACAGCAGAACAAGTTGTTGACTCTAGAATACTTCTAGAGTCCAACCCTTTCCAAAAAGACACCAAAGAAGCCAAAGTCCTTGTGGAATGGTCCTTATCCTTGCCTGTAAATGGCTGATTATGGTCAGAAAAAAGGCAAATGGCAATGAGATAACATCTGCAAACAGTCTGCTTTGACATTGCTTGTTCTTTTCATTTACCTTCATAGGAAATAAACTGCGGATCAGCTTTTCTGTTTTTCCTGAAGGCTTGAGTTTTGTCTAGGTAGTATCCGAGCTACCTATGAACATCCAGGATATGAAGAATCTTTTCTCCCTTGTTATTGTGTTCAGAGGAGAAGACAGTGAGATTAAAAGTCTGTCTTAAGATAAATTCAAGAGACCATAATAAACATACAGTAAAATTGCCATATTTGCAGCAAATACCCCCCCCCCCCAAAAGATTCACCACTGTATACTGCTAAATTATCTTAACTGGCTTGAACTTCCACACTTCCTTAACTACTCAAAACTCATTATAGACCACAAACCAATATACTGCCATGAAACATGTTCATAGTATAGTACTAAGCTAACTGCCCTTGCAAGGCATTTTAAGCCTAGCCAATTATCCCTTGTGATACTCAAACCCTGCATCTTGGGTTTGTAAGGCAAACACCTTAGTCATTAAGCCACCTTCTCTCTGCAAGGTATAATGCAACCTTATAGTACAACCAGAACCCTAAGATCCAGCAACAAAGCATTGCTATGTGTCACAAAATCAAATAATTCTGCTGGTTACTCACTTTACTCTTATCAAGTTACAAAAATCTGGAACTCCATCCCCTTAGAACTAAGATAAACAAACAAACTAAATGTATTTAAACCATCACTGAAAAAAACATGTATTGGACAACTGGCTGTGCTCCTGCAGTTTCAGGATAGTATATAAATACTAATCATAAGCACTTTTCCCTTTCTTCGAACCCATGTACATCCATCCTTTCTCCCAATCTCTATCTCACTTCAATCTCTGTACCTTTGCCTCATGTTCCACTGCATAATTATATTGTTTATAAAACAAACATGCTGACATCCAAAACTACAACCGCCTGTAAAAACTATAAACTACTTACTTTACTCCTGAAAACTCTGTTTTTACAGTAGTTAAATGACATAACATCCAAACATATTTCTTTCCAGTAGCAAATCCAACTTAAAAAAATAAAATACCACCAATCCAAGAAGTAAGCGAATTTAATGAAGCACTTAGCTCCTCAGCTTACACAGCCTTCCAAGAGTAAAAACATTACAAAATACTGTTTGCTTATATACAACATATTGCAAAAAACAATTAATCAATTAAGCATAAAATTCAAATCACATAATTCCAATTACATTCTTTGTTGAGTCCCTGAGGCTCCAAAGTACCATACTTTAAAATCAGCAGAGTTTCTTTTTTTAAGAGTTTGTTTTTTAAAGACACACATTCACCTATGCCAACTTGCAATTTTTCTAAGACACAACCCCTAAGATAATTAGGGTTAGAGTTGTGTGCTGTCAAAAAATGACTCCCAAGGGGACTCTCTAATTTTTTATTTTTTATGTCCCTAATATGTTCCTGCAATCGGACCCTAAAACTCCTGTAAGTTTCCCCTATGTAAAACTTCTTACATCCACATCTCAACACATACACTAACCCCTGCATATTACAACTATATTCATGCCTAGCTGTAAATATTTCTTTCCATTCACTGTACCTATTCAGTTTCAGTATATTCTATAACATTTCAACTGTAGATCCTAAACTGTACATACAATTTTAATGTTCATACATAGTAGATTCACAATGAAAAATGTTTTAATATGTGTATGTAAAGTTAATACCTTTTGCATTTGTATTTGTAAAAAAAATTGCAGCTTCTTTTCTCCTTGTACAATGAAAAAACTACTATGTTACTTTGTCTGTGTATTTTGTAATGTTTTCTCTACTTATATCTGTAATAAGTGTGGCACTTTTCTCCCTGGGCCTCCTCTGAAAATGGAATGAGTCCCAGTCAGAATTTCCTGGTAAACAAAGACAAATACATAAATAAAATCAAATAAATAAATGAATAAATGAATGAAGGATTAGTTCTCAAAGAAACCATGTTCTTGTGAAAAATTAGGTAAGGCTGACTCACCATACAAGTTAACAACTCAGATACTCTCCTAGCAGAAGTCAGAACAATGATCAAAACATTTTTCCATGTTAAGTACCTCAATTCAGCCTGATGAGCTGCTTCAAATAGACAAACTGAAAGCTTTTCAAGCACAATGTTAAGATTCTAAGGAACAGCCACCTTCTTTCTAGGTTGATGAATTGCAACTCCACTTTCAAAACCTGTTTAACATGAGGATGGATAGAAAGGGTGATCTAAGGACAGAGAAGTAGAAATGGCTGGCTAGTGAACTATAATAGAAGAATTAGAAAGGTCAGAAGACAGTAACTCTCATAATAAAGAAACAGTAGTGGAAAGGCTTGAAGAGGGTCCTGTTCCTTGGACTGGCACTCCAGTAAAACTGTTTCCACATACACAAATGTGATTTTCTTGTAGCAGTTTTTTTTCACCTCCTTTAACACCTGTGGTAGGCCCTCAAACGAGAAAAAAATGGTGGCTAAAGGTGTCAATATTCTGTCATCCAGGCTGTTAGCTGAAAAGTGTTCAGGCTGGGATGTATCAAACAACTCCATGTATTGTGTGAATAAATCCAGTCTGTGGGAAGCCTGTGGTAATTGCCTTTGGCCAGATTAAAAAGAAGAGAGAACCACTGTTGCTTGGGTCAAAAAGGAATCACCACCACTATTTTTAGGGAGTCATTCTGGAACTTCAGAAGAACAGTGAAAAGAGTGGAAAAGCATACAGAAAAAATCCTGAACATGAGAATGAAAAAACAAATCTGTTTTCTAGTCCTGCAGGAAGGCATGGAACAGAATTTTTTACTTGTCTGTTCTGATATGAGGCAAGCAGATCTGGTTAAGGTGTTGTATACAAATGGATCAATTCTTGGAATTCTCGCATGAAGTTTCCATTCATGATGGTCTGCCCTGGTCCTGCTTAGCTTGTTTGCTACCAAATTTTGTTCTGGCAGAATATTTGACACCTGCAGAATTATATTGAGGTGAGTTGACATCTCACAGGTTATTAGAGCAAGTCTGCCAAGAGGGTACAATCTGATATCCCCTTTTTTATTTATGTAATACATAGCTGTCTGAATAAATGTGCAGAGATACAGGGGACCAGAGATTATTTAAGGCTTTCAAAGCATTGATCACTGCCCACATCTCTATGATATTTATGTATTTTTGTCTGTCATAAGGGCTCCAGAGTGTTTATACTCCCAACCCTTCCAACTTCTGATGCATCTGTAGTGACAGACTGTAGATGGACTGGAAGACACATGGGAGACTTAGACTTGAAGAGATCTGGCCTACTGATCAGAGAATGTCCCCATTTACATATGCTAGAATAAGGATCTGAAAAGTTAAAAGGATACAGATGCTGAGCACAGACTGAGCTGAGGTACCAGTGAAATTTCTTTTTGTGGGTTTTGGTCAGGGGAAGCATGAGAATCATCAGTACGATGTACCCCAAAATCCCGAGAAATTCCCTTCCAAATATCTAGATTTTATTGGAAAAATTCCAGAAGAACTGTTGAAATATTTCTGCCATATTTGGAGGAAGAATGGTTCTTCCCAAGGCAGAATCTAGCAGACATCCCAGAAAAAGAATGAAAGAAAATTTTTGACAGTTGATTTGAAAACCCAGACCGAGTAGAAGATTCTAAATAGTTTCTAAAGACTCTTGACAACTAGAAAAATAATCTGGAAAGATAAGTCAATCATCCAAATATGGAAAAATGTAAAGGCCTTAAGTCCAAAATAAGCAATTACTGGAGCCAAACAGATTTTAAATATCCTTGAAAAAATGGAGAGAGAACAAAGGGTAAGGCAGACTACTGATAATGTAAGCCAGATACAGAAAATCCTAAAAACATTTGAACTGCTTGTAAATTGGAATGTGATAGCAACCATCCTTTAAGTCTATCTTATCATGAAAGCTAGGGAAGGGAGAAAAGGTAAAAGGGACTGAAGGAAAAGCATTTTGAACTTTGGAATCTTGACAAAAAGGTTTAGAAAGGAAAGGCCCAAAGTAGGCCTCAGGGATGCCTCCCTTTTTGGTACCAGAAAAATCCTTGAGTTAAATAAAGCCTTTGCCTATCTGGCAGTGAGGCAATGGTTCTGCTAATCATTTTGCAAGTGTATGCTGTAGAATGGGAGAAAGGAAGGAGACTTGATTCACTGGTCAAGAAGAAATCCCCTAAAGAGAGGGAGGGATTCCTTTTCCCAAGTGTATCCTTGCTGAATTACATTTAAAACCCTTTGATGAAGCTTCGGAGATATGCAGAGGTGGTCAGGGTGGGATCACTGGGAGGGCTGCCTTTGATTTTAGAGGCTTTTCCTTTCTTTTTTCAAGCCCCCTTATCATTGCTTTTTAAACTCCTGTTTGTCAGCACCTTGCTGCTTAATTTGCTTATTGAAAAAGGGAACTGAGAAAAAGGAAAAATGTTTATTTACTTTAAACATGAATAGTTGAAAAATATGCTTCCCCTTGAATTGTTTTTCCTCTTTCATCCCACTTCTTGAGTACCTCAGCTGCAGAAGGGCCAAACTGAGCCTCTTTGTCTATAGGAGAATTTGCTGCCTTAAATAACTCCAGCTGTACTCTGTCGCATATCGTCTACTCTGAGGCAATCTCTGCTTAACA
Organism: Protopterus annectens; assembly: GCF_019279795.1. NCBI lineage: Eukaryota > Metazoa > Chordata > Ceratodontiformes > Protopteridae > Protopterus > Protopterus annectens. The sequence continues at coordinate 1,791,114,213 of NC_056735.1, read as the reverse complement.
TACAAGGCCATGTCAAACCCAGAGCTGTTGGACATGCTACACTTAAAGAAATCCCAATCCCTCAGAGCCACATGCTCCAGGGATCTAAACCTTGTCATCACAATAAACAAAACATGCTGGAGGGATACGTTCCTGACCCAGAGACTCCCCAGACTCTGGAATAGACTGCCCATACATGTCAAGCAGAGCGCCTCTTTGGCCATCTTCAAAAGGAACCTTGATGATTGTATGGGAGAAAGGAAATTCACCTTGGGGATCACGTCAGTCGCCTTGCTAGACAGGGGTCCAGGGAAGTAAATAGTGTGGGAAGAAATAGCCAGGGATTTGCTACGGCTAGGCTTGTATAGGCCCTAGGGCTGATAGCCTAGTACCAACCTATGAACCTATGAATCTAATTTAATATTTCAGTTTTAACATCTTCAGGGAGGTTTTGAGAATGAAGCCAAGCCAGTCTTCTCATTACTGACCCACAGACAGCACCCTGGAGAAAGAATCATCAGCATCATAAGAACACTTTTGCAAACATGTTTAATAACATGAGAAGTAGTTCTTAAGGAGGCATTCACCGAATTTTGCACCTCTGAAGAAGGGAGGTTACCTATGAAATTTGCATGTTCACAACAAAAACAAAAAGAAATTCTTTCACATATGAGTTTGACAGTTTGCAGTGCTGAAATTTAACCTAAAAGAAGAACACTCCTTCTTCTCTAACTTGACCGAAGTTTTCCCATCCTTGTTAGGTAGAATTGGGTGAGCAGCAGTGATCTTTTTCGTGGAAGCAGTATTTTATAGAGAAATTACTGCTGGAAGTGCTTTAAGTTTGGACAACAAAATAATTATGAGTCTGAGGTACCCAATTTAATCTGTGAGGCTTCCTGGGGACAGGAGCTTGACTGTCAGGCAAGCTAAAAGTAGTTAGAAAGCATTCTCTAAGGCAGGCAAAACATGAACAGCCGCTGATTTAAGCATATCCAACTGTAACAAATTATACTATATTTTCTGACAACTGGAATTTCATTATGTTCCCATTAAAAAAAAAACTCTCTCATCTTAAGTCTCAGAAAAACAAACTCTTCTAAAGGGAAATCTAAAACCATAATTTCCTCACAACCAGAATGTTAACATTGATAAGAAGTTCCTGAAGTACCACCAACCCCATGCAATGTCTGCTGTTCTGGGTTCTGGCTCACAACCCCAGTCAAAAAGAGAGGGAACGCCTTTACTTTTCTTGTCTGAAACAGTAGCAGGTAAGAAAAAGCAGAAATGAGCTCCTTAGCAAATCCCAGCAAATCATCCTTACCCACAGAAATATAAACATGATAAGGCAAACTTTTCTTACTGTGCTTACCTTTCTTGGGAAACTACCTGGAAAATGATTGACTCACAGCAGGAACTCATCCTATATTCAGGGTTTCTATTTGAGCTGTGTGAAGGACCTTCAACAACCCCTTGCCTTGACACTAAAAGTCTTTCTCTCCCTTTCCTGCTAAAGGAGTCTCTGCAGGTGCAGAGGGTGTGGCTATCCCCCAGTCCTTGGTGGCTGTAGGTGCAGGACCAAAGGGACTGGGGAAAAGATGACCAGTCTGAGGAACCAAGAGTAGCCACAGCAGATTCACCCACCAACTGCTGAGGTACAACAGGAGCCGGACTCTGACACCCACAGACTCTCAAACGACTTTCTTCTTCTACTTTTTCTTCTTCTTGTTGACAGCAGAAGGTAAAACTTTAGAGAACGGTAGCTACTCCATGGGTAAGTCGAGAATGAGACCTCAAAGGCAGGTACAGGAACCTGCATGACTGTGAAAGTAAAGAAGAGAATAAGTGGCACTAAGGCAAGTAAACCACTAACAGTCCCCAAAAAACACTAACAGTCCCCCACAGGCACAATAAACTGCCCCAAAAACGCAAACCTAAGCAATCTGTAGGAAAAATCTGTAAAAAATACAATGTTTTTACATCAAATTTCACACAGGCATTTAACATCAAACTCCCTTAAAATGAAATTACAGCCCATAAAAAAAAATTCAGATTCCTAGCAAACACACCATTTTAGTCAAAAACCACAAGCTTTCCTGAAAGAAAAATACATTTTATTGGTAGCTTTTCCTCAATGAGGATTTATCTGCCCAGCTTTAAAGTATCACTAGCCAACAAACAGTTCTACAGAGCCTACAAAAGCAGTGCAGTGAGCAACAAAAAAGGTCTAACTAAACTGGTACGCTGCCATTATATTCGAGCACCCCTGATTACGTGATAAGAAATTCAGCTCAACAAGGAGTTCTGCTATTACATGAGTAAATTAGTGATTGCTGGAATGGTTTATTGTTTTCTTGAAATGCTGAATATCCTTGTTCTGGAAAAAAAGATTTGCAGGAATTGGCTTTTTTGATATTTTATGTTTTGGAACAAATGTCCAGAATCATCTTTTGTCCCGGTCCCCTTCAAGAAACACATCACACCGAATGACATTTGACGACCTTTATTAAATTTCCATAAACATAAATGTTAACCAATATTCATTCATTTCAACCAAACATGATACAGGTGAAATAACATCCGTGTAATGTTATTATAGGACAGGACTGCGTAAACCTGCTCATCTTGATCAGTAAAAAGTGTCCATACCTCCACTCACTTATGAAGCAGTGTACCCACTCACTTCCGTTACCATTTATTGCATTATACCATCAACCAATAAGCAGCTTCCTCTGCTTGCTTATGTACTTATCAAGCAGCATAACCGCTCACTTTCGTTACCATTTATTGCATTATACCATCAACCAATAAGCAGCTTCCTCAACTTACTTATGTACTTATGCAGCGTAACCACTCACTTTCCTTTCCCAACTTATTTAATTGACCATCCAACACCAGAGGGGGAACAGAAGAGGGCAAGTCTGCCCCTCTTCTCTGCCCACCAGCCTGACCAGGCTGTTCCCCCTCTCTCCACCAAACTTCCATCATCTAGCCACCATTAGAGGATAAGGCCAAACATCATTCAGTGTACAATAATTACCAGGACATTACCAGCCCTTGACAATTACCTAATGATTACCAGGGCATGGCCTGCCACTGGAGCAGGATTACTAAACCCCCAACCAATGAAACCACCCTTCCCATAGCAACCCCTTTTACTTTCCCAATGACATGTAGAAACAACCCAAAAACTTTCAAATACCATTTAACAGCTGCCTTGCCAACACCAACTACCCATTATAAACAGTAAGGCACCTAAACCCCATGATAGCTTTAGCAATCTGACCCCTCTTAGCTCTAGCAGTATCCTTGAATGCCACCAGCAATATACCAAACTTGAAAATGCCCTATGCCACCTGGTCGAAACAAGATTAGTGACATGCCAACTCTGTACAGAATGTAGAAAATAAATCATACCCTTTCTCTCCTTCAAGTACAGTAAACCAACGCCACACTTCCCATACAAGGACACCCCATCTAGCTCACCACCTGAACCCACTTACTCAATGCAACCCATTAATCCCCTACCCCTGAAGGCTGCATCCTTACCCGAGCCAATCAAAGAAAACCCCCCACCTACCAATAATACAGTGTAAATTCACTCCTGATGCTTCCCACCCAAAACACGCAAAACAAACTATTAGCTTGTAACTATTGGGAAGAAAATATAACAAACAATTCCATATGTAGCTGCCTTGCTGGAAGACCATGAACTCTTTTCACACCACTCCATCAACCGACATCATCTCGCCTGTCGAAGCCACCTTCCTTCAACCTACCAAGTAATGCCCAGTCAGCCCATCTCCATTTGCAACCTCCAAGGGATCTGTAAAAGAAAAAAAAACAGTAAATACTTCATTCGCACATAATCACAGCTTCTTAATAACAGTATGCACCACCATTGGCATGTCTCCTTCATCAACTGCTTAAAATGCATCTACTATCGCATAGAAAACACCAATGAAACTTAAGATGTGTTAGCAAAACTACCCATAAGATTTCCTCCACACTTCACAGTCATGATACAACTGATACCTATGTGAAATAAAACAAATGAGTGCATTAATGGCCTATTCTATAAATATATCACTCTTTTCCCAACCAAGTAGTTCCCAACAACATTGTTAACCATAATTAAGGCAAAGAAAAAAACATCCATAATCATGCTATTATAGCCTATTACCAAACCTGAGGTGTAAACCCCCCCTACCACGGCTCTACCTATATCCCTTTGGACATGGGCAACAATCACCCATGTCCCTCTTAAATAAAAAAATAAAATATAAAATAAAAGAAAACAGCATAATAAGCTTTTATTTTCACAAAAGATTATGTTTTGTACTTTGCAGTAACTACAAGTACGGCTTGTCCTGAAAAATCTTACGTTTCTGCAAACAATGTCCATTTTTGGGCAAATTGTCTACCTTAAAAGATGAGCTGAAGGGGAACATGTTTCAAATATATGTACAGGGGCATAATTAAACCAATCTAAAAGACTACATTAAATGAAATTCGGGGGGCAGCTATCACCTGGCTGTTAACGGGCTTGGTACACCCACAAACACTATGCCAATAAACATCAAGAACAGTACCTGCTAGACTATTATCAATTTTGGCAGTAAAATTATGCACTACTCCTTAACTACATACTAACAATTTCACATGATTAATTAAAGCTACCTGTTAAAACCAACCAGAATCAAAATCGTCAGAACTAGGAGAAAATGTATTAAACCTACTTTTTGGAGCAAACAACACACACAAAAATAATCCTACAGCCATTTTGCCAAAGCATTTTAGTACCCCCGAAAAGAAATGACAATAAGACATTCTTAACATTTATAACACAGAACACCCTGAATAAGGTCGAGCAACACTCCTTGAAACATCTTCAAAGTCAAAGCACGTCCAAAAGAAAACTCCAGTCAGTATCCAGTTGATAACAAACTACTAAAGAACCAGATGAATAAACAACCCACACACACATCTATCTATCTATCTATCTATCTATCTATCTATCTATCTATCTATCTATCTATCTATCTATCTATCTATCAATCTATCTATCTATCTATCTAGCTATCTATCTATCTATCTATCTATCTATCTATCTATCTATCTATCTATCTATAAAGTAAAAGGAAACAAGGGTGACTCTACAAGAAAATTACAATTGCCATACAGTCACCTCTACTAACCTCATATTTGAAGAACGAGTCTGGTTCTGCAAATTTGTGTGTGTGTGTGTGTGTGTGTGTGTGTGTGTGTGTGTGTGGTATTAATATTTAACTGCCACATTAGCTAGTGAAATGATTGCCATTGTGTAAAGAGGGCACTGCTATGCTAATCATCCCTGGTTCCCCTCAACTGTTAGACCTGCGATGAGCATGCATGACCCGACATATGCACCACCAAGCCCACGAAAAGAAAAGCTAACACCATCTTGTCCCATCCTGAAAAGGT
>NC_056735.1:1791043774-1791098774 GCF_019279795.1 Protopterus annectens | reverse complement strand
CTGCCATTTCACCCAAACACCTCCATGCTTCCACAGGTATGTCATCTGAACCAACAGCCTTTCTGTTCTTCATCGTCTTCATAGCTATCCTTACCTCCTCCTTGCTAATCCACTGCACTTCATGATTCATTATCTGCACATCAATCAACCTTCTCTCCCTCTCATTCTCTTCATTCATCAGCCCCTCAAAGTACTCTTTCCATCTGCTCAACACACTCTCCTCGCTTGTGAGTACATTTTCCTCATCATCCTTTATCACCCTTACCTGCTGCACATCTTTACTAGCTTGGTCCCTCTGTCTAGCTAATCGGTACAGATCCTTTTCTCCCTCCTTAGTGTCCAACCTTTTATACAACTCTTTATACGCCTTATCCTTAGCCTTTGCCACCTCTCTCTTTGCTATGCACCTCATCTCCTTACACTCTTGTCTACTTTCTTCATCTCTCTGAAAATGCCAATTCTTTTTCGCCAACCTCTTTCTCTGTATACTCTCCTGTACTTCTTCATTCCACCACCAGGTCTCCTTGTCCTCCTTCATCTTTCCAGATGTGACACCAAGCACCTTTCTTGCCTTCTCTCTTACTAGCTCTGCTGTAGTTACCCAGCTATTCGGTAACACTTCACTGCCACCCAGTGCCTGCCTAAACTCTTCCCTGAACATCACCTCACAATTACTCTTTTTCAATTTCCACCATTTGATCCTTGGTGCTGCCCTCACACTCATCCTCCTTTTCTTGATCACCAATGTCATCCTACAAACCACCATCCTATGCTGCCTAACTACACTTTCCCCTGCCACCACTTTACAGTCTCCAATCTCCTTCTCCTATATATATATATATATATATATATATATATATATGTGTGTGTGTGTGTGTGTGTGTGTGTGTGTGTGTGTGTATACAGTGGATATAAAAAGTGTACATACCCCTGTTAAAATGCTAGGTCAACACAACAGTGACCCCATGCATACATCCAAATCAACAAAAGAATGGCTTCATCAGAAGAAAATTAAAGTTTTGGAATGGCCCAGCTAGAGCCCAGACCTAAATCCAAAAGAAAATCTGTGGTGTGACCTGAAGAGGGCTGTGCATAAGAGATGCCCTCACAATCTGACAGATTTGGGGCGCTTTTGCAAGGAAGAGTGGGCAAATATTGTCAAGTCAAGATGCGTCATGCTGATAGACTCCTACACAAGAAGACTGAATGCTGTAATTAAATCAAAAGGTGCTTCAACAAAGTTTGAGTTTAAGTGTGTGCACATACAACAAAGTACTAGTCTAACAGTGTGCACACTTATGCAACCAGCGTATTGTACATTTTTTATATTTATATTTTTTCCCCTAACAGATTTGTTTGCTTTCAACTGAATTGCATATGTTATAGGTCACATTAAGTTTGTATTGTGGTCTAATTTTTTTATTATTTTATTTATATCACAAAATCCTGGGATTTTAACAGGGGTGTGTACACTTTTTATATCCACTGTATATAAAATAGATTAACATACATATGTGTGTGTGTGTGTGTGTGTGTGTGTGTGTATATATATATATATATATATATATATATATATATATATATATATATATATATATACACATATATATATATATGTGTGTGTGTGAGTGTGTGTGTGTGTGTGTGTGTGTGTGTGTGTGTGTGTGTGTGTGTGTATGTGTGTCTCTCTACTGAATGGTTATTCATCAGAAGCATGTCAAATGTACTTGTTTAAATAAGTGGTTTGAATGTTTAAGTAGCAAAATATGAATCAAGATATTTAACAGAATTGCTGATAAAAGGGAATTCAAACTGCTCATAATATGCTTAACAATAGTTTTGATGGCTAATATCACTTGTGCATATCCTTTGTTTAGTACCCAAGCTGGATCTGCTAGTTTAGAAATAATACTTCTATTTTAATTATCTACTCATACATCATTCATAGAAAATGTATTCCTGAACCTGAAAAGAAATGTTATCGACAGAATATTTTCAGTAATCTCATACCATCAGGAAAAATTCTACTGCAATATACCACATATGGTATTATGCAGAATTAGTTATCTTTAACTAAAATACTGATTTAAAAAGTCATGGTTAAATGCTCATTTGTGCACTCAAAACCCTATTGTGACAGTTATTTCTTAGTAATATTTATGTGCTGTTGCGACATTTCCTTAACCTCAGTACTGCTCAAGCAGTTTTCTAGATGACATTTCTTGTTGCCTCCCTCAGTATATTACACGCATTTTAGATTTTATGCAAAAGCAGTTAATTTATGTATGTTGCAAAAATCCTTTCTTAGACCTTGTTTTCTCTTTTCTTTAGTGGTGGATATCACCAAAAGTAAATTCTTAGCAAACAATGCACCATTGTTCATGATCAAATGATTATTGTTTGATAAAAGTCTTTGTGCTCCATCTTAGGTGTAGCAAATAGGTAGTTAGAAAACTATTTGGTGTTTGTGTACATATGCTTTCACTGTCAACCAACCCTATCAGAGAGAGAGAGAGGGGAGCAGAGGACGACCATACAGGAATTAATTAATCCTGTTGTGATTTATAACAACAAATATGATTTCAAACTTTACAACTAGAGTGATATTGATGTTAATCATAAATGGGCCAATCTATTTGAGAAGGGTATTATATTTGACCCCACAAGGAGGGCATCTATTGATGATCTTTAGACTATTTACTTGTGAGTTTAACCTCACCCTTTATTTTTCTCACTGCAAGCTTTGACAATATGGTTCTATTTCTTCCTTAACCACCTGTAAAAAAAACAAGTACATTTAATCCTCCAATGCACCCCATCATTTTCCTATTTGAAACATCATTGTCAAAATGATAGTATGGAACTTTTGTGGAATAAAAATGTGGTTATCGGTCTTATTTAGACTGGACAAAATAGTGTTGTTGAAGGACATCATTACAAATAAACAAATAGGGCTTATGAAACCTGACAAAGGTGGGAGATTAGTGGTTATGAATTCTAATGACTATGTAAACAAAATGTTTGAGTTGTTGTTAAGTGATAGCTAGGAAGAGGTTTCAATTAACCAGAGAAATCTAGAGTATCAAAGCACAGATGTTAAGCTGGATGGCTTATTAACTCAGGGGATCATTTCCCAGACAGAACTTGATTATTTAAAAAACATGCATCGAAGAATACCTACAATCTTCAGCATTCTGAAGATACATTAAAGTCTCGTAGACCTCCCTGTCATTGCCAAGTCCTCCAAAACTTTTACAATAACAATTATTGATTTCCAACTAAAAGAGGTAGCATATGGTATCAGACATCCTATTAAGGACTCATGGGATCTGAACATCTTTAAAATAATGATTTGATTTTGGTCAACACAGATGTTAAAGAACTATTTACAGTTATCCTCCATTCCACTGGGTTAGAATAGTTTTACAATTTTTTATGTACACAGGAGGCAGGGGCAATTTTTTTGAAGGGCAGCTATTTATACAAACAAGTAGGGAGGCTATGGTGGGGGGCAAGTTGTGCTCTAGTGTTTGCCAATATAGTGATGGCCCACTGGGGAGAAAGTTTTCTTTTCACATTAACTTACACTAAATACTGGTCGTTTTATGACCGACATCATTATCTTTTTGAATAGTTCCCCTGATGTATTATTGAATTCTTTTGACTTTTTAAATAAAGCAACCAAATTTTTAAAATTTACTATGAATAGCTCAAATGAACAAATTAACTATCTGAATATCACCATATCTAAAAATAGAGATAAAAATTGGTTTGAATCTAATATTTACTGTAAGCCAACATATTCCAGCTCATTATTACATTTTTTTCAAACTGGCATCTAAGACAACAAAAAAGACCCCTGGTTAAAGAGCAATTACTAAGATTATCAAAAATGATTTCACAAGAGACAATGTTTTTTGAATAATGTGAACACTTTAAGAGAATGTTGATGGAGAGAGGTTGCCCTTTCATATCTACCAACTCAATATTTCAGGAAATTATTAAGAAATGTAATTGTGACAAACCGAAATGCTGCTAGCCCTGCTAGTTAGAATTTTATATATAATTCTATGTCATTTGTGAATATTAATATGATTTTTATAGAAAATATAACAGAAGGAAATACTGCCAGCCCATATATCTGGAATTTTGTAAATAATCATATGTCATTTGTGAATATCAACATGATTCAGATGGTTGTCTTACAAATGTAAGAGAACTATGTTATGTGTACATTAAACTACTAGTGCAGAAGTATGTGTTGAAGAGGGTTTGTACAGTGCTAAGCTCAAGGATGTATCCACAGTTTACTCTACTGGAAAAGAACAGAAATGTATAGAAATGATATACATGTGTAAATGTATGTTTTAATAGTACAAGCTGGAACATACAGAATTAACTTACAAAACTTCAAGAAAATAAGTTGAAATAAAATGCTTTACAATATGCTATAAAAGTTAGTTTCAATGCAGAAAGGAGAAAGCATGTCTAGAGCTAGAATTTTTTTCTATTGTCTTGGAGAGAAGTAGTTACTAGGTTTAAAATGTAAAAGTGTCTTATTGCTTTATGACCTCCTAGCAGCTGTATAGTTCTGAGAGGTATGTATTTTTCACACAGAGTTGCAAATTCTGTTAAGTTTCTGCTTAGCCTGGGAACTAAAGTCAGGTGACAAAAAGTAGTGTCATCCAAGCTAACCAAGCAGTAATATTTGATATTGATTTAAGAACTCTGTCAGAGAGAGACTGTGCATTTTGTATTTTGTCTTGGAACTAGCAAGAACACCTATTCAGCATCAACATCTTCACTTGCTTTGCTCAGTAAGTAAGATTCAGGACATAGTATTTCTCTTAAATATAGATAAGAATATAGTAAACATTAGTTTAAATGTTTTCTGTATTTATTTGAGACTGTCCTGTAATGCTGTTTTAAAATACTTTCAGTGATTTTGAACTCTGAAGTCACTGTGTTGAGTTACAGAGTATTGTCTTGTTCTTTTATTATTTATTATTAAATATACTTAAACCTATCTTTGTGACTGATATTTGTGAGATATATTTAAGCTCTTGGGGTACTTGTATATCTATTTGGTGACACTGTACAGGCCACTCCCAGTAGCCTGGTCTTGGTCAAAACTACCATTTGAATTAATAGTAACACTCCACAGTAGGATTGGACATCCTTTGTTAAGGGCCTTATAGTAGCTGATAAGTAAGAGTTGGCTGGTGGCAGCTGGAACTACCTTATAGTCTGGGCAGAAGGGGGCATAGCTAATAAACCTGTGCCAGCCTTTTCCAGGTGAGTGTGTGTGTGTTTGCATATAAATCAAATCTTAAAGTGTATGTGTTTCAGCTACTTGGATAGAGACATGAAGCACTGGTGGACAGAGAGGGTGCTGGAGGTTTTGGCTTGGCCACCGGGCTGAGATCTCAACCCTATAGCTGTGCCAGGGGGAGTCTTATTAAGGATCTGGAGAAAGAGGCAGAAACCAGCACCAGACTGACTGTGATCTTTGTGTGCTCTTAAGGGAAATTGCACTTTACTGTGCGTGTACTTGTAATCCTCACATGGTGTACGTCCCTCACTGTTGCCAGTGGTGAGGATTGAGGCCCCTTGATTACTGGGCCTGTGCAGGAGCATCAGCTATTAATTGGTTGGCAGTGGTGAGATATCCACATCACATATTAATTGGTTGACAGTGGTGAGATATCCATATCACATATTAATTGGCTTGTAGTGGTGTGGATATTGTATTCCTGTAGCCTGTGTACAGTGGTCACTGAAGGTGTTTGTACTTTCAATCAGCCATGCAGTGAACATTCAGAGTTCATATCACAATTGTTATATTTTTTGTTAGCTTAGTCAGGGAGAGCAGGCAAGCATGTCAGCAGAGGAGTATGGCAAGCTGACAAGGAGCCAGTGGGCTGAGATGTGCCAGATTAAAGGTCTGGTGCATGCCAACCTGACTAAGGCAGAAATGATTGAAGCTTTAATCACAGCTACATCACAGGATAGCAACCAGGAGGACAATCACACTGGCCTTGGGATTGTACAACTCTCAGAAAGTGGACAGTTCAACCTTTCCACAGAGGACTTAATAATCCATCTGGAGTTAAAGGGACTTGAGCTGGAGGCCAAGCATTTAAAAATAGAGGCAGCAGAGAGACTGAGACATCTAGAGGCTAAGGAAAATGAAAAACTGCAACATCTAGAGGCTGAGGAAAATAAAAAACTGTGATGCCTGGAAGCTGAGGAGAATGAAAGGCAGAGGCAACAAGAAAAGGATATGGTGACTATTCGCCAGGGTCATGGAGGTAATGAGGAAGGGAGTAACTGAACCCCAGAAGCAACAAAGGTCAGTAAATGTCTTCCATGATTTACAGAAGGGGATAATTTTGATAGTTTAATTCATATGTTTGAGAGGGTATGTAAACAGTATAATGTTGACCAAGGGCTCTGGTTATGGTTCCTGACCCCCTTACTCCATGGTAAAGCTGTAACTACAATTTCTAAACTGTCTGATACCAATTGTTTAAATTATAATACAGTCAAAATGTATTTGCTAGAATGCTTTAAATTAACACCTGAAGCTTATACAAAAAAGTGTTGTGAGCATAGACGCAAGGCAAATGAAAGTGTGAGTGAATATATTGCTGAACTAAGCACTTATTTTTATAGGTCGGTGAGTGGATGTCAGGTCACCACTTTTGAAGAGCTGGCAGAACTTTTGGTGTGAGAATAAGCCCTTAGCTCTTTGCCTGAGGACATGAGAATCTGGTTAGCTGATGGCAATGCAGTACTGCAGATGAGGTGGGGAAGAAGGGGGACCTATACCTAGCAAACAGGGCATCACTGCACAGGAAAGGGACACCCAGTGCTGCTCATGGGTCTAATGGAACCCATGGTGGGAAGCTCAGACTGCCCCAGTAGAGTGAGCCAGTAGCAGGGGAAGCCACTAGTCCAGCTACATGTCCAGGACCAAGGGTTAAATGTTATAAATTCAACTAGTGGGGCCATGTAGCATAAAGATGCTCACAGAGGCAAGGTGGGGAACAAAAGGTGGGAGAGCCAGTAAGTGGGCATGACAAAATGCCAGCAGTAAGTTGTTTCAAGACAGCAATGGTACCAAACTACCACAAGAGGTTATATCCTATCTTAGTAAATGGGAATGAGACCACTGCTAAGCAAGACACAGCCTCTGACCTAACCATTGTGAAGCCTGCAATAGTTACATAGGGGCACTACTTGCTTGGGCAGTCTACTCCAGTAAGAGCTTAAGGAGGGATTCCATTCCAAATATCTTTGGCTATGGTTCACATTGACAGGAAGGGTGGAAAAGGAAGCCAGCAAGTAGTCGTATCTGAGGATATAAGAAAAACACCAAACCTCTCACGCAAAGCTTGCACGGCCAACCAAACTTCCAAACAACACAACGGCCAGCAATTCAGTTCCAAAAGCTTTAATTAAACTTCAGCAGGACATAAAAATATCCACTAAATAATTAAATGTTCCAAACCGGTTTCGGTAATATCCTTCTTCAGTGGAACATACATAAAAATAGGTGCCAACCAAAATGAGTACGCTATTTATTGCATGAATTAATCATAAAATATCCAATCAAATGATTCCTTATTATAGTGGTCTAAATAAGACCTTAGCTACAATCTACACACTTATTACGTCAATAGAGATAATATTCTCAATAATCCAAATCCTACATGAGACAGTGGTATACACATATATATCATATATACATGTATGTATATCTTTGATAATATATCTTAGTTCTAGGTGTGTACAGCATAAAGTAGTGAGAGATGGGAATAAAACTATTATATCATAATATATTCACAATAAACAAAACATATGATATTGTCTTATATGCATGTTTATAAATGTGCATGTTAATATATACAACCATCAATATATATGTATAATCAGCATCCCTAAGTTATTTCGAGAATTTATGTGAGGAGCAACAATCCCCCATTAGATTATACATAATTATAGGTGGTCATTAAGGCCTGGGGGAAATAAAGCTCCAAGATGTATAATCCAATACTTCTCTTTATGTGTGAGTATATTTTCCCACCCCTGTTGATGACTTCTGTCCCCCACTATTCGATCAATTATAGTAAACATGAACTTTGCTGTAGGATGTTTAAGTGTATGTTGATAAAGGGCATTAGTGATCTTCTTATTCCTTATGTTACTTCTATGTTCTCCAATCCTAATCCTAAGTGAGCGGGAAGTTTTGCCCACATAAAAAGGGGAACATTGACATGTCGCAAGGTAAATCACCCAACTACTTGAACAGTTACCAAAGATTCTTAAATCATATACCTTGCTGGTATTTGCACTACTAAACTGTTTGGTTTTGTTAACTTGACTGCAAGACATGCAGTGTCCACATGGAACCGTGCCCACTACTTCTTTTCTGGTCATTGTCAATTGTCTGTATCTAGCCCCTCCACTTTCATGATGTTTATAGTGTGAAAAGATAGAGCCTAATGTTTTGCCCCTTCTATAGGAAAATTGACAACGTTCACCCAAATGTTGTCTAAGAACATCATTAGCCAGCAGAATGTTCCAATTTCTTTCCATAATATTTCTAATAATCTGGTTATTTCTGCCATATGTAGTAACAAATCTCAAAACACCATCACCTTTCTTTTTCTGATGATCCTTGTATTCAAGTAATTGTGTCCTGGATTGGTTGTCAGAGCAATCTTTGGCAGATCTAATATCAAATTCACAGTAACCCCTGTCAAAAAATCTTTTTGTAAGATCCAAACTAGCATCTTCATAGTCTTCCACAGAAGAACTGATACGTTTGACACGAATAAACTGTGATTTTGGGATGTTCCGGACAGTGTGGCGGGGGTGCATGCTGGAAGCATGTAACAATGTATTGTATTCTGGATATTTTCTATATATCTTAGTGCCTAGTGTATTATCAGGCTTTCTATAAACATTCACATCCAGAAATTCTATAGATGTAAGATTGCTGTTAGCAATGAATTCAATGCCCCAGATATTGCTATTAAGATAGTCCACAAATTCCTTAAGATATTCCATATCCGCCCGCCACACCATCCAACAATCATCCAGGTATCTTCGCCAAATGTCCATTTCAACTAGGTAGATGTTGTGAGATGTATCATATATCAAATATTCTTCCAGATAGGCCATAAAAAGATCCGCATAAATCAGAGCAAAGGATGCTCCCATGGCCGTGCCTTGTAGTTGCCAGTAACATTCTCCTTGGAAGTAAAATATATTTTTGTTAAGGACATGCTCACACATACAAATAAGAAGAGTGTTGAAACCCGGTGGATAAAGACTTGTCTTCTCAAGCCAGAACTGAAGTGCTTGAAGTCCTGCCCAATGGGGAATACTGGTGTATAACGACTTGACATCCAGTTTACAAAGTAGCCAATCTGGATTAATTTGCGTCTCTGCTATAATTTGTAAAAATTGGGTTGTGTCTTTGATTCTAGCTCTGACATTAACCAGAAGTGATTTTAAATATTCAGTCAGAAAGACTGATAATGGTTCCGTGAGTGAACCATGACCGGACACAATGGGTCTCCCAGGTGGAGAAGTAGGGGACTTATGTATTTTTGGAAGTAAATATAATATCTGTTTGTTGGGATCTTTGACCGTCAAATGTTTTGCTGTATTTCCTGATAGAATTCCTTCATCAACTGCACTTTCCAAGAATGTATCGATTTCTCTTTTAAATGTAGAGGTTGGATCAATGTCCATCTTCATATAACATTTCGAATCTGACAATTGTCGGAGTCCCTCTTGTATATAATAATCCATATCCAGAACTACTACAGCTCCACCCTTATCGGCCTTAAGAATAGCTATGTTATTATTCTGTTTCAATTCAATAAGAGCCTTCTTTTCGGTTTCCTGAATGTTATCTTTTAGTATATTAAAACCATATGGTGGAAAGTGTAAATCTCTAAGTACAGCCTGTTGAAAGGCTGTAACATGGATATTTGCAGGGGGTTGGAATGTAGATTTAAGGAATCTAAACTCAGTCGATCTTTGAGAATAACTATCATTATTATTGGAAAAGAATATTTTTAGATTAAGACAACGACAAAATTCCAAAACATCAGTAACTGTTTGATATTGATCACAAAAGAAACCTGGTGCAAATCCCAAGCCTTTATTTAAAATTTTTTTCCTGTTCCAAAGTGAGCACAGTTTTGGAAAGATTGAGAACATTCTTAAACCCAGTATCCTCTATTTCAATAGTACTTGGATTAATCCATCCATTGATTCTATGTCTAGGCCTTTTTGGGTGTTTCCGCCCCCCTCTGCGTTTATTAATCCTCCTAAAGGGATGGGTACATTGCTTTTCTTTTTTACTGGTGAGTTGTCAGATGTTATGCCCTCACTGTCAGTGGGAGAAGACTCATCACCCGAGGTACTGGTATATGTGTGTTCTTTATTTTTGAGAATAGGTCTGGGTATTTTCCTTGTCCTAGCCCCATCTCTACCCAATGTCATGTCTTTAAACCTGACAGACTTTTGAATTTCAAAGGGCGTCCCCTGCCATAATCATTGATGTCCCTATTGATTTTTTTAATTTTCCTTTCTTTAGTCACTTTGCATGTTTACCAATAGTGAACTGACTCAGTACCACAAATATGATATAATATTAAGGGTAGCACGGGGCCAGTAACAATGAAAAGACCCAGAAAAAATGTTTGCATTAACCCACTAAAATAAAGTAGGATATATATCCAATTATTTTGCTAAATAGAATACCAGTATCTCAAGGGCATTTATATATAATATGATGCATCCTTACCATACAAAAAGAAAAAGAACACAATTTGTTGTTGTATACCAGGCATATACCGTAATAAGGCAATACAATTTAGAGTGTAACTCAAAAGAATTTTACATCTCTTACTAATAACATAAAAGGAAAAAAGGGATGTATTGTTAGTAATATATACACAACTAGTTCAATACTGATGTAGTAGTATATCTAGCTGCCCTAATAGTAAACAATGATTTATATTCCACAACCTGCACAGAGATTATAATAATACAGGTCTTATAATAGTCAAAATTCACCAAACACGCATCTACCAGTTGTATATATCAATGTTCAGTCCTATGTTATAATAGGGATAAACATAATGTGCTATATCAAAGGGTACATAAAATAAAGCCCTAAGTGGTCCAATGAAGAGAAACTGTGTCTATAAAATCAAAGTTATACAGCTGGCCTATATTGTATGTTTATACACATCTTAATTTTTGCAAACCCCTAATGTCAACATCTCTATATAGGTTTACTACACACATATATTGAATAATTATATCCCTTAGGTAGGTGTATATAACCTATCTATTCACTTAACTAGCATCACATGACGCTTAACACACAAAATCAGGGGTAAAAAATGTGAATGGCCAACTATAAGATAATACTTTCCATACAAGATGTTATCCTATCTACTGTATAAATAACCCCTATATAATAGTATATAAAGAAGATATATAGGTTAATACACACATATATTGAATAATAATATCACTTGAAAGAGGGTGTATATAACCTATCTATATACTAACTAGCATCCATAAACGTTTAGCAAACAAAGTCAGGGGTAGAAAGTGCAATGACCAACTATAAAGCAATGTTATCCTATCTACTGTTTATATAAAACAAATCTAACACACTGAAGTTAGGAAATTACACTTATATAGTAATATACAGAGAATCCAAGATAACTAAGGCCCTAGTATAATGTAAATTTTCGAATGTTGTAATTTCTTAATTTCAAACTGTCTGACTCATTGGATTCAAATGTATAAACACATTGACATATTATAATGTAGACAGTGTTAAGAAAAAATAATGAATAAATTTGTACATATTTAAATAGGTGTCCATATTCGCCATCCATATATATCGAAAAATGTCAATAATGTCCACCAATAAGATGTTCCTGATGAGACGAAAGGTAACGAACCCCTAAAACACTCTTCGGACGCCAAAAAAGTAAAGTCAGCACCAAACACATAGACACCTGATAACTTTGATGTCAGTTAAATTTGAGTCACCACAATGACTACAGTTCTGCCCCGTATTAGTGTTAGCGCTGAAAAATCCAAAATAGTTGTCAGTAATATTTCCCAAAGTCTAAACACACAGCTTCCCACAAAAAAACACTATTCAGCTCGATCTGTAAAAGAAGGGCTAGATATCGCCATAGTCAATAGTATAACAGTACCTCAAACCTTGAAAACAGCACTTGTTGACGAGCCAAAAGCAGAAGAACGCTAACTTCTTAGACGCTGTTACACACATCGACCAGTTCGTTGACCCTGCCCCAGTATAGTAAATATTTCAAAAATATGTCACAATTCAATGAAAAATAGTCGTAAATCCCTGGTGTAGATAATAAACTCCTTGTTGGCACCAATTATAGCAAATATTCAACGCAAGGGTGAAGAGTCTTCTCCCACCGACAGCTTGGAACAATGGCTCCCAGAGAGGTAAACGCAACGTAAGAAAAACACCAAACCTCTCACGCAAAGCTTGCACGGCCAACCAAACTTCCAAACAACACAACGGCCAGCAATTCAGTTCCAAAAGCTTTAATTAAACTTCAGCAGGACATAAAAATATCCACCAAATAATTAAATGTTCCAAACCGGTTTCGGTAATATCCTTCTTCAGTGGAACATACATAAAAATAGGTGCCAACCAAAATGAGTACGCTATTTATAGCGTGAATTAATCATAAAATATCCAATCAAATGATTCCTTATTATAGTGGTCTAAATAAGACCTTAGCTATGATCTACACACTTTTTACATCAATAGAGATAATATTCTCAATAATCCAAATCCTACATGAGACAGTGGTATACACATATAGATCATATATACATGTATGTATATCTTTGATAATATATCTTAGTTCTAGGTGTGTACAGCAAAAAGTAGTGAGAGATGGGAATAAAACTATTATATCATAATATATTCACAATAAACAAAACATATGATATTGTCTTATATGCATGTTTATAAATGTGCATGTTAATATATACAACCATCAATATATATGTATAATCAGCATCCCTAAGTTATTTAATTATTTAGTGGATATTTTTATGTCCTGCTGAAGTTTAATTAAAGCTTTTGGAACTGAATTGCTGGCCGTTGGGTATCTGAGGATATCCCTGCAGATTTCCTGATGGGGAATGATTTTGATAATGCAGTACCATGTGTTCATGCAGTTACACGCAATCAGGCTTGGAGACAAGACTGTTGGTCTGGTAGCCTGGGGGAGACCCAGACAGACCACACACTTGCAGATAGAACTGGTGAGGTGGTTACTTCAGGGAGGGAGCTACCATTTAGCAGTGAGACTTAAGGCGAGACACAGCTGCTTGTGGGTACTGATGGTCCCTTGGATAGACTGACTGCAAGGGCAGAGGTGACTAGTAGTACCCAGGCTGACAGTGAGGCACTGCTGTCAGAGGATCCCAGACTTCTTGTGAAAGGGAAGCTGTGAAGGGTTACCAGGAGAGAGAGTTGAGACAGGCTCAGCTCTCAGACCCTACATTACAAGGTCTGAGGGAGGTAGCTAGTGAGGAACCTGATTCTCAAGGGAAGGGGAAATCTGTATACTGGGACAAAGGGTTACTGTATAGAGAGTGGAGGCCTGAGTGAAGGCTAGAGGGTGAGAGAATACAGCAGTCAGTAGTGCCCAGAGCCTACCATCTGTTACTTCTAGCCATAGCCCATGATATTCCCTTGCAGGTCATATGGGCAATAAAAACACACAAAGAGATGTATTATGCACAACTTTTACTGGTCTGGAATTTCCAGAGATGTATCAGGGTATGGCAGGAACTTTGAGAAGTGCCAAAAGGTAGGTAAGGCAGGAGACAAGGTGAAAGCTCCTTTGATGCCTTTGCCTGTGATTGAAGAGCCCTTTCAGAGGGTAGCTATGGATATTGTGGGGCCTCTGATTACCCTAAGTTCTACAGGGAAAAGGTGTATCCTAGTGGTAGTTGATTACGCTCCCAGATACCCTGAGGTAGGGGCTCTGTCTTCCACTGAAGCAGAAAAGGTGACAAATGCTTTGTTAGAGATTTTCAGCCAGGTAGGTTTCCCAAAAGAAATACTGTTGGACAGAGGTTCCAATTTCATGTCAAACCTGCTGGCTTATCAGTGGAAGTACTGTGGGTTGAAGCCCTTAAAGATCACCCCTACCATCCCTGGACTAATGGTCTTGTTGAGAGGTTAAACTCTGCACTCAAGACAATGCTACAGGCATTTGCAGACCAGTTTAAGAGGGAGTGGGACAAATATTTGCCCCATCTGTTGTTTGCTTACAGACAGGTTCCACAGGAATCCACAGGTTTTTCAACCTTCAAGTTGTGTATGGGCATAGGGTGAGGAGACTGCTGGATTTGATTCAAGATGAGTGGAAGAGTGAGTGTGAATCCCACAAGGAGTCTGTTGTGGCATAAGGCTCAGTGAACTCATGGGTGTGGTCCAGGAGAATCTAGCAGAAGCCCAACAGCAGTAAAAGGTCTGTTATGACAGGAATGCTTGAGCTAGAGAGTATGCTGTAGGGCAGTAGGTAATTGTTCTCATTCCTGTCAGACACAACAAGCTGCAGGCAGCTTGGGAGGGACCCTACAAGGTGGTAAGGAAGGTCAGTAATGTTAACTACATGGTAGAACTGCTAGGCTGGAGGCAGGTGCACAAACTGTACCATGTTAACATGATGAAACCTT
This sequence comes from Protopterus annectens, assembly GCF_019279795.1. Lineage (NCBI taxonomy): Eukaryota > Metazoa > Chordata > Ceratodontiformes > Protopteridae > Protopterus > Protopterus annectens. Next base: position 1,791,083,984 of record NC_056735.1, on the reverse strand, counting down.
ACCATGACAGGGAGGCCCTTGTGCTAAGTATTTGCAGTGCAAGGCAGGAGGAGTCTGAGGGGGATCAATGGCTGCAGGGAGCAAGCCAGCCAAATCCCAAGTTATTACGGTGGAGCCTAAGGTTGCAGGCATATGATGGGACAGTGAAGCACTGTACTGCAGTCAGCAATGCCAAGGCAGCTGGAATCTCAAGACAGGGAATGGGTAAGGTATCCCCAGATAGTCAACCCTCTCAAGCAACATTTCTCAAGGGTCACTTGAAAAACTAGCTTGAGTTTTCAGGGAGGAAGAAGTGTGACAAACCAAAATGCTGCGACCCCGGCTAGCTGGAATTTTGTAAATAATTCTATGTCTTTTGTGAATATTAATATGATTTTTATAGAAATGTAACAAAAGGAAATACTGCTAGGCCAGCTATCTGGAATTTTGTAAATAATCATATATCATTTGTGAATATCAACATGATTCATATGATTGTCTTACAAATGTATTACAACTATATGTTAAGTGTATATTAAACTACTGGTGCAGAAGTGTGTGTTGAACAGGGATTGTACAGTACTGAGCTTCAAGGATGTGCCCACAGTGTACCCTACTGGAAAAGCTCAGAAATGTATATAAACTATATACCAGTGCAAATGTATGTTTTAATAGTACAAGCTAGAACAAGCAGAATTAACTACAAAGCTTCAAGAAAATGAATTGAAATTAAGTGCTTTATGATGTGCTATAAAAGTTGGTTTCAATGCAGCAAGGAGACAGGATGTCTAGAGCTAGAAGTTTTTTTCTATTGTCTCTGAGAGAAGTAGTTACTAGGTTTAAAATATACATGTGTTTTATTGCTTTATGACTCCCTAGCAGCTGCACAGTTCTGAGAGATATGTATTTCTCACACAGAGATTTAAATTCTGTTATGTTTTTGTTTAGCCCGGGAACTAAAACCAGGTGACAAAAAGTGATGTCATCCAAGCTAACCAAGCAGAAATATTTTATACTGATTTAGAAACTTTCTCAGAGAGAGACTGTGCATTTTGTATTTTGTCTTGGACCTAGCAAAAACACCCACTCATCATCAACATCTGCACTTGCTTTGCTCTGTAAGTAAGATTTAAGGCATATTATTTCTCTTAGATATAGATAGGAATATAGTAAAAATTAGTTTAGATGTTTTCTTTATTTATTTAAGACTGTCCTGCAATGTTGTTTTGAAATATTTTCTGTGATGTTGAACTCTGAAGTCACTGTGTTGAGTTACTGAGTATTGTCTTGTTCTTTTATTATTTATTATTAAATATATTTAAACCTATCTTTGTGGCCGCTATTTGTGAGACATATTTAAGCTCTTAGAGTACTTGCATATTTATTTGGTGACACTGTACAGGCCACTCCTAATAGCCTGGCGCTTGGTCAGAACTACCATTTGGATTAACAGTAACATTCCACAGCAGGATTGGACACCCTCTGTTAAGGGCCTTTTAGTAGCTGATAAGTAAGAGTTGGCTGTTGGCAGCTGGAAATACCATATAGTCTGGGCAGAAGGGTGCCTAATTAGTAAACCTGTGCCAGCCTTTCCCAGGCCTGCGTATGTGTGTGCGTGTGTGTGTGTGTGTGTGTGTGTGTGTGTGTGTGTGTGTGTGTGTGTGTGTGTGTGTGTGTGTGTGTGTGTGTGTGTGTGTGTGTGTGTGTGTGTGTGTGTGTGTGTGTGTGTGTGTGTGAGTGTGTGTGTGTGTGTTTGTATATAAATCAAATCTCAAAGTGTGTGTGTGTCAGCTACTTGGGCAGGGACACGAAACACTGGTTGAACAGAGAGAGTGCTGGATGTTTTGCCTTGGCAACTTGGCTAAGATCTCAACCCTATAGCTGTACCAGTGGGGAGTCTTATTTGGGATCTGACGAAAGAGGGAGAAACCAGTCCTAGAGTGCCTGTGATCCCTGTATGCTCTTAAGGGAAATTGCACTTTATTGTGTGTGTACTTGTAATCCTCCCATTGTGCACATCTCTCACTGTTGCCAGTGGTGAAGATTAAGGTTCCTTGATTACTGGGCCAGTGCAGGGACATCACAGTAATGATGACTTTTTCCCCTTAATTGATAAGGGAAGGCTTGAAACCACTATTATAGGGCAAGTGAATGGTAATACAAGTTACAGTAAAGCAACAGTTCTTACCTATAGTACTGATTATTTTTGACATCATGCTTGTGGTCAGACACAACTGGAACATTTTTGCAACCAATGAAGACCATCTTCAATTATTATATAACAAACTGAATTTTGTGTCTAGGAAGGATGTCGGTTTTAAAAATATGTTAGAATGTGTAAAAACCCCATACAGTAATAGTTGTATGAAAAAATGTAGGTATTGTAAGCAATGCCCATATATTTTGGAAGGTGACCATTTTACGATGCAAGAGTATGGCGTGGTTAAACCAAATTGCAAATTTAATTGCTTTAGTACATGGTTGGTTTAGTTTTGCACAATGTCAACAATGTTCCAGTTTTTATATTGGTAAAACTGATGGGACATTGAGAAAATGGATTTAACAACACATGTAAGAGGACAATAAAAAGGTGGAGCACAATGGTTTGTATAAGCATTTCAGAATCATGACTTCTCATAATTTTAAATTTTATGTCATCGATAATATTCTGATTGACATGAGGGGTGGCTCCATGGCTGACTTACTTAAATTTAAGGGGCTTAGATGGCAACGTAAATCTAATTCTGCCAACTCCTGGGGTCTCAGTGATATGGTGTCCATTAGTAGTTTACTTCGCCTAAAAGCATCATTATGTATGTATTGTTATTACTTTTTTATGGTTGGTAGGGTATATTACTTCATTCATTGTGCCAACATTTCCTTCCTGTTCAATATTATTTATGTATAACATGACAGCTTGATTTTTTTCTCTTTTTTATGGGAAAGGATTTTTATTTGGTTAGGTATTTTATTCTGTATGTTTTATTCCGGTCACTTTGGAATGAACTTTTGAACAAATTCCTAGGGTTTGTGTATTATCTATTTGTTTTTAATAGTTTTTAGCCAATCTAGTACATTAATTAATTAAGTGGAGGTTACTTCTGGGTATTTAAGTATGTTTGCAATCCTTGTGTTTTTATTCTGATGAAGTCCAAAAACCAGGACAAAAGCACTAAACAAGTGTATTTAATAAACTGCAACTCAGTAGCAGCTTGTTCCCGTTTCCTTTATTTTATTTTGGTCTGTGACATAGACTGTGGGTGCCAGATTTACATTGTTCTTCAAAATGTCAATATTTTATTCCTCTTGCTGAGGAAAGTAACACAAAACTCTCATTCCTTCTCATTAAATGCATTACCCATATTTATTCTGTGATTTAGAACAAAACTATTAAGTAAGCTTTCTGTAACTAAAGAATAAGATAAGACAACTGCTGTCCTTCACAGTATCATTACACTCCTCCGCAAACAATATGGCCATACACTCTTGAAAATCGTTTTGTAAAATCTTATCACCATCAGGTCCGACAGTATTATACTAGTATACTTATTAAAATATAATATACTTTGTTCAGTTGTTCACAGCCTGACATATATAAATGGGTAGTCTTGTTGTGAAATATGTGTATCCTAATTGCAAAAACCTCCCTGAATAAAAACATGCATGCAGAAATAAAATGGCAACTCTGTAATAAATGACTTTGCCTAAAAGCAATCACGACCTATAGCTCCATCTGTCAGTGGTCAACAGATGGTATGTGTCTGAGTAGGGGAGATAGCTATGAAACAAAGTAGGTATATAGAAGGAAGCTGAACACCAGTCCTTTGGTCAGAGAATGGTAATTCACTTGGAAGCTACGAGTTTTACTGTGATTATCTTTATAGTAGTTGTAGTATGTACCACCATGCACAAAAAAGTGTTGTCCTTTTCATCTGAATGGGTTTATCTAAGAAGTGCTAATAAGCAATTCAGAAACACAAATAATATTTATATATACATCAGAGTATTTACTTGTGATACCTAATGGGCTAATCTAAATTATTTTGTGAATGCAGTAGCTGCCATCTATATTTTCAGTGTATGGAAACAGAACAGATTTACAAAGACATACTATATGCAGAGGAAATGGATTGTTTTTGTATGTAACAAATCATTGACGGATGAGTGTGCACATGATTCACCTACTTTGAGAGAAAGAGAGAGAGACAAAAATAAATAAATAAAACAGCATAACCAGTCTAGTAAATCAGTTCCATCTGAACTCTGCACTTTAATTATTCAGTTAATTCAATCTGTTGTGAAAGTTGGTCTGAGGGTTATAAAGTTATTTTAGTACAGAGATAAAAAACAAATGATTCATTTTAGCTCTAAAAATTATTTCTTATTGAAATGAGAGGCTTAAGTTGATGCCTAAGACAATGAAGTTGCTATATCTCTTGGGGATTATGACAAAAACACAGTGCTGCCAAATTTACATACTCCACTAATCATCTCTGAAACCCTAAGGCCAGAGAAATTCAGTTTAGAATTGATGAATTATAAACATACAGTCTATATTAATAAAGACAGTGTAGCCTTTCAGCTGAAGAAACATGCTTAACATTTTTTCGAATGGCAAAATGTAATCCTCAGTTTTATGAAGAAATCTCAGTTTGAATTTTCAGAAGCACAACCTATATTACGAAGAACTCTACAACTCAGGATGGGCAAGAAAATTCTGAGTGACTTTCTAATCTGCTTCTAAATGATTGACATTATGTGCGGTGTCAGAAATGTCATGATGATGCATGCTTAGATCTGTTATAGCATTACATATTGTATTTAATATTAAGAATGCTCAGAAAAAGCACATTTCCCGCAAAAGTCCACTGGTTTCTGGGAAGACTCAACAATTCAGTCATTTTTTTTTCTAAAATATAATTCATAAATTAGATGAACTAATGATATCCAAAATGCAAATAGCTTAAACAAAATCTTCATGTTTATGCCAGCTCCTTTGGAGGACAGAGATAAAGAACTGACCTTGTCCCAGGTGACCTGAATTGGATTAATGTCTCAAGCTTTTGCTGGAGCTGGCATGGGGTAAAGAGGAATGATGAGGCTTTATAGTGCTCACCTCTCATTAGGAAGTCGTGGCATGTCTGAGTCGGGGGGATTTTCGATGGTAGAATCCCTGGTGGAAACCGGGGATCACAAGGCTATGCTGGTCTTCAAAAAAACAGGATCATGTGGTCTTGTCAAATGAGAAGGCATGAATTTGCATTGCAAAGGCCGATTACACGCCAGCCTCTTAAATGCCAACAAGTATATGCAAAGGATAGACAGGGCTTAAAATAAATGCCCAGTTCTACTAAGCGGTGATTGTACCACTCCTGGCCTCCTATTATCTAGAACCTCACAGATAGGGAATGGGTTCATAGGTTCATAGGTTCATAGGTTCATAGGTTGGTACTAGGCTATCATCCCTAGGGCCTATACAAGCCTAGCCATAACAATTCCCTGGCTATTTCTTCCCACACTATTTACTTCCCTGGACCCTTGTCTAGCAGGGTGACTGACGTGATCCCTGGGGTGAATTTCCTTTCTCCCATCCAGTCATCAAGGTTCCTTTTGAAGAGGGCCAAAGAGGTGCTCTGCTTGACATGTATGGGCAGTGTATTCCAGAGTCTGGGGAGTCTCTGGGTCAGGAACCTATCCCTCCAGTATGTTTTGTTTATTGTGATGACAAGGTTTAGATCCCTGGCGCGCTTGGCTCTGAGGGATTGGGATTTCTTTAAGTGTAGCATGTCCAACAGCTCTGCTTTTGACATGGCCTTGTATGTTAAGCAGAGATCGCCTCGGAGTAGACGATATGTGACAGAGTATAGCTGGAGTTTTTTAAGGTGGTCAGCATAGGGCATCTGCTTTAGGCCTGTGATTATTTTAGTGAGGTATTTCTGCGGCCTTTCCAGTTGTTGCAGATGTCTTGAGAGGTACATACCAAATAGGGCATTGTATTCTATAATGGGTCTAATGAGGTATGAGTACAGTGGGACAATGACCTCCTTTTTTCTGGATGAAAAGCCCTTAGTGATGAGGTGTGCCACATAGAAGGATTTCCTGACTGTTGTGGCGATGTGGTTATTGAAGTTGAGACCACTGTCCACCTGTGTCCCTAAGTCTCTTATCACACTTTCACTGTTTAGTGTACCACCACCTATGTGGCAATTCATGGGTACATGTTTTTTTCCAAAGGGGATAACTGTACATTTCTTGGCATTGAGCTTGAGCCCATGGCTCTGGCACCAAGCATCTGTTTCTGTAAGGCCCTTTTGTAGAGTATCGACATAATTTGGGGATTCAATAATGGCTCCCAGTTTGCAGTCATCTGCAAACTTTGTTAGCCAGAGTCCCTTAGTGTTGGCCTGTACTTCAGAGAAGTACATGCCAAACAAGAGAGGTCCCAGGACTGAACCCTGAGGTACTCCACTTGTCACTTGTCTGGAGCTGGATTTGGAGTCAGCTACTTTTACAGTGTGGGTTCTGTCAGTAAGCCAGTTGGCAACCCATCGAGTGATGTAGGGATTAATACCCAGCTTAGTAAGTTTATCTATGATTCCAGAATGGGGGATGGTGTCAAAGGCCTTGGCGAAGTCCAGATAGGCTGTGTGGACTGCCTTACCCTCGTCCACGGCTCTGGAGACTAATTCGAAGAAGTCAATCAGGTTCAGTAGACAAGATCGGCCCTTCATGAACCCAAACTGGGTGGGTTCTAGTGTTTTAAGGTTGCCAATGTCTTTGTTTATAAATTCCATGATAATATGTTCCATGGCCTTGCAGATCAGGCTCGTCAGACTGATGGGGCGGTAGTTCCTGGGATCCAAGGTGGATCCCCCCCTTGTGGAGTGGGATAACTGTAGTTGTGCGCCAATCAGTGGGCATGAAGCCTGAGGTGAGGGTATGATTAAACATGACAGTTAGGTGAGGTGCCAGTTCATTTTGTAGTTCATGTAGCACACAGCCCAGGATGTCATCTGGTCCCATGGATGCTGTATTCCTAGCTTTGGAGAGTGAGTTTTTTACCTCTGTGGCCGTTATTACCAGAATTTGGCAATCTTCCGGTATTGAGATGGGCCATTTAGGGGGTGAGAGGGGGGTGAAGTTGGCACTGAATCAATCTGCCAGGATATTGGCAATATCCTTGGGATCAGTATATTTAATGCCATTCTGTTGTAGCTCAGAGCAGATCTGAGTGTTGCCATTTAGATTCTTGACGTAGTTATAGAATGCCTTGTGGTTGTCTTTGGAATCTTTGGCAATTTTATTTTCGTAACTAGCTTTGGAGGATTTTATGAGGGATCTCAACTTCTTACTGAGGCTGGTAAGGGAGTTTTTTGCATCCTGGGATTTTCCTCTTTTCTGCAACAGTTTCTTCCTTTTGTTGTAAAGTTTGTTTATGGCAGGGGACCACCAGATTGGCTTCCTTTTTTTGGAGGAGAGCATCTTGGCTCTATTTGGGATGGCACAATTCATGCATGAGTGGATGTGCTCGTACAGTGCCTTAGTGTAGGACTCAGCAGTCGAACTTTCAGTTCCCGTTTGCATGGGTGTCATGAAGTTTGTAACTTCTGACTTGAGTAGCATGAAGTTGGCTTTGGAGAAGTTTTTTATGGAAGTTTCCTTACTGGGGGGTGGGGGTGGGATGTGGATGTTAAAGATGATTAGCCTATGGTCTGACCTGACCAACGAGGGGGTGACCATAGGTGTGGAGCATTGATTTCCCATGTTGGTAATGACCAGGTCTAGGATATTGGAGCCATTGGTGGGACTATTGATTAGTTGATCCAGGGCACTGGAATTTATGAATTCCAAGAACTGTTGGGCAAAGGTGTTGGTACACGATTAGTTTTCCCAGTTAATAGCAGGGTAGTTGAAATCACCCAGTATTAGGGTGTTTGGTTGTATATTAATATTTTCCAGTATGTTTAGAAAGGTGTAGTGAGAATCTTGGGGCATGGTGGGGGATCTGTAGCAAGCTACAATTTGGATTGCAGTCTTACATAGTGTTAGTTGCACCTGGAGAATTTCAGATGCATTGTGTTGGGCAACTAACCTGGTGATGTGAATATTCTTGGTGAATATGCACACTCCTCCACCTTTAGTGTTTCGATCCTGGTTTGGTGGCCGAAAAGTGTGGTAAGAGTTGTAGCCTGGTATTGCAGGGGTGCTCTCTGGAGCCTTGAACCAGGTCTCAGTTACTGCACAGATATCGATGTTTTCCATTTTTAGGAGTGCCTCGAGAGAGTGCATTTTGAGGTGTAGACTTCTAGCATTGAGTAGCATTACCTTCAGATTTTGCATGCTTGTACCTGTTATGGTGATGGTTTTGTCCTTTGAACTTTGCCTAAAAAAGGCACTATATGGGGTGGCAAGAGCCTTTGCCAGTAACCTGAATCCCAGGGGTGACAGGTGCAGACCATCTCTGGCATAGCATCGTGGTCTGTCGATCATGTCGTCCCAGGCAGACAAATACTGGATCCCCTTTGAATGACACCAGAAGCTTAGCCAATTGTTGAAGTCAATCATTTTGTCCTTATATTGTGGTTTCATTCTGGGCGAAGGCAGGATGCTACTCAGGGCTAGGGTCATACCTACCTGGGCCACATGATCCGAGAGCTCTTCCATGTCTCTCTTCATGTAGTCCAAGGAGGTACTTCTCAAATCATTCACTCCAACATGGACAATGACAGAGTCATATTTATACTTGTTGTGGAGTGACTTGAGTGCATGAGTTATGTGGCAGATCCTGGCACCCGACAGGCAGCTCACTGTAATTTTCTCCTTGTTCAGCCTGGTGAATTGGACATCAGTGTGCCTGACTATAGAGTCACCTATGACTAAAGTGTTAGGTACGTTGTCTTGCCTTAGGGGCTGTTGCTGGGTGGCACACTGGTGTTGTGAGTTATGTGACACTTTGGTTGTGATTGGTGTTTGCATTTCAGCTTCGGAGGTCCTTGTTGCTTGGGCAGGTTACAGTTAAGGGCCTCCGCATATGTGGATTTAGTGTTGCTATGTGTGGGTGTTGGTGGTGTGAGTTTAGAAGGGCTATGTGTTGCTTGAGGTGTAGTGTGGGTGTTAACCTTCTCCTTTTGACTGTCTAGTAAAATCTTGGGTGGAGAGAGCTTTGCTTCCAGTTTGGCTATGTACGTGCATCTCTCACAGGTTGTAGTGTTGGGTGGTAGGAGGAGAGGGTTGTCTGTGTACATGAGACAAATGCTGCATTGCCCCAGTATGCCCAGATTCACCAGGTGGACAGGAGAAATCAATGGAAGCTGACCCATGGACATGCCTGGTTTGGTGCTTTTTTTTTTGAAAAGTACAGGAGCTGTTTTCCCTTACCTTAGCAAGGTACTTTGCAATTATAGGCTATTTAGTGCCTATGATTAATTTCCTAGGGCAACAAATGAGCCATTATAGTTGCAGGGGGAGAAACACAATGTTAAAATAAAGAACCAAACTGATGAAAATAAAAGATATCCTCATCTTCTAAAACTGCCAATCACAATGTAATCAATTGAGGTAGGTACACTAGGCAGTTCCAAAATGACCAAAAATAAGTGATGTCTCTGAAATGCATCCACTGTGAACTGGTGAGGCATAACCCATTAATAACATGCCAGAAAAGTCCTACTTTTTTGAGAGGTCCAACCACTAAAACTGTGAGTGAAATCACTTTTTCCATTCTTTTTTAGTGATAGAAGATCTGCTACAGCACTATGTAGGGTACTTCAGCCCCACATCCCACTTACTCATATGTACCAATTTCTGCATTCGTTCTACCATTTGTAGAATAATAAAGAAAACAGAAAACACCCAAGGGTAAAAAAACATCTCACACAACTGCATTATCACATTAGAGCCAATCTATATGCTAAATCCTTTTAGAAACAAGAAATAAATGATTCCTCCTCCACTTAAACAGGACTTTCAGCACTGATGTGACTATAATTCTGCTTTATTTGTGTTAACAGCTAAATGTACTACACAAGAGTCTTTTTATGTTGGTAAAACAAGTGGAAAGATATGGCTAAAATAAAAGAACAAACAAATTCTGTGGACACATGTATGCAGTAGGAAAAACTGTTACAATTGTACTACAATATTTTGAATCTTCTGGGGGACAGCCTCACTCATTACCATGAAGAGATGGCTTATAAAAGAATGTTACTATGTGTGTTATTTGCCTGAAGGCATTTCCTAGTTTACAGATTTTTGTTCATTCCTTGTAATTTGTTCCTAGATGTACAGTAATATCCAGTTGCTCTGCGTTTTACAGGTACTCCAGCAGTTCCAAAATTTCAGTTTCTGCCAGTGTCAGCCATGACTTCAGGCACACGCCTAACCTCCCTGACTATGATTCTCCAGTTAGGCTTAGTAAACAATGGATTCCCCTACAAGACGTTTTATTTTCTTTTGGATCTCATAGGTTTCTAGGTAAATACAAGTCAAGTGGTCTGCAGACCATGACAAGCCTAATAAATAACCTATACTTGGATGTTCCCTCCCAGACTCAAGGTGGGCAATTCAAGAATGACTGGGGTTGGAGATTTGAGGTTGCCCATGCAATTATTTCATTTTCCTTTGAAAGTGACAAGGGTGCAATTCTGTTTGACATATACTGAGAGTTTGTTCCAAAGGAGGAAGATACATTTGGCTATGAATCTATTACAACAATTTAACATATTTATCAGTTGATGAAGGTTTAGTTCCTTTAATGGGTCTATATTAGATGCCCAAATGTTCTGATATTCGAATCATAGATGGTCGACATCATAAGATCAAACATCGGAAAGGTCAGACATGCAAGTCAATGGCTTTTCACACGCAGAATGGGAAATTTTCCCTTTGTGCACTGAAGTGCATTCTCAGAGTTGATATATTTAAGCAGGGGGTGTGGGGGGTGCAGGGGGGCTTGCCTCCCTGCTCAGAGCATTAAGGTAAGTTTTTTGTTTTTTGTTTTTTTTGTTTTTTATTATATAATCGATGTTTCGAACTTCCCTCATATAAGTTCGCTCATGTGAGTTTCGAAGTTTTGAAACTTCAACTATATAATATAGATCCCCTTTAAATGGGTATTTAAAGAACTGTTTGTTCTATGAAGAAATAGGATGTCAAGGAGAGTCTGATCTTTCATTGCTGAAGAGGCTAGATACAAACAAAAGATTCTGCAACAGAATAAGTGTAGAGAAAAGGCTGCCAGTCTGTTCTGAAAACTAAAAAGTTTGTGGCCTTTGATTTTTTTTTCTTTGTTTTTTTTTTTTTTTTTTAGTTAGGGATCTCTGAGGTCTATCAAGTTGAATTATATGTTTACAGAAATACGTGCCAACATGGTCATTATATTCAATCATTGCCCTGATGAGATCTGAGTAAATGGGAATCAAGGCATCTTTGGATAAGGACCATATATCTTTGGAACTTAGATGAGCAGAGAGGGAATGCCTTTAGAACTACTGTTGAGACACAGTGGAAAAAAGATAATGAATTTCCAACATAAGCGCCTGGATCCCTTATGACAGCATCAGAATGGAAGGGCGTGTCACCTATATGGTATAAGAAAAGGCTTTGTTTGTCAAAATGAACTGTAGTACATTTTATCATGTAAAATTAGAGATACCTTTCCTTTCACCAATTGTTAATATGATGTAACCCAAGTTGGCATAACTGTGAGATTGGAATTTCAAATAACAGCACCTAGTTTGCAGTTTTTTCCAAACATTGACAACCATAGGCCAGGAGTGCTGGCCTGAAGATCTGAGAAATAGATGTCAAATAGAAGGTGGCCCGACAATACACTGTGTTATATGACTGGCAATGTTTTTGTTTTCAGAAAAAGATTCAAAGGAAAGTTCTAGGCTAGCTGTTTTTGCAGGCCACTTTAAGTCTAGCCTATTTCCCCTTTGTGCCAAAACTAACCTGTCCCATTTGGTTAGAGATTGTCCTTATCCATCCTAAGATCAGTAATTTTATATTACCCCTAAATTAATGAAATGATATGAAATGACAACTGCAACTTCTCTTGGGTTTTGTCAGACAACTAGCTAGCTATCCACCATTCAACATAAGGATTTAGATTCAGATTTACATGTCTGTCAATAATGCCTGCAGAAGGAATAGTATCAAAGGGCTTGGCCAGATCCAGATATGCCGCATGTACTGTGTGACCACTGTTCAGTGCTTCAGTGACATTTTCAAAGAAAGTAATGAGTTTAAAGAGCAGGTACTTCCTTTGACAAAGACATATCTATGAAGGCCCATTGCTAATAGATTTAATGAGGTCTGAGATGATAACATAACATAGCTTTACATATGAGGTTAGTGAGGCTAATGAGTCTATACTTACAAGGTCCATGTCTAGGCCACCCTTATGTGATAACATTTCAGTGGTCATTTTTCAGGCTTCAGGAATGTAACCAGTGGAGATGTTTAGATTACTGAAGTTCAGTACGCATTCAGATATTTAGTACTGATAATCAGGTGAACTGATATGTTATCAGGACCCACATATCAGGTATTCTTAGATTTTGAGAGACCTTTGTTTGCTCTGTAGTAACTAAAGGGTGTGGCAGGACTTTGGAATTCATGGAATAGCTGTAAATGTGGTGAAGTACTATGTGCACTAAATTTGTCAGCTAGGATATTATATTTCCTATTGGTTAGAATGGGCAATATTATTGTTGAATAGCTCCAGTCATTGCAGGGTGCTGCTTCTTAAGTTTTTGATATAGTTAAAGAAAGATTTGTAGTTTGTTTTCATTTTAGTGGCTAATTTCAGTTCATATTGAGTTTTGTGATTCCTAATGGTTCCCTTAAGTTCTTTCCTAGTTTACTTAAAGGTGTTGTTAAGTAGGTATCATTAGATTCTTATGAGCATTAAGTACTTTCTTTTGTTTTAAAAATGTATTTGTATGGGTATTCTACCCTAGGGGGTGTTTTTAAATCTCTCATTTGTTGCAGATTGGGACTGCCTTATCAATAGAACTATTTCACTGGGAGCAGAAGTCAGAGGCATAAGCAGTAGCTTTAACAGTGGGATCTATCAGAGAACTTTCTAAATGCAGAATTTTTTGCAAAGAAAATATCAACAGTTTTTTTTTTATGGAAAAGGTCGCAGATTTATGCCCTGATTTCACAAGGGCAGATGATGCATGTGGAGATGAGCAAGATGTGGCCATAGCTGAAAGGACAAGATCAAAGGTACTGGGCCCTGCACAACTATTTTTACAAGGCAGTTTTTGTAAGAATAAGTAAGCCTTTGTCAGGATGTTCATTGGCTGTGCAGGTCAGTCAGTTTATTGATGGATACTTGAAGACCCTTAGTTGAAAGTTGCACAGCCATGGTTGTTTCTTCTAGTGTCCAATGCAGCTCCAATATGACATTCCTCGCTTGTCCCCACAGAAGGAGGAGTACCAGGTTGTATGCCCCCAGCCCTCATCTCCAAGTAAAGAACAAAAAAACAAAAATGTCTACTCCTGTAATATTCTGAACAAACCATCTTACAGTCTTCTTCAGTTTGTCCAGTTTGTTCACATTGCTGGCCAGGATACTTAATAAAATATTTAATAAGATGTAACTTAGTCCTCAGCCCTACAGTAATAACATCTGTCTGGTTGCCCCAGTAATTTAATGTGCCATAAATTCCCTTAAGATGAATCTTACTTGCCTAATGGGCAAGCTTTGTAGCATCTGTCTTCAAAATCACAAAATCCTCCCAATTACCACTCTAAAGATTCCTTTCATCGATCATCCTATTTACAGAAACAAAAAACATTGTCACAAAAAAGAAAATACTTAAGTCATTGTCTAGTAACACATCAGCACCAAACTGCACCAGAAGTTTAACTGCAGTAAGTTTACAGCCACAAACAAATGGTCTTGTCAAGATTTTATACTTGTCTTTAAGGCACATTCTGAAAAAAAGCTTTTCCGTTAAAGATAATGCTTCAAAATTAATTTCACAAGTGTATTATTTTCCCAAGTGAATTAACAAATTGATGCCTTTAATACAATACAGAACACTAGAGGAGCAACCAAGGTCTCTCACATAACATAAATATTGATGGGCACATCCAATTTTGTTTTAGTTCTACCAGTCTTTTTAATAAGAAGTTAAGAAGCTAAAGGTTGAATATCCCTGTTAATAACATTGACATACAAATACTATTGAACAGCACCTTGTCATTTAGTAGTTTCTCCTGTGACTGCAGGAATGCTGCTACAATCCTTCACTTGCAGTGACACATCTCCTTGGGCAACTGCAGTATTGATATCAGAAGTAGGAATGGAGTCATCATCTTTTAAATGTACTTCAGATGTCTGTGGTCTGTCTGGCTGGCGAACACTGTTCAACTGTATTGTCCTAAGACAAAGGTGATTCAACATCTTGTTCACATTCAGACATCAATTCAGCAAAGTAGAATTATTAAACTATATTCTGAAACCGCTGTAATTTGGATGTCTTTGGTAACAGAATTATCAAAAGCTAAATCCATCTGCAAAGGTACATTCTCCAGTACCATTAATGTTACAGCCATATTCTACTTCCATTCAGCAAAGAGAAATGGGTTGTTTAAACTTTTACTTCATCAAAACAAAAAAGCACACAATGTGTACAGCAAAATAAAATAAAAAAAAATCAAATAATATATTCACTAAGATGTGTTATTAAAATTAGTACACACAAAAACTTACAAACATGAAAGGCAAATTAAGAAAAGAAAAGGAAAAAAAAATAAAACAAATGCCACTTAAACTATGTACATCATCACTAGCCATTAACCTTTGCAAAGTTCATTCCATAACCTATAGTTTAATTGTTCTGAAACTTCCTTTCTGGATCATTTCTTTATTAAAGAGAATGTCCCTACAATGCATCAAGAAGTCAAACCATAAACAACTAAGAAAGATCCTGTCTATACAGTGTGACACTTCCTCGTAAGATTAGCATATTAACCATATTGCATGCCATGCAATTTTAAAACGGTAGACTCATTGGCAATGTGAAGTCATCGTGCACTGTCCCAGAAACATTTAATTTTGCCACAGTGTAAAAGTATACGGTATGTCCTAATATTTCCTGTACGACTCAATCATCAAATAATCAAATCCTTTCATTTTGTTGCTTGTACCCCATTTTCCCTTTTTATTGTCAGTTCCTGGACACCAATTTTATAAGACGTCATTCCAATTCATTTATATGATGATGTATATTTATTTTTGTCTGTTAAATATATATTTATATATATTTATGTATATTTCATGTGTGAGGAAGCCATTGGCCACACATCCACAAAAAAAAAAAAAAAAAAAGTGTCCTTCAGGGCTCTATCCTGGGTCCTCTCCTTTTTAATATATTTATTAAAGACTTCCACACCTCCATTCACCATGCTAGTTTAGTTGAGTATGCAGATGACTCAACATTAATATGTGTGGCCTCAACAATAAATAAGCTCCAAGACCTTACTCAAAAATATCCTTTATGTGGTGGGACACAAGTTCTATCAGTATGTGGTTAGATAAGCTTAGAGAAAAGTAAACTTTTACATCAGAATGTTGTTTAGGAATAAACAGGATAAAATTTAATTTTGGAGGGATTCAAAAGGAGTTAATACTAATCCAGGTTTCTGTGGAAGTAAGAGATTCTTGTGGAAGCTGTTTTAGTTTATTGATGTTGTTGGCATAACATATCAGAATTGAGTCACCAGCATACCGCACTATGGTGGCACACTTGCTGACACTGTATAGATCATTGATGAGTATATTAAACAGTAGTGTGCCAAGAATGCAACCTTGAGGGACCCCAACTGTTATTGGGAGTAAGGGTGAGTAGGAGTTTACTTATTTTACTGATTGGGATCTGCCTGAAAGGTAATTTTAAAAACAGGAAAGTGAGAGAGTACAGTCCAAGAGTGGATAGCTTTTCAAAGAGGAGAGTATGTGATACTGTGCTGAATGTTTTAAAGAGGTCAAACAAAATAGCAGATACTAGTTTTTCTTTGTTTCTGTTTAGATTTATTAGATTTGTAAAGTTAAGTAGGACTGTGGGCCAGAAGCCATGCTGAGTTAGAGAGAGAGAAGGCTTCTATCGAGCATATACCTTAGAAGTTGTAAATGTATGCATTTTTGTATTATCTTTGACAGGGCTGATAAGATAGCAATTGGTCTGTATTTAGAGAGTTCAGCTGAATTCTCTGCTATATGCAATGGGAGAATATATGATTTCTTCCATAAGTCAGGGATGTGGTTTTCAGACAAGAACTGATTTATCAGTAGAGAGATAGTGGCCAGGAAATCAGAAGCAAGGTTTAAGTATTCAGAGGGGTGATTATCTGGGGCAAGAGGGATAGGTTTTAGTTTTTTAAGTAGTTTTTATATTGGAGATGGGGACTGGTTTGATAAAGAACATAGTATTTGCACAGTTATTCATTTGATTTTTAGGGGGCTGTAACAGTGTTTTGTGTTTTGTAAGAGGGATGTGATTGTATGTATGAAATGTTAATTCAGTTTTGTAGCTATGCACTGATATGTGTGTGAGTGTCTTGTGTAGCAGTAGAGTTACAGAAAGGTAAAGTATAGGTTTGGGGTTATGGGCAGAGGCAGAGTTTGGATTAGCATGCTTTAGCAAGGTGGTCCAAGGGGGCACACTATTCATTACTACCTATTATAGCCTGCAGCCAATAATCAGATTATAAATGTCTGAGGGTTATACTCATTGCATTTTAAAAATTCAGCAGTGTGGCAGGTGTTGAAGGAGGATGAACTGTTGGTAGTAAATCAGATGTTTAAACAAGAAAAGTTGCTGCTTTTAAATCAATTACACTAGGTTACAGTACAGCAAACATAGAAAATTGCAGTAAAAATCCAAACATGTAATTCATCAGGCATCTCTTTCCTACAGCAAACACTCAGACATGAAGACATTATAGAAATATAAAATAAAAATAAGCGGTCACAATTTCAAATCATACAGGACTGCAGTCAAAAAAAAAAACTTGCACTTCATCAACTCTACTCTCATGAAAAAAAAACAATAATCATATAAAACAAATACCAGAAAGCTGGACATAAATAAATAAACAAAACTAAGCAATCACCACTCCAAAGAGAGCTGGAACTACAAGGAAATATGACAGAGATGTTGGAAAATAACCTGCAGACTGACCCAGAGAGCAGTCAGTATAGTCAATTAAGCTGAAAAATCATCAAACATTGATCTTTTGATTAAAAATTATAAGTAGCCATATATTAAAAAACCTAGAAAACAGAACACCAATGACAAACAAGTGATGCCATTTTGGAGCCAAAACATGACTGCTGACCCCAGATGTAGAAAATGATCCTGATAGAATAATGAGACAAACAATTACCTCATCTTGCAGTTCTAGCAACGTCAGTAACATCATCATGAGCAAACACACACATGCATGCATGTATGATAGAGATAGATAGATAGATAGATAGATAGATAGATAGATAGATAGATAGATAGATAGATAGATAGATAGAGACAGATGACATTTAAATCATGTTTGTGTTTTGGCAATATTTCCTGTTTCATGGTGACTATTTTATTTGTCTGTTCAGTCATGGCAGGAATTTAAGATAATAGCCAAAACAATGTTCATTTTGTGGTTACTCTACTTCTCTAGGTTTGGAATATAGTTTGCTGCATATTTTCAACAGTCATTACTTAATTACTAAATGGATACATGTTGCTTCTTTTCATTTGCAGGCCACAAATATTGTCTTACTATCAGTGAACAAATCCCTGTGACATACTTAACCTTGGCAGTAGTTATCATCACATACTTGACCAAGACAACTAAGATCAGATGTCAATAGCATTTTAAGTGGTTAAAGCAAATTCGGTATTCCTGCTTTCATTGCGATTTATTGTATTTTCTGCTAGCTCTCATACTCCCAAGTCTGCCAGCCAGAATGCTTTTATGTTACTTTTTGATAAGCCTTCATTCAGCTGTGTGCAGTACAGTTTCTCTGTATAGTCATGCTGAACTTTAATATGTCTGCTATTCTGACAAGCCTCTGTTTATTATGTATGGCTCTTACTCAGATAGCGTCATGTTGATATAACATTTGTGCGATAAGCAAATATTCATTTTGCACACAATGTGTGGCAGTTAGGATTACTGACCAAACAGAAATGAAAATAAATCCTTTTCATTTTATTTATTAAAACATAATGAATGAGCAAAAATATAGTCTGCAATATTAGACAAAGTAACTTTTGTTATTTGTCAATTTTGTTAAGTAATGAAGGAGAAATACTGTAGGTCAATGGTTAACTTTTTCTATATACAATTCCTCTGCAGTTTGTGACTAAATGATTCAGTCTTGTAGACAAACTTAATGAATCCATGCAACCACCCACAAAGATACATAGTTAGCCTTAAAAGACAAATGTACGAGTGATTATTTATCCGCTCTGTCAATAACCTCACCAACAAGTGACTTGTTAAGCTTTTGAATGATGAATGATAAAAGACGCACAACTGATTCATTGCTTATCTGAGAGCTCTAATATGCAGAGCTCTTACCCAAACTTATGTTTTTTTCATGGAAAGACAGAAAATAATCCTGCTATTTGTTTAATGGACAGAATTAAAATATTTATGCTGAGATATGTTTAAGTTTTGCATTGGGAGACAAATTGCATATTTTGGATATGCCTTCAAAACTTAGTTCTAAGTTACCATGAGAGCACTATAACAAAACACACACACACACACACACACACACACACACACACACACACACACGCAAGCACACACACACACACACACACACACACACACACACACACACACGCACGCAAGCACACACACACACACACACACACACACACACACACACACACACACACACACACACACACACACACACGCACTGTGAGGTACATGAAATAGAAAAGTATTAGCAAAATCCTATTCCTACATCTGCATTTAGTCTTGTGACTGGCTAGCTGTTTTTATTTCTGTCTCATGTTATGTGTTTAAAGTAACATTAATCTGTAAATGCCATCCATTTAAATAGATACATAATATGAAAAAAATCTCAGCTCAAGACTTCTTTC
Source organism: Protopterus annectens (assembly GCF_019279795.1). NCBI lineage: Eukaryota > Metazoa > Chordata > Ceratodontiformes > Protopteridae > Protopterus > Protopterus annectens. The sequence goes on along the minus strand of NC_056735.1, from coordinate 1,791,064,878 downwards.
TTTTCTGTGTTTGCATATCACAAAATGCATGGCAACTGATGTATAGTCACAAATACATTTTAAAGCAATATAGACAATGCATGTGATATGCGAATCCTATTACAAAGGCACAAAACAGCTGAAGAGATGTGTTGAAATTAAATTGCATCTGACCACAGATCAGTTTTTCAGTCCCACAGAGACATAAGAGTTTTACCCACCAAGTACTATCTATTCAAAATCTCCAGAAAATATGAATTAAATCTAAACCAACTGTAAATGAAGTGCTGAACACTGTAAAAGAGATGCTTAAAAAGGGAGGGAACAAATTACATAGAAATAAATGGAACTATTGGAAACAATGCATGCAGAATAATGTTCAGGAGGAAGGGTGAGGTTTAAAGGAAGGCAGAAATTGAGCAATTCATAAAATGTAAAGAATGAGAATTGTCAAAAACAAAACACGTATAATGCATGAAGAATGTTTTTTTTTTTTCATTTCTATTAATGTATGTATACCTATGTCATGAATTAAATGGGATTTAACAAAATGTTTAAACATTTCAACAAATAAATTTAACCAGGAGAGCAAAAAAAAAAAAAAAAAATATATATATATATATATATATATATATATATATATATGGTGCTTTATAACTGTCACAAAAGTACAAGGATCTCAAGCTGATCCTTAATAACCAAATGAAGTAAATGTTTAAGCTATTAAGGATTTATTATGCTTTTTTATGTCAGAAGTATGCATATTTACTGCTATTGTTTTTACATGATCAGTTATGTTGGTTCTACAAAGATTCTAACATATGCCTTTTATGACAAAGTCCTTTGTGAAAAATAGTCTTAGTTAATTCCACAACAAACATGTTTGACTGACTTGCAGTTTCTCAGACATTAATTGTGTAATGGTGCACCAGCAGTACATAACGCAATGTGCTGTACTTAGTAATCACATCTAAGGTCCCCCCTCACCTCATCATTTGCTTACATTGCAATGCTTGCTGCACTGGGTGTCTATTCCACTTGGCATAACATTTTAAAGTAGTGTCTTCTATTCATCTACACCACCTTTCACCTCCCACATCTATATAATGAAGGACTGATATCTGGGATCACCTCTTCCTGCTTCCGATAATATCAAAATCATGTTCATTGTTAAGACCACTCTTCATCCCACTCCCATACCTCATGGAAGCACTAATGATGCCTCTCTTATATGCCACATCTACATGTGGTGTTCACAAAAGATACTTAAATGCATTACTAATGCAGCTCATGAGCATGCGCGTGGCATCTGCTGTACTCTGATGTAACCTGGTCGTATATGGCTAATGCCATGCTGTGGAGCTATGCACTGAACAAGCAGCAGTAGGTATGTCAGTCCTGCCTATCACTGCCACTGACCACTGGTGGATATTCAGTAGGTTGTCTGTTTCAGAGAGGACTCCCTGAAGTGCTTCCATGATAGTACTAATCTGTACACAATAATTATAGAATTAGGCAGCTGTGCGATGGGCCTCCTCAACATCACAAATCATGCAGATACCATTTATAACACAGAAAAAGGCCCCTTAGAATACTGATATGCTAGAAATGTAGGTACATTACAAATAAAGGGATAAATTACTGATGACAGCTTAACACTAAGGAATTGCACAGTCTTGCCACCATTAGCAGAGAGTAACACAAATCGATGCACTAAAATTCCATCTGTTTGTACTACGCCAGTATTTGAATTATACATTTAGAAAATGTTAATTAGCCTCTGTTCTATTATAAATGGACAGTGTGGAATCTGCTTCATGAAGTATGTAATGTATCAGCGATCACAACGTCCTTTAGCAAAAGATGTTTTCTGCTGCACGAATTCGAGGAGAAAGGTATAAGGGGAATCTTTAAAGTGACCTTATTAAGTTCTCTTAAACAAAATAATTAGTACAATGTCTACTTCTTTGATTTTTGTGTTACTATTCCATCAACAGTTTTAAATGCTTTTACTGCAGCATTATCCTGTGCTTTGACATGGATATTTATTTCCATGTATATAAAGGATATTTTTTAGAAATCCAAAGAGTTTAACTGCAAACCTTGGAAGAGTAAAGATGTAAGTACAAATAAGGAGTATATACAAACTGTAAAACTACAGTATCACAGAATATTCTTCCTTTTCCAAAGGGACAACAATCTCAGAGTTAGTGTGTGTAAATAGCAGACATACAGTGGCATGGGGGTATGCTCACAGCAGAAACACCTTAAAGATATTGCTTCATGTTTCATTATTCATTCATTTTTTTTCAGTAGTCATTGTTAAATTTAGATGTATCTGGACTCACAGCAGTACTGTCTCTTGGAATTCCAAAATTGCCATACCTTAGGATCAGTGTATAACAATAAATGAATCTTGCTAATAAAACTGAAGAAAAAATCACTGAAGCATATTCGTTCATGCTTTTGTATAGAATGGACAAAATCTTCCACATGTGCCATGTAGGGGTCTGTGCCCCCATCCTCCAACTAATATGAGCATTTCCTATGTCCCAAAACTTTGTGGAAGTCCCACTCCACTTAGCTAGCCATTCTATGAATGGCTTTGCTTCCTTCTTCACCTACCCTCCTTCTCTCCCACCTCTGTATTAATCCTACCAAAACTTTCCACTACCCAACATCCCCTGCAATCAAATGCAGTCATGCCTACCAGCCTGTAACATGCTCCTCATGACATTCCTATATCCCTATCACTATATGCTGAATAAATAATGTCAAAAAAATGCAGCACCTAAAATTACTAAACAGTACTTACAAAGACATCATCTCCATTTTTTGCCTTTCCTTTCTCCATATTTGCAACTTAAAAGAATATGTAATTATACACAGAATCAAATGCATATTCCACCCTTAAACCTATATCTCTGTGGAGATATCTGTCTATATATATATATATATATATATATATATATATATATATATATATATATATATATATATACAACCCCCCTGGCCAGTTAGTCATCACATCCCTCTATTACTCTATTACCAAATAATTCAAAGACTTATTTCAGCCACTATGCACTCAGGCCTCAAGATGTTTAATCTAAATATTAGTATGGTCTCCAATGAAGTACCAGAACTACAAGCATGGGTCTCCTCACATAAACCAGATGTTTTATCCATTACTGAAACCCAGTTAAATCCCTGCAGTAAAGATAAAGAATTTCTCCCACAGTGTACAATATTATCAGAGATGGTGGAGTAGTTATTATTCCTGCTAACACTTTACAGCTCTGTATCTACCCTCATACAGTATCTACCCTCATACAGTAATCCGCGGTGGTGCAGCAGTAGCATTGTTGCCTCACAACAAGAGGTTCCCCTGTTCGATTCTCGGCTGGAGTGTGGGGAGTGCCTTCTGTGTGGAGTCTGCATGTCCTCCCCATGGTTAGGTGGGTGTTCGAAAGACATGCGTAAATGGGCCTGCCTTGCTTGAAGGTTGGACGTCGAGCTGACACCTTGGCATTCGTGAAAATCTACTGCCAATCATTAGCGGACCAAAGTTCGCTGTGGCGACCTCTAACTGGGAAAAGCCGAAAGACAAACAAACATCTACCCTCATATAGTGTCCACATCTGACAAAGCTAAACTTTTGTTTACCTTCATAAAGCTTAATACAAAGAAGTTACCATGTATAACTCAACTCTACATCCCACTAAGTACCAGTTCCTCCATAACTGAAGATATAGTATCATGGACCACAAGTAATATCACAGAAGAAACTACCATTTTTTGTGATTTTAACAAAAATTTGACTACTCAGTATGAAAGTCCTAATACCATAAATCTACATAGTTTTACTCAAGTAGTTCTCCCACAAGATTGAATAAAAAGACTAATAATAATGCAGTCCTTGATTGGATATTACGCAATACCTGACAATACCTCAGCTACAGGTGATGATAATGCCACATGTGATGTCCGACAATACACCAAAAGCTATAAAAACGTCTCATACAACCAAGTTCAAAACCTCAAAAATGCATTTTAACTTCATTTACCTCTACACTGAGGTAAATCAACTGGTCTTCCCTAAAATATTTATCTCTAGCTCATGCAGTTAAAAAATGTAATTTGTTACTTTGTATCAGTTTCCAACAGTCAGGCTCTACTAATTAAAAAAACATGCCATATCTAATCCAACCCCTTGCCTTAATAGAAACATCAAACAGGTAATGCAAGAAAGAGATAAAACATTGAAACAATGTTATAAAGTCAAAACTGAAACTTCCTACCATAAATACAGATAGATTAGAAATTCCTCTAAGAAACACTTCAAAACTGACAAAAAACTTTTGTTGCCTAATTCAAAATTATAATATTCTAACCCAAAAGTTTATTGTGCAGCCATAAACTAACTACTGAGACCAGAAAGAACTACATAGCTGAATCCTGTATCAAATAAAAGAAAGCAAAACATTCCTCAACAATTCATCCAAGTTACATCTGCAGATGTTACTTCATCCACGAAATATCTGTAGTACTAAAGAATCTAAGAGACGATCCATTGGATACACTTCAGTTCACTGAGAATGTTGTTTGTCTTTCGGCTTTTTCCCAATAAGGGGTCGCCACAGCAGAACTCCGGTCCACTAATGATTGGCAGTAGATTTTTACAAAATGCCGAAGTGCCAGCTTGACGCCCAACCTTCAATGAAGGCATGCCCATTTACGCATGCATGTTTTTCGAATGCTACCCAACCACGGGGAGGACATGCAGACTCCACACAGAAGGCACTCCCAGGCCAAGCCGAGAATCGAACGGGAGAACCTCTTGCTGTGAGGTAACAATGCTACCGGTGTACCACCTCGACACTTCAGTTCACTGAGAATAATAACCATTTTTTTTTTCAACCAGTCCCAACTAAAATACAAAAATTGCTACTACAGCTGCATCCTACAGCATTAGTAGCTGATCATCTTCCTGTTAAATACATTCAGTCTGCCATAGATGCCAAACATGATATCCATATAAATCAACAGGTCCATATCAAACATATGTACCCAAGTCATTGAAAAAACATATATTATCCCACTACATAAAGGGTGAAAATCTGTGGAATTATCTAAATATTGACTAACAACCATACTCTGCTCTAATTATGTTGTAGCCTTGTGGGAGTAGTTTTGTGTCTTCAATATGTGGCTTAAGCATGTTTCAGTGAGAGCTAATATATCAGGATAGTGCTGGGTTAGCCATGCATGGAGTTCTGTAATTTTGTTGCAGATGTTACGCAAGTTAAGAGTAATTAAGATGAGAATTTTAGGAGAAGAAGTTTTGGAAGAGGTGGTGTTAGCAGAAGGGCCAGGGTTGGGATGGATATCACCACACTGGGCTAAGTATGAGTATATTTGTTTGTGGTATTTAAGGAGGGTTGTTTTAATTAATTGTTTTAATTTTGTAGTAAATGGGTGTGTTGGTTTATGTGGGTCTTGTAGAAGTTTTAGTTTCATGAATAATGCTATACTGGAATTGTATAGTGAGGGTGATATATTGGAGAAAGATTTTGTTTTTGTTTCTATGGAAGTATTGGATGTGGAGAATATTACTGGTATGAGAAGGTAATGGGGGTTTAATGATGTGGTGTATATTAGAAGGGTGAGAGTTAGTGAGATGAGAGGTAGTGTGGAAATAATATGAAAGACATGCTAGTGAGATCAAAAGATGGAAGGGAATGTAATGTGAGTGAGGTAGAGGCTAGGAGGATGGGGTTGTGGATTGATGTGGTGTGGGATGTGCTGCTTGTTTGGTAATGAGTGTAGGAAATAGGTGGGAAGTAAAAAGGGATATTGTGGTTGGGTAATGAATAATTGGCAAGTGTTGATTGGGTGTAACAGGTGCTGGGGGAGGGGTTAGGTGTGGTGTAAGTGTAACTGAAGTGGGAGTGGTTGGGAATGGGGGTAGGGGAGTGGAATGAGCCCAAGCGGAGTGAAGGATGAATAGAGCAGGCAGATCCTAGACCAAGAGATACTACTAAGACATAAACGATCAGCAAGCCTGATATTTTATTAACAAAATACTGTTTCCCTGCCAAATATCTAGGGTAAAGACTGTTTCCCTTTCCAAATATCTAGGGGAATTAATTAATTTATACTGCAAGCAGAACAGTAAGTAACAAACAGTTCCACATGGCACTAGAAAAATTAAATAAAATATGTTTTTTATTGGGGAGAAAAATTAAGGAAAAAGAAACCAGACAGTTATTTGTGGAAAAGAAACTTCCCTTATTGTTAAGGTCTTTATTTTTTGTACATTAATGCAATTTACTACTGATTGGGTGTGATATTGAGAGAAAGAAACAGGGGATCCAGGAAAAACCAATCCAGCGAGTTGTGAGCAACTAAGCTACAAAGACTACTCAATTATCAATATAGGTTACTTTAATAGAGGACATACTTTTTTTTTAAATTATGCGAGGTGAGGTTTTTCCATTCAGGATGGAGCTTGACAGGATTTATTTGCAAAAGTTCTATTTTAGGCTCAATGAACTGCTGAACATCTAGGAGGAAAGATTGTTTCCCTTGCCAAATATCTAGGGGAATTAATCAATTTATACTGCAAGCAGAACAGTAAGTAACAATATACCTGAAAAAATGCTTGTACAGTTTTAGTTAAAAATCCTAACAGCACAGTCACACTATCTTGAAAGAAAGGGCAAAACTCTGTAATGGTAAAGCATACAAAAACACAGTAAATGCCTGAATTTCCAGTGCTGGTTTCTATTATTCAGGATCATGGAACTTTATAATATCAGGTTTCTCTGCCCAATATTTCAGCAGAGCCAGAGTACACTTGGTTGAAAATAAGTTGCTTGATCACAACTGATCAAGATCATACTTGCCCAAAAACTCACCTGCAACAGATCAAGATAAGCCAAGCCTACAACCTGCATATCTTCATATCTCAAATATGCACTCCGTGGTCACAAACAGTGAGGAAAGGAGAATGTCCCCATTTAAGCAAAATGGTGGTCTTGTGTAGTCATTGATCCCACAGCAGGTACAGATTTAACATTTGATGTGCAATAACATGTAACTCCAGTCTGTTGTATTCAGACAGTAAGAACCCAGTCAATTGGTCTTTGTCCTCCTGTAGGAAAACCTTGGCAGTATTTATTCAAATATGAGTACATTGCATATCTTCATAATAACTACCAAAGAACTAGTTTTATCTCCAGTGTAGCGGAAGTGATAGCAGATTTTCTGTCCCCCAACCCTGGCATTTCACACTATGTTCCTCAGTACAAAGGAGCTCACTTAATTAATAAAATGTGAATGTGAGTACAAAAATGTGAATGACATGTACCAAGCAGTGGTTTAATATCTCCATGATAGTGCTACGTAAACATCCTTTAATATCTCCATGGTAGTGCTACATAAACATTCTTTAATATCTCCATGGTAGTATTACATAAACATCCTTTAATATCTCCATGGTAGTGCTACATAAATATCCTTTAATATCTCCATGGTAGTGCTACGTAAACATCCTTTAATATCTCCATGGTAGTGCTGCGTAAACATCCTTTAATATCTCCATGGTAGTGCTATGTAAACATCCTTTAATATCTCCATGGTAGTGCTACGTAAACATCCTTTAATATCTCCATGGTAGTGCTACGTAAACATCCTTTAATATCTCCATGGTAGTGCTACGTAAGCATCCTTTAATATCTCCATGGTAGTGGTACATAAACATCCTTTAATATCTCCATGGTAGTGCTACGTAAACATCCTTTAATATCTCCATGGTAGTGCTACATAAACATTCTTTAATATCTCCATGGTAGTGCTACGTAAACATCCTTTAATATCTCCATGGTAGTGCTACATAAACATCCTTTAATATTTCCATGGTAGTGCTACGCAAACATCCTTTAATATCTCCATGGTAGTGCTACGTAAACATCCTTAGTGTCATTTGTTTTCCCAGGACCTGCCATTTTACATATTGCCTATCATTATTTGGCAAGTCACTTGATTAAGGAAGCAAGCTACAGATAATTACATAATAGCATAAGGCACTATGTCTTTCAGATGGGAATATTCCCAAAAGTCATTTTTGATGCTAATGAGTTAAATTCATTAGTTTAACGTTTGTCAACTCATAAAGTGCTGATTGCAGTCCTGGTGAAGTGGAATTGATCTGTCACCCACATGCTAGAGGCGCCAACATGAGAGAGTGGGAGTAAATGTCTGACACTTGCTAGTCCTCCAGTCTGCTATAATTACTGCCTCCCACTAGCGAAGGAGGAGGAAAACAGTCTAGGGGTGAAAGCGTAGCCCCAGCCAAGGCAAGCATGTGCATGCCGTAGCTCCAAGTGAACATGTGTGCAAGTATACAAACCACATGCACTGCTGAGCTAGAGCGGTAGGACACTCATACCAATCACTTGGGGGGGGGGTTAAATGAATGATGTAAACACTGAACCTCTCTCAAATGACCAATCACTAGAGCTTGACTCTTATCCCCAACCTATTGACAAAACTGAAATATAAACTTAGGCTACTGAAAGGAATTTCCTACTGCAAGAAGAAGACTCCTTCCAGAAGATGATGTTGGCTGCCAAGTGCAGTCAACAGAGTACTGAGGAATGAAAGGGTCAGTATAATATCTGAGGAAGCCTTGATGATTACTGAGATCTGAGAGAAGAACACAAAATGCACCTATTTAACATTAGCAATGGACCAATAGATTGCTGCTCTTAAATGTATCCCTATACTATCTGGCATCCCTTCATTGAGAAAGGCTAGAGGATGGATATTATTTTATTTATTTGACTTTTGTTTACTGGGAAAGTATGACTTGGAACAAAGCCAGTTTTCAGCAGAGGCCCATGGAGAAATGCTCTAAATGCATGTCTTTGTAACATGGGAGAAAACCGGAGTACCTGGAGGAAACCCACATGAATGCAGGGAGGACATGCAGACTCCACACAGAAGGTACCCCAGCCAAGAATTGAACTGGAGAGCCTCTTTCTGTGAGGCATGAATGCTACCGCTGCACCACTGCACTGTCCAACATTAGTAAGGTGTATATGGTCATTAGACTAAAATAGTCTTGAAACATCTATGAATGTGATGTGAACACATACTAAGCAAATAGAAAGATGTTTCTCATATCATAAGTAGAGGAGTATATATTGCACCTGAAATGCTAGAAATTAAATAGGATGCAATTTACATGTTATTAAACAAGTGCAAAGCAGATTTTGCCATATTAATTTCCAAATGATTGAAGAAAAATTCTGAATCGTTTCAGACGGTATTACTTACCCCTCCCATAATGGTTTCTGTGAGAGAATATGAAGAAACATTGTAATCCTTGCTAAAGAAGGACTGAAAAGCCCTTGAAGTACGTTTAAAACATAATTGCGTAGACTATTTTACAGAGACCCTCTTTCAACCCATAGAAAAGTACTTGACTCTCCACTAAATGTCAGAAAACTACATTAGGACTACCCATACAAAAGAAAACATAAAATGTAACACATGCACTTGAAATAAGGGAGTTGTTTTTTTAGATTATTACTACACTATTTCTTTACAGTTAAGCAATATATTCCTTGACTATTATCTTTCTCTGTTAGCCTGATCTGATATATAATTAACACTGACCAGGTCATTTATAACAATTTAATATATTCCCACTTGCTCAGAATTCAACTGACTCAGATACAGCTCACCCCCAGGGAAGGTGGCCTCACCATTTAAGAACTGCTAGCCTACAAGAATAAGATGCTATGTGTGTGGAAGTGATGTTTTATGAAATTCAAAAGGAACAGTTAACAGACCTGATTATGAAAGAGTTAGGCCATCAAAATGGACTTAAGGCTGATAGGTGAAGTCTTAAACTCCAGCACCAAAATAATGAGTTAAGCTCAGATATTGCATTGTGTGGTTTCAAAATGCCACATATATCTTGGGAGACTGTAAATGAATTAATTTTAAAACAGCAAAGTAGTTATTGAATCCTTCATAAATCCATTTTTTTATCAGATAATTTAAGGCAAATGGCAATTAAACTGTTAATATGAAACTAAATGATACATAAAAAGCAGCAGACAGAAGCTGAAACAACACCGTTTATAGAATTGAATCATACTACATTTTGTTTCAGTCTGTCTCTACAGATTCAGTTATAAAGAGTGTAAAATAAAATATGTACTGAGTGGGATATTCTGAAGGCAAAGAGAAAGGGAAAATATAGAACTTGATTTGGGAGTTTAAAAGAAACAGCAGTCGATAAGCACTGATTTTTTAGCAAAAACTACTACTTAATGAATATATATAATATATATTATATATACTATATAAAGATAATGGACTTGAAAAAGATTTAAAATCGATAATACTTAGGATAACTAGATTATTAGGTAAGATAGTAAGATCAATGAAATATATACTAACAAATTACATTAAATGTGAATTAGAATACAACTTAATATACTGATACATTTTGATGGCAGTAAAATAAAAAGTTCGGATTGAAATTGTCTCAGAGTTTGCAACTGATATAAAAAAGACAAGAGATGATGTTATCAGCAAATTAAAAAAAGACATACTGTGAATACCGAGCAAAAGGTGAGAAAAATGCTGCCAGACAGTCTCAAAAGGTTAATCTTGGAAATCACTAATAATAAAGAAAAGAAATTCTATGTACATTCTATGAATTTAAGATGAGAATAAATTATTGAAGTCGGATGACTAGCAGACCCAATGTAACACATTCTGGGTTTATACAAGGTCTTCCTGGCAGCTAAGATAAATCATAAATAGATACTCCTTAACGAGAGTTGTAAACCTGGAAAATGGTAAAGTGCGGAATAATATTAATAATAAATAAATAAATAAAACATGTGTAAACACCTTTGACTCAGGAGAAGGTGCTATCACTGTGGTAGAGTTTTTGGACCACTTTTCATAAAGAAGTCCTTTAGTCATCTTGGGAGCTAAAAGTAGACAAGAAGTGGATCATGCCTACCAACACAGTAAAAGTTCTGGTCAAGAAGAAAAAGACTTGTGAATTGAATTTAGAGATTGTTACAAGATTGTGAGGTTTGTAGCTCTAGACAAGATGTTGAGTGGTTACCATTAAAAGGAACTGTTCATGTGATGCTCACAGAGTTACAGTTACTTGAAAATAATTAATAGAAACAAAGACATTTCGACTAACCATGGAAGGTGGATCAAACCTCTACTACTGAAAGACCTCAACAGGTAATCTTCTCTCCTTAGTAACTTCAATTAGGAGAGACCATACATTTTTTTGCTGATGTACAATTCACAGTTTGTGGCATTTGGTGAAATTACAAGTGCAACATATACAACAGGCTTTAGCAAGACTGATGGAGAAAATAGAATGAATTGCATAAAGCTTAACCAGTAAGACTTTGCATCCTACGAAGAGGGCAGAAGAGTTTACATGATTTCAATATGGTATTTATGCAAGTGACCTTACTACCCATTCAGTAGAAGGCACTGTAGGAATGCCTCTTGAATTTCTCACAGCCTTAACTTACTGAGGAGTATTTGGAGAAGTTGTACCACCCACTTTTGGTAGATCTCCTTCAGGAGTCAGGTATATGCCAGGTTCAAAAAGTTGCAAATCTAAAAGATTTTAATATGGAAGTGTACAACAGCTGAAGAGGGGGCCCTCTTCTCAGACTACATGGTTAAATGGAGCTGGGTGGGGAGATGTATCCTTTATTGTTAAACCACAAAGAGACCTTACAATTTTTAGGAAAAGTGGAGCTGTGCCCCTTAGTGTTGATCCTCTCAAGGAAGCACTCGAAGTGAAGGAGTAGTTTGGTTTTGGGAAGGGAAACAGCTTGACTCATACTAGAGTCATATTGCATATGACCATGATTGAATGGTGTAGTGAATTATCCTAGAACACATTATCCTCAACAAAGGGAATACCTTTGACAGACGGTGATGAGAGATTATGTTTACCAGCACTGAAGCCATGGTTTCATTACCTTCTTCACTAATCCAGTAACAGTTCTATACTGCTATCCAACTACTAACCACAATCACTGTACAGGATTCTTATCCTCTTCATCTTAAAGTCATTCAGGGATAAGGGTGTGCTTCCTGTCACTGTACCTGTTTACTATGACTCTAAAGCCTTTTCTAATGTGCATCATGGGAAACACTGAGATGCAAGGCCTGTCCATATGTGAGATAGGATTCCTGTTAGTTCCTCAGTAACTTACTGTATAACTGGACTGCGGCTCACCACAGTAAGGGTACTTCACATCTGTCAACTTTAATGTAAAGTTTGACAAAGCAATTTGTCTAACAGCTGGCCCTTAGATGGGCATTGATGGGTATCTGAACAGTTGTAACTCAGAACTAGGTGACTTGATCTTACTTAGAAGGGTAGGCACCAATAGTCATAGCCTGAGGCCAGTTTGTTAACAATCCACCAAAGGGTACTATGACTTCAGAGATGTAGAAATATCTTGCTGTCATTTCAAGGACAAGAAAACATGGCAAATACGAATATTTTCTGGGGTTATGCACCTGATCTTTATGCTACATCTGTTATATTCTCTAGCACTGTGGAAGTGGTAAAGGCTTTTGCAATATGACATTATGACTTATGAAAGGTTCATTAATCCATGCCAAGTGCTGCCAATTTGAACCAGACTAGCATTTTGAACATAAAAGCAAACCATCTTCCCCTGTGACCTTCATCACCTCATTAAGTTCATCATGCAAGGCTTTCTTTAATTAAGAAGCAGAGGACAACTCGTTGTAGCAGTGGATGTGAATGAGACAAGTATTGAACACTGGCTTAAAATAAGAGAGGCAATGCCATCCACATGGAAGTGCCCAGGTCCAAATGGGCTAAAGCTTTTTGACTTTTCTATAAACAGACATGATATTCATTGAGCTGGAACAAACAAAACCTCCCCTTCCCCCAACATACACATGGGTGTAGACACACACATTCTACCAGAATTCAGTTATGTTCTCTCTATGTAATTTAGTCAGGCATTTACCACATAGACCACTCTGGTCAGCAAGCATGTAAGACTTAGAAGTTATGTACATCTCTGTGGTTTCAGAAATCAGCTAAGGCTAGTTTAGCATTGTACGAAGAGTTATCTTGCACAAGCTGAAAGGCTAACATAAAGCTGTCATGCTTTCCATAATGTATGTCCTGAGAGTCTGTGCTTGCCATTTCACCATCATCCAGATATAAATCAGATAAAACAATTATATGGTATTGCAGCTTAAATCTTAAATTAATGACCAGACATACCCTGACAATTTCCTTTTACAAACTAGATTTAGTATACAAATACATGTCACATATTCACTGCTACTGTCATAGAATCAAGGTTTTTTTTAATGACTTCTAGAAAGAAGAGCTGACCTTTGTAGCAGCTTGGGTGAGCTTTCTACTCAGGAGTCATATCTAATGAGAAATTATCAACATGGTAATCCACAATTTATCATCAGATGTCAGGCCAATAAATTATCCAATGGCCAGCAGGGCAAATAGACATTTAGCCAGTTTGCCATAAAATGCAGACTCTTACATTTGTTTTGCAGCAAAGGGAAATTATTCCTTGCAAACAATGGTTCCTTGACCATGGATGTGATTAAAATATTAGTACATGAGCAGAAGACTGATGTAGCATTGTGAGTAATGTTCTACACTGTGGTGCTGTAGCAAAACCTGAGTCATAAAACAAAGTGCTCTTGACTGCCCAGTCCAGCCTAAATCACCATCCTTACCTATAGTTATCAGCTTTAAATAATTAGCAAAAGGATGAGAGCGTGACAGTAGCAGTCAAAAAGAGATTCCTTCATGGAGTATCTGGTTTCATTGTCTATAACAGAGTAAGGTGTTTGGAAATCTGGGAGGATCTTTGACAACAAACTATGCAAACACAAAACAGTGTTCAACAGGGCAAAAAAAAAAAAAAAAAACTTCAAAAACAAGACATGCACCCTGGAGACATACTTGAGTCAGTCAAAAAATAAAATTTAGACCATACATGAATATACACAGTTAAGAGCTTCCATTCCTAGAATAGGAACTTCATCAAAACAAGTAAAAACAATTCTTAGTCACATCCTGTTTAAATAACAGACCCAAAAGGCACATGAAAAAAATCAACCAATAAAAATTAACAATCAGTTCAACCTAGAAGATGCATAAATTCATTTAAAACACTTAAAGAAATCTTCATACCAAACTCAATAAAATATTAAACAATAGACTTTAAACCCATCCACATGTTAGAAAGTAAGGGCATGTAATTTGAAAATACAAGCTAGCAAAACCATTTCATTAAGTCCTGGGAATTTGCATGTATTCAAAACAATCTGCCAGTACAAGTCCCTCTTTTCTAACATTTTCCTCTAAGGTCACCCCATTGGGTTTCTATCAACCCAATGCACAACAAAGAAGAAAAGACAATGTGAGGGAGACTTCAATATGTGTATATACAGAGCAATACTATCCTTACACTTAATGATATCACATAGGTGTTCATAAATAGATTCTTTTATTTTTCTCTTAATTTTACCCACATGAAAAGAGAGACATTGTTGACATTTAGCTATATACACCACCCCTTTAGTACTACAGTTGAAGCGTCCATTCGTAGTCACCTTCTGACCTCATACCGGGATGCTGTCATTTCATCAAAATAGAAAGACATTGGGAACATGAATCGCACTTATACATACTCATCGTTAAAGTTTTGTTCAGAAACCCTATTCCCTGACCAGTAAGTCTTTAAAGCATTTGCCACTTATAAACTATCGAGGGTGTCAAACCCACTTTTTCATGTAAATCATTATTAATATAAAATAGCCCCCAATTTCTTCCAAAATATTCTTAATAGTAAAACTGTCACGTGAGAAAGATATCACCATAACTTTTTCATAATTGTTTGTAACACCACTGCTTGTACGGTACATATTCCCATCCCCATGCCCCTAAATTAAGGGAACATTTTTGCAACCACTTCATCATGCCTAAGGAAGTTTACAAGCCACAAAGGATATCTCCTATTGGCAAACATATTTGTCAGTTTGTTGCATTCAGTCAGAAATGATTCCCATTTAGATACCATTCTGGCCACTCTGACCCTTCACTATGACTTTCTTTTGATGTATAGAGTGGCAACTTGTAAAATGAAGCGTAGAATTAGTGTACATTGTCTTTCTGAAAATATTCAACACTAGTCTTTTATTATCAAAATCCTTCAACATTATTACAACCTAATAGTTAATTGAAGTACTATCTACTGTTCTAGTAAATTTGAAAAAAACTAGTAGTATTGTTAATATAGTCAAAAACAAGTCTATTTTCAATGGAGTAACTTGCCAGATAATAAATATATTGTCTAGGAACCTAGCACAAAATGCTCATGAAGGCATGAAAGAACTATTAAACACAAACCTTTTTTCCCATTGCACCATGGTAATGTTAACTAATATTGGTGCACAAATTGCTCCCATTGCTACATCCATCCTATGATGAAAAAAGTGATTCTCAAAAAGCAAATCGCTGTAAGATAGAACAATGCCCATTAAATTTGTTAGATGTTTTGCCTCTCTTTCATCTAACCCCATATTTTCAATGAAAAATTCATAAAACCACTCTAAGCCTAGCCTGTGTGCAATCATTGTATAAACATCTTTCACATCAACAGTAGAAAAAAAACTAAATAATCACTATATATACCACCTTTCCACATTTAATCAAAAAGTCCATGAACCCCTATATAAGGGAAAGTGTGAGTTGACACCATCATTCAATTTGGAATCCAAATATTTGGCAATGGGATATGTTTTAGACCAAGTAGCATCCACAATTGGTCATAGTGAGGGGTTTGTCAAATGGTTATGTAACTTTGAGATGCCAAAAATAGCGTGTATAGATGGATATTTCACAAGCAATACCCAATTAATGTGCTCTGTAATCTGCCCTTTCATCACAATGTCAAATAGTGATGTCTATCCTATAATATGTCACAAAAATTAAATTTTTCAATACCTCCTCATAAAATCATCTTATAACAATTCCAACATTTTATTAATATAATCTCTTTTAGTCATAATGACCACCCCCCACCTTTGTCAGGTTTCATAATCTGTAAATTTCAGTTGGAATACAAATCAAGTAACAATTCCCATTCCCTTTGGGACATATTGTAGAAAGGATGGAATTTCTGAAGATTTTTTATTTTTTAAGATGAAAGTGCTTAAACAAAGGTCCAATAAAGTGAATTCTCTGGTGAGGACACAGAATGTTTTTTTGTTCTTTAGATTTCTGTTTTCTTTCTGTTACACTGTGGAGCTATTGGTATGGCTGGCAGGGCCCTGATTCATTACTCTGCATATGGCACGATTTCCACATGATCTGACACTGTTGACTTTGGAGGTGTATGTTGCAACAATTCAGCATTATTAGCCATTAATATAAACCAGGCCTGTACTGAGTGATGTCAGAAGGGTTAGTTATTCTTGATGACAGAGAAGACAAAGGGAGGTAAAAAATGAGATATAAGTATGCTTCAAGAATTTAAGACTCCCACAAAAAAAACATGATGTTGTATGCAGTAATATTCTGATTTTTGTGAGTTGAACAAAAGTTTGCCTTTATTCATTGTATTAAAGTATAAATGAATTCATTATTACACTTTGATTATTTCATATAGTCTAAATATGTTGCATTTTAGTAATATATTTTGCAGTACTTTCTTTGCAGCCTATAGCAACTGCAAAGGGGCTGACATTTGATAGGTCATAGAGTCTGTATTATTTGGAATGATATTCAAAATCATCTAATCCTTGGCATCCATTATGAAGTCATTTTTGCATATTACTGTGATACAGACTTCTCTGCAAGATTAGATTGTAAACATTTTCTGCATTTATTTAAAAGCTTTGACTTGTGCAGTTAGCACAGAGGACTAAAGCTCCAACTTGTCAATGTGCTGCCTTCTATGGCAAGGCTGCAGCTTTTGAAACTCTCTGCCTACATTTACCTTCTTCAGGACATTGAATATTCATTTAACTAGAAAATGCTTTGAAAAAAGTGGGAATTTGAGCTAGGTTCCTTAAAGGTCTCCAGAACTGCATGTCTAGTAACTTTAAGCTTGCCATTGCTTGCCAGCCACTCTCTATTACATAGCTGATATAGTTCACGGAATGCTATGCAATACTAGTGCTATAGCTTATCCCATCTCTATATTTATCAGCCAGTCTATCAATGAGCATAAAATTCCATCCCTTTGGAAAACCTCCTACATAATACCCTTACACAAAGGTGGTCCCTCAACCGAACTTACCAACTACTGTCCCATAGCAATTTTATCCCCCTAGCAAAAATCCTTGAAAAATGCATCCATTCTCAGCTGATGATACATTTACTTACAAATAGTCTCGTCACCAACACCCACCATGGCTTTTTCCCATTCAATAGTACCATCACAGCACTCATATCATTTACCAACGCTGTCAGTCAATATAGGAACCAAGAAAACTTAGTGTCTGCCACCTTCCTTGATCTGTCCAAAGCATTTGATGCAGTATCCCACAACAAACTACTTACTATCTTAACCAAACTCAACCTAAACTGCCCCTCGTTGCTCTGGTTTCAAGACTACATATCCAACCACCAACAAGCAGTTAAGTGGCATAATTCCCTCTCCCCCCTTCTCCCGGTAACAGTAGGTGTACCACAGGGATCCATACTGGAACCCCTACTATTTAATATATTTACAAACACCCTGCACATCACAATCCAGCAAGATACAATAGTCCAAGATGCAGATGATACTACACTGATCTGCTCAGCCCCCACACTCCAAACACTCCAGACTAAAACCCAAGAGGCCTTCTCCAATATCAAAAACTGGTTAAAAAACTCACTACTAATACTTAACCTCAAAAAGACTCAACTTATGCTTTTCCACCCTACCAAAACTATTGACTCTTAGGTTCATAGGTAAGTGCTAGGTTATCAGCCTTAAGGCCAATACAAGCCTAGCCAAACGAGTTCCTTGGCTTTTGCCACCCAAGAAAATTATTTTCCTGTGCCCCTGTCGAGCAGAGCCACAGCAGTGATTCCTGGGGTGAATTTGCTATTACCCATCCAGTTGTCAAGATTTCTATAAAGAGGGATAATGAGGAGCTTTGCTTGACATGAATGGGCAGCCTATTACAGAGCAGGGGGAAGTCTCTGGGACAGGAATCTCTCCCTCCACCATGTTATGTTTATTGTGGAGACAAGGTTTAGGTCCCTGGTGTGTGTGTGGCTCGGAGAGATTGGGATATCTTTAAGTGTAACATGTCCATCAGTTCTGGGTTAGACATGGCTTTGTACGTTAGGCAGAGGTTGCCTCGGAGTAGGCGATATGCGATGGAGTAGAGCTGGAGTTTTTTGAGATGGTCAGCGTATAGCATCTGTTTGAGGCCAGTAATCCTCTTAGTGAGGTATTTATGTGGCCTTTCCAGCTGTTGCAGATGTCTTATGAGGTACATGCCAAATGGGGCATTGTACTCTATGATGGGTCTAATAAGGGATGAGTAGAGAAGAACGATGACTTCTCTCTTTCTGGAGGAGAACCCCTTTGTGATGAGATGTGCCACATAGAAGGATTTCCTGACTACTGTGGTGACGTGATTATCAAAGGAGAGACTATCCACCTGTGTCCCAAGGTCTCTTATCACACTTTTGGTGTTTAGTAGGCTACCACCTATGTTGTAGTTCATGGGTATGGTATTTTTCCCAAAGGGGATGACAATGCACTTCTTGGCATTGAGCTTTAGGCCATGACTTTGACACCAAGCATCAGTTTCAGTGAGGCCTCTTTGTAGAATGTGCACATCCTTAGTTGAATCGATTATGGCTCCTAGTTTGTAGTCATCTGCAAATTTTGTTAGCCAGAGACCAGCTGTATTTGCCTGGTCTTTAGAGAAGTAGATACCGAACAGGAGAGGACCCTGAACCAAACCCTGTGGTACTCCGCTTGTCACTGGTCTGAAGTTGGATTTGGAGTTAGTTACTTTCACTGTGTGGGGTCTGCCAGTGAGCCAGTTGGCCACCCATCTTGTGACATAGGGATTTATGCCTAGTCTGGTGAGTTTATCTATAATACCAGAGTGGGAGATGGTGTCAAAAGCCTTGGTAATGTCAAGATAGGCAGTGTGCACTACCGTACCCTCGTCTACGGCTCTAGTGACTACTTCAAAGAAGTCAATCAGGTTTAGGAGGCATGATCTACCCTTTACAAACCCAAACTGAGTGGGGTCCAGAGTTTGGAGGTTACCTATGTCTTTGTTTATAAGCTCTAGGATGATGCGTTCCATTGCCTTGCAGACCAGGCTCGTCAGGCTAATGGGGTAGTAGTTCTCAGGGACTGTTGTGGCACCCCCTTTATGGAGTGGGATAACTGTCGCTGTGTGCCACTTCTTAGGCACAAAGCCTGAAGTGAAGCTATATTTGAACATAGAACTTAGGTGGGGTGCCAGTTTGTTTTGTAGTTCATGCAGAACGCAGCTCGGAATGTTGTCTGGTCCAATAGATGCTGCATTCTTGGCTTTGGAGAGTGCAGTCTTCACCTGTGCGGCCGTGATTTCAGGAAGTTTGCAATCATCCGATATGGGGATGGGCCCTATGTGGGGTGAGGGGGAGTGAAGTTAGCACTGAACCTGTCTGCCAGGATGTTGGCAATATCAGTTGGTTTGGTAAATGTAATGTCATTGTGCTGTAGTTCAGAGCAGATCTGAGTGTTGGCATTGAGATTCTTGACATAGCTGTAGAAGGCTTTGTGGTTGTATTTAAAATCCAAGGCGATTTTATTTTTGTAACTAGCTTTGAAGGATTTTATGAGGGATCTCAGCTTCTTGCTGAGGCTGATTTGCTCTTTTCTCTGTCAGTTCTGCCAATACCACACCAATCACCCCAGTATCACAAGCCAAACTTCTTGGTGTAATACCTGGCCAAAACCTAAAGTTTGACAAACATATAGCACAAACCATATCCGAAGTCCATAAAAAACTTGGAACCCTATAGCGCTGCAAAAACTATCTAACCAAAAACACCAAAATTACTATATCCAGAACTCACCTTCTCTCTACATTGCTTTATGCATCTCCTGTATTAACAAACCTTAACAAGACAGACCTACACAAATTGTCCATGTGTTATAATAAAATCGCTAGATTCGTAACCAGCTCTAATTTCTGCTCCCACCACTGTCACACACTAAAACAATTAGGTTGGATAGAACTCCCCAACTTACTAAACTATAACCAACTCACCATGGCTCATTACTTGCTGTACCACCCAAACAAGATTCCTGATCTCTCAGGCTTACTCAACTTTCACAATTCTGCTCGCCAACTAAGATCCACAAACAAAGCCCTTCTTGAAGTAGCGAAGTGTAGACACAGTGCTGGTGAATCCCTCTACTCCTACACAGTTGCTAAAATCTGGAATTTTGTTCCACCAGGTATCAGATTGCAAAACAGCAGTCCCACCTTTAAAACCCAATTAAAAGCCCACCTCAGTCTCATCTGGCAATGTACCTGTACTGACCATCGCTAGCTCTACTATCACCATTCAGATAAATCTTCCTCTGGCACTACTCAAAGGTAAAACACATTGGAGAAAAAAAACTATCATAATGAATTGTATTTTTAAATGTATGTATATAATTGTATATATATTATTACTACACTTTCTTACTCAAATACATTATATTTTTTGTTTTACTACTGTCTACTCTATATATTGTACACTTCTGTAACTTCTCATCATACTATGCTATGATATACTATTGTTTGCTCTATTAATTTGTACTCATCTCTGACTTTTGTATTTTTATCATATATGTGGAACTTTTGTATTTTTTATGATTGTCATATATGTGGAGCTTTTCTCCCTGGGTCTGTGCTGAAAATAAGCACCTGATTGCCCAGTCAAACCAACCCGGCAATCAAATATAAAATAAATAAAATAAATAAATATAACCAGCACACCATTTTTAATGCAGCACTGGAAATGTATTCTTCAAGCACAG
>NC_056735.1:1790918774-1791038774 GCF_019279795.1 Protopterus annectens | reverse complement strand
AACCCACAGCCTTCTGCATCAAAAGCAAGTATACTACCTGTTGTGCTACTAACAATGCAAGCAGACTTTGCATAAGCAGCACTAAACTTCTCTTCCCCTGAAGCTCTCAGCTGCTTGTAAAATTCACTTGACACTCAACTATATCTCTCAACTTTGCAACACAAGAAATCTGGAAAGATCCAAAATTTATGGGGGGAACAAAGGGCCAAAACCAGGGATACATTTTAAACATTGTTTGTATAATCTTAGAAAGTTGCTAGAATAAAATGCTTGTGTTACCATGCGCTTCCTGAAAGACAGCCATTTAAGTTTCAGTCTTCCTATTATTACTTAGTGAATTCATTTCTCACTGATTTGCCAGAAATCCACAAATTTTGAGAGAAACAGACCAAAATTATGAGCCAAACATTCTAGACAATCGATGAAAATCTGGACAGTTGAGAACTATGGACTCAACTCCTTGAATAAAAAGTGTTGGTATGGGTAGAGAATTCAGGCTCTTGCTTCTTGTACCTAAGGTACAGGGTTTAAGCCTGATTAACACTAACCACCAGTTCTATCTAACTAACTAACTAACACACACACACACACACACACACACACACACACACACACACACACACACACACACACACACACAAAATAATTCAAGAATGTTAAAAGCAAACAGCAGTAGAAATCCTTAGTCTGTGAACTGAACAAACACACACATTCCCTGTTGTGGCAGTGGCAATAAGAAGCTGTACTGTTAAAACTGCTAGCGGACAGGAAGAACATAGTGGCAGCAATAAGAAGCTGTACTGTTAAAATTGCACAAGGACAGGAAGAATGCATAGATATGATGTGTGAAAAAATTCCCCCTTAAAAAACACTTATTTAATAAAGGTGAAAACAATTATTTAATAAAGGTGAAAACAGTTATTTAATAAAGGTGATATTTAATCCCAAAAGTCCCACCTGGGGCAGACCACCCATCTGCCCCCTCAACCCCACCACCACCACCAGCTATGTCACTGCTAGTGCCAATGGACATCTGTGGGACTTGCTGTGGCTGCCATGATATGACAAAAAAGGTTTGTCACAGTACTTCTTTGTAAGTGAAGTTTTTCAGCTGTTCTACAGAGACTTATTGCAGTGTAGCACTGTAACCACCTGGCAGGCTGTGTCATGTGACCAATGAGATAATGTACTGCAGTGCAGCAATGTAACCAACTGTCAGTGTGTGTCATGTGACCAATGAGATAATGTACTGCAGTGCAGCACTGTAACCACCTGGCAGTCTGTGTCATGTCGCCAGAGAGATTATTTGCTGCAGTGCCAGCTCATGGCCTTTACATTTATGGACTGGTGCAGTATGGTTGTAAAAGTGGAATTCAGAGCTCTGGTTGACCTATAACTTTTATTGTGGGGGGTACAGAATGGTTCCAGTAAATACAATTTGTAAATTTCTGGCTACAGCTCTTGTGAAAAACAATGCTGAAAATTAGCTTTTACAGAATGTCCCTGATTTTGCCTAATAATTCTAGGTCTGATTCTCTTAAAATATGTGGTTTTCTGGCAGTTCACTGAGGAGTATTGTCACCAAATAATGACAGATTTTCAGATTTCAAATCACAAAATAGATGCTAATGCAGAAACTGTTGGTCGACTAACTTCATGTATATACAAGAACAATATTTAAAATCTGTCCCTTACATTGGCTTTTGTCCCTGATTCTTCCATTTAGAGGTTAAAAGGTATTATTTTTTTCAGAGCCAGATGACCCATTCACAGCAAAGTGGTTATAACTGATGGGTGCATGTGGGGACAGTCTGTGAATGACGGTAACTTATCCTTTTGTCATGTTGTCAGCATAAACAGTCCAGATTTTGCAGGACTGGTATGCATTTGTTTGAAATAAGTAGATATACTTCTACTGCTGTGCATTTATATAAACCAAACATCAAATAGTGTCCATAATTCTTTTTACCTGTCAGACATCTTAGAGGTATGCACATTTAACAATGGTGTCATAACTGATAGGTATGGAGGCTGTCTGTGAATGAGACTAGTTTACCTTGCTGTCATGATCCGGTTAAACAGTAAGTTATTTGGCTTTGCTAGACTGGTATGCATCTGTATAAAGCAAGTTAGAAGACATTACTGTGACCATTTTTAAATCAGCTGGGTATAATTGATGGGAATGGGTTTAAGTGAACTATAATGACAACAGTTTGAATGGCATTTTAGTGTGAAAAATTGTCTGGAAGGTGAATCCAAAAAAAAACACATGAATTTATGTATTCTCCAAAAAAGTGTATGTGGGTTCCAAAAAAACGTGTGTGTGTGTGTGTGTGTGTGTGTGTGTGTGTGTGTGAAGGGGAGCCCTTGATGTACAAAACTCATTTGGCTCAAGGTACACTTAATCTGCTACTGCCCCAGCTTAGACACATTAAGTCATCTCTCATGGACAAACCTTCCTGTACATTATAACATTTACTTGACAACTTTGCAGAATAGAAATAGTTTGACTTACAAGTCTACTTATGAAGAAGAAGCTTTAAGGTTTTGACTTCTTGTCTTTGCATATCTTGATAGTGGTGAATTGCATTAGTGTAGTCTTTCACTTTGCAGCTCCACTGGTTTCTGTTATCTCAGAGATCATCAGACTGTTTTCCCATGACATATAAGATGTGAAACCCAAGTATCACTTAATTCTACCTCCAAAATGCTCTTAAAGTAGTAGAATTACATATAAGCTTACAGTTCTCCAAAGCACCTGAAAGTCAATTACCTTACTAAAACATAAAATGGTGTTGCACAGAAATGTAAGTGAAAATCTGATAGCCCAATTCCTCCTTATTACTGTATAAAAGACAAAAAAAAGATTACTTCATCCCAATACAACTTTCAGCAATACCTTTTTTCATAGAAGATATAGATTATGGTTACAATCTATATTGATTCCTTTTGAAGCCATGTTTCACAAATATTTTAGGATAATCTAGAAAATTCACAGTTAAATGGGTAATTGCCATTTTCAGTTTCTCTGCTGTCTAGTATATGATAATTTCAGCCATAAAATGAATGTTTTATTTTAAAACCTGGTCAGTTCCTGTACAGTAAGCATTAATGGGTGAAGGCCTTCCTTATGTTAAAAACATAAAATGTGCTACGGTAGCATAGCTAGGATGAGGTGAATAGGGCAATCAGCCCAGGAGAAGTCTTGTCTAGCATGCAACTTGCCATTATTAAATTAAAAAAAATTGTAGTCAAATACTTTTTCCCCCTTTAAGGGAAACAGGAACCAGTACGTCAGAGACACTTATTCGTGCTCAGCACTTGTTCGGAACTTGTTAGCACTAAATAAGCTACAAATTACTACAGCACTCAGTCTTCCTCTTTACCTAGAGGAAAACAGTTTTTGTACTTACTTTCCTTACTTGCTTAGAGAAAAACAGCTCTTATACTCACTTTCCTCACTTGTCTAGAGGAAAGTAGATTTTTATTCAGGCATGTCCAAGGGTCATCTCCCAGTGTTCTCTCCCATCTGATGAATCTGGGCATCTTGGGGCAATGTAGCAATTGCCTCATGTATACAGACAACCCTCTCCTCCTACCACATAACAGCACAACCTGTGAGAGATGCACTTATCTAGCCAAACTGGAGGTAAAGCTCTCTCCAACCAAGACTGAACTTGACAGTCAAGAGAAGAAGGCAAACACTTGCACCATACCACACTCATCACATAATCCCACTAAACCTATACCACCAAAATCTACACATAGAAACACAAAAATATACACCGAGGTTCTCTATAATAATCTGCTTAAGCAACAGAGACCTACAAAGCAGAAACGCAAGCAACCTCCACTCCCCCAACACAACCCAAATGACATATAGCCCACAGATTCAGTATGCCAATAAATCACAGCCCATATGGCAAAACAATGTACCCAACACGCTAGTCATAGGTGACTCTATAGTCAGGCACACTGATGTCCCACTCACCAGGCTAAACAAGGAGAAGGCTACTATCAGCTGCCTGTCGGGTGGCAGGCTCCGCCACATAACCCACGCACTCAGGTCACTCCACAACAAGTACAAATATGACTCTGTCATTGTCCATGTTGGCGTGAATGACCTGAGACATACCTCCCTGAATTACATGTAAAGAGACATGGAAGAGCTCTCTGATCTTGTAGCCCAGGCAGGTATGACCCTAGCCCTGACTAGCATTCTGCCATTGCCCAGAATGATACCGCAGTACAAGAACAAAATGATTGACTTCAAGAATTGGCTATGCTTCTGGTGTCATTCTAAGGAGATCCAGTATCTGTCTGCCTGGAACGACATGGTCGACAGACCACGATGCTTTGCCAGAGATAGCCTGCACCTGTTGCCCCTGGGATTCTGGATACTGGTTAAGGGTCTTGCTGCCCCTATAGTGTCTTTTTTAGGCAAGGTTCAAATGACAAATTCACCACTCTAACAGGAACAGGCAAGCAAAAACTGAGGGTAATGCTACTCAATGCTAGAAGTTTAAATTTCAAAATGCACTCACTCGAGGCACTCCTTAAAATGGAGAACATCGATATCTGTGCAGTGACTGAGACCTGGTTCAAGGCTCTAGAAAGCACCCCTGCATTACCAGGCTATAATTCATACCACACTTTTCAGCCATCTAACCTGGACCAGAATACCAAAGGTGAAGGTGTCTCCATATTCATTAAGGATATCCACACCTCCAGGCTAGTTGCACAGCATAATGCACCCGAGGTTATCCAAGTGCAACTAACTCTGGGCAAAACTGCAATCCAAATTGCAGCTTGCTATAGATCCCCCACCATGCCCCAGGATTCCTACTCCACTTTTCTTGATATACTGGAAAATATTAGGGTTCAACCAAACACCCTAATAATGGGCAATTTCAACTACCCCACCATTAACTGGGAAAACTATTCATGTACCAGCTCCTTCACTCAATGCATTCTGGAATTCATAAATTCCAATGCCCTGGATCAACTTATCCACACCCCCACCAGGGGCAACAATATCCTAGACCTAGTCATTACCAGCATTAGTGACCAGTGTTCCACACCTGTAGTCAACTCCTCGTTGGTCAGATCTGACCATAGGCTAATCACCCTAGATATCCACATCCCACCCCCATTAAGGAAACCATGGTAAAAAATTTCTCCAAAGCCAACTTCATGCTTCTTAAGACAGAAGTGGTGAACTCCATGAAATCTATGCAGATGGACAATACAGTTACGAATGCTGAATCCTACACAAATGCACTCTATAAGCACTTACACGAGTGCATGGATTGTGCTATCCCAAACAGAATCAAGACGCTATCCTCCAAAAAAAGGAAGCCAATCTGCTGGTCCCCTGCCATAAACAAACTCTACAACAGAAGGAAGAAATTGTTGCAAAAGAGAGTAAAATACCATGAGTGGAGGAGCTCCCAGGTCAGCCTCAGTAAGAAGCTGAGATCCCTTATAAGATCCTCCAAAGCTAGCTACAAAAACAAAATCACAACTGATTCTAAGGGCAACCACAAAGCATTCTATAGCTATGTCAAGAATCTCAATGGCAACACCCAGATCTGCTCTGAGTTACAGCACAATGGCACGAAAATTACAGAACCAACTGATATTGCCAACATCCTGGCAGATAGGTTCAATGCTAACTTTACCCCCCTCTCACCCCCTAAAGGGCCCATATCTATACAGGAAGAATGCAGAGTCCCTGTAATCACATCTATGCAGGTAAAAGTTGCGCTCTCTAAAACCAAAACACAGCATCCATAGGACTGGACAACATCTCAGGCTGAGTTTTACATGGACTTCAGAAAGAACTGGCTTCCCACCTTAGCACCATGTTCAGTCATAGTCTCACACCAGGCTTTGTACGCACTGAATGGTGCACAGCAACAGTTTTCCCACTCCACAAGGGGGGGCCACCACTGATTCTGGGAACTATCGCCCTATTAGCCTGACGAGCCTGGTCTGCAAGGCCATGGGACATATCATCATGGAACTCATAAACAAAGACATTGTTAACCTCCAGACTCTGGACCCTACCCAGTTCAGGTTTGTGAAAGGCAGATCATGCCTTCTGAACCTGATCAACTTCTTTGAGGCAGTCACCAAAGCTGTAGAGGAGGGTAAGGTGGTTCACACAGCCTATCTTGACCTCGCCAAGGCTTTCGACACCATCCGCCATTCTGGAATTATAGCTAAACTCACTAAACTAGGTATAAATCCCTACATCACAAGATGGGTTGCCAACTGGCTCACTGACAGAATCCACACTGTAAAAGTTGCAGACTCTAAATCTGACTTCAAAACAGTGACAAGTGGAGTACCACAGGGTTCAGTCCTGGGACCTCTCCTGTTTGGTATCTATTTCTCTGAAGTACAGGCTAACACAGAAGACCTCTGGCTAATGCAGTTCACAGATGACTGCAAATTAGGAACCATAGTCGAGTCCCCAAATGATGTGGACATCCTACAGAAGGGCCTCACTGAGACAGATGCCTGGTATCAGAGGCATGGTCTCAAGCTCAATGCCAAAAAGTGCATTGTCATCCCCTTTGGTAAAAACTCTGTACCCATGAACTACCACATAAACGGCAGTCTACTTAATGCTGAATGTGTGATAAGAGACCGTGGGACCCAGGTGGACAGTAGTCTCTCCTTTGATAATCACATCACCACAGTAGTCAGGCAATCCTTCTATGTGGCACACCTCATCACAAAAGGGTTCTCATCAAGGAAAAAAGAGGTCATTGTTCCCCTTTACTCAGCACTCATTAGACCCATTATAGAGTACAACGCCACTTTTGGAATGTACCTCACAAGACATCTGGACCAGCTGGAAAGGCCACAGAAGTACCTCACAAAGAGGATTACTGGCCTCAAACAGATGCCCTACACTGACCGTCTCAAAAAACTCCAGCTTTACTTTGTTCATATTGCCTACTCAGAGGAGATCTCTGCCTAACATATAAAGCTATGTTAAACCCAGAACTGTTGGACATGCTACACCTAAAAAAATCCTAATCCCTCTGAGCTGCACAGTCAAGGGACCTAACCTTGTCACTGCAATAAACAGGACATGCTGGAGGGATACATTCCTGTCCCAGAGACTTCCTATACTCTGGAACAAGATACCCATCTATGTCAAACAAAGTTCCTCATTAACACTCTTCAAGAAAAATCTTGATGAGTGGATGGGAAATAGGAAATACACCCTGGGGATCACTTTTGTGGCTCTGCTCAACAGTGGCACAGGAAATTAACTTTCTTGGGCTTGGGTGGCGTAAGCCAGGGAACCTTGTTGGCTGGGCTTACTTAGACCCTTGGGCTGATAGTCTAGTACCTACTTATGAACCTATGAATGCCTATTTGCCTCCCACCCTTGCTTATATCATTTTTCTTCTGAACCTCTCTAAAAAGACCTGTGATTGGCTGCACAGATATAGGGGGTGGTGCCATGGTTCAAAAAAAAAGAGTGTCTTGGGCTATATCACTGGTGCCCATAGTGAGCTGAGGGATGCACTGTTTTCTCAATTGAAATCGCTCACTTTCTGTGGGTGCATTTGGTGTGAGGGGAGAGAGACTAGGGCAGAGAAAAACAAGTCTCTGAAATAAGTAGCGTGACTTACTAGATCATTTTGGTGAGTGTGCATGCATGCATGGTCACACTGCTGAAGGGGTTGTTGGGGAGTAATATCTCATTTTATTGCTTGTGCATACTTGGGCACACTGCTGAAGGGGTCATTGGGGGGATGCTTCTTTTTGATGTCAAATAATGCTTGTGCATGAATGGGCAGACTAGTGAAGGGATCACCTTGACATTTACGAAAGGAAGCAAACAATACAGCTACACTGCTTGATAGGCAGCAATGCAGCAAAGCATAATTTTAATGTATATTCTTCTTGATTTTAAAACAACTACATAGTAAATCCTTCCACATGCACTGTGACTCAATAAAGATTAAACCAAATGATGATCAGGCTCACTGAAATGTTAAGTGTGTTTGCAGAGGGGACAGGCTCCCGTGCTTCTCTAATGTGGGGGCAAACAACCTGCACCCTTCAAATTGATATTACTAGTCTCTTTTTCCCTATTGAAGAAAGTGACATATGTCTCTGTAGTTCATGAAAGCCATGTCAGACAGGCATATCACTCAACTTCTTAGCACAAGAAATCCCAGCAAAGCCTAAAATAATAGAGTCAAAGGCCCAAAAATAGGGACAGGTTTTAAATATTGCTGTTATAAAGATTAAACTTGAACATTTGTTTGACTAACAGGACTTGTATTAGTATACATTTCCTGAAGGAAATGAAGTCTGAAACAAATGCATGTCATTATTTAACTAGTTTAATCTTCGATGATTTGCTAGAAAGACAAATGTTATGAGGTGAAAATCTGGACAGCTGCAAATATCTGGACAGTTGAGAGGCATTGTCAGGTGCCAGGGCTAAAGTATTCAGCACATGTTGATAAATACCCTAAAAAGTCCATTTGTTGCCTATGTGAACTAAGAAGAAAAATCAATCAAAATAAGGCCTCTCTGTACTCTATATTCTTAACAGGCTCCTTGAGGTCTCCACTAGAGCATCACAACAGATGTGCAGAATAACAAATTGTGGTGCCCAAAATATTATACTGAATGTCTGAGCCAGAGATTGGTTGGTGTAGGGCTTGGGAAATCTTTTTTTTTTCATCTGTTGTTTAAGCAGCTGAAGAGCATCATAAGACAGGCATAAGAAAGGATGGGTGTATGCAATGCAGTATACAAATAGTTATTGGACTCGATGTTGAGATTATTTCTGGGCTTTTATAAAATGTTTGTTCTAATTAAAATGAAGCAATTTTTAGCTCAAACACTTTCTTAATTGATGACTAACATGAAAATTGGATATATACCCATCACAGTTTGTTTTATGCAGTAACAAAAGAATTGTGTGTATGTATGTGTGTGTCTAAGTTCATAGATTAGTACTAGGCTATCTACCCTTGTGGGCCACTTTAAGCCTAACCAAAATTTCTATCCCAAAGGTAAGAGTTAAACCCTGTACCTTGTGCATATGAGATAAAACCAGTATGACTCATATTGTCAGAACCAATTTAATCCAAGCGGCCATTTCTTTTTTTTCCAATAATTTTTGATTTTTTTTGTTGCTTACTTGCTTACAATTTGCACTTATCTTTATTTATTTGTTATGTTTGGGCATCATTTTATAACTAAAATAAGACACCCAGGAGGTATAGCCTATATTATCTAGCAGAGCACACCCATGTTGATAAACAGTAAACACACATTGTGTAACTGCCTATGTCTTATTATGCCACTAGGGCATGGTGTTAACAGGCAATAAACCGCATATAGATGATTCAGTGTTCACTGAACTAGCACTGATCAGCTGTCAATATGATGTAAACTTCAGCTACAAATGGTGTCACAATGTGCACTAAGCTTTTTTGTGCAGTATATATTATAGATATATTTTGAAGGCTCAGGAAGTATATTGTAGCTGCTTCTCCCTTGAGTCCAGATTTTTCTGTCTGTGCTATAGCAACACTTAGTTCATGTTTTTCTGTGTTAAATCCATATTTACCAAGCTATTACTAGCATAATGTGTTATACTTCTGCTGGCATTTGGACTGTACCTTCAATGAGATGTAAATTGTGTTGAATTCTGCTTTATTTTTAGTACCTGTGTGGTCTCATTATATTGCTAAAGCTGTGTTGTGTTTGGTTATGCATTATATGACTAACTTAGAAAAGTGTGTTAAACATTCAATAAAACTTCCTGTTTGGACATGTTTTTTCTCACCACCCCAGTTAAACAAAAAATTTGTTTTGCTCTTTAGGTAAATGAGGGTCTCACCCTGGGATCCAAATGGCCTTGCTATGCCTCTGATATGCAAGTTATGCATGTTATTTTGCATTTAGAGTTGATTTACTTTGGATACAGGAGATTCCTTATGCAATTATATCTCTGTTATATGAGATACAGACCTCGGAATATTATTACTTTGGTCTTGAAGCAGATTATAGTTGGTGCATAATCTGGTATAATGATTCTCTGTACTGTTTTTTTTTTTTTTTGGCACATTCAGTTCTTTTAGTCTCCAATAACAAACTTTGTACATACAAATAAAACATGAAAGTACAACTATGATGGCAACTGTAATTCTTTTTTTATAAATGGCTAAGTTCAATCTTAGTTGCACATTCATGCTGCCATAATATTGAAATTCAGACTGGTTACTTTTTTGCTTTCAAAAAACTACAGTGATATTTGTGCAAAGAAACTTTGGAAATTGTGACTTCCTTATGGCTTGAGTTATGACTACAAAAGGTCCTACATCAGTTCACTTATCTAGTTAAATATAAATAAATAAGCAAATAAGGCAACAACTATGGTATATCCTCATGGACCTGAATGCCATATTGAACATAGGATAACTATTTACCATCATTAATCTTATTTCCATCCATGTCCATTTGTCTTCTTGTCACTCTTTTTATATAGTAAGTAGGGCTTCAAATCAGATGAAAGATGCAGATTATCTGTTTTGCACATTTTTTAAATGATTTCAGTTCTCATAATCCAGATTCTGATATGCCATTATCAGAAGGATTATACATTATTTTCCTCACCTCTTTTTATACTTATTTGTATGAATAGAGTGATTCACATTGATCTACCAGTTTTATTACACTTGTTATAAATTAAATATAATTCTCAGTAGTGGTTTCTGATTCGCCGGCTTTACAGCCACTGCGAGTTCGGCACTTGGGCCTATCCTGGCTCTTCCGTTATACAAGCTCCTCCTCCCGTGCAGCCTGTCCCAACTCCTCCGCCCCACACTGCAGTTTACACCGCGGCTGCGCTTCAAGTGCTGGGCACTGCTCGAGTTACTAGATAGTTGTGGGTGCACAGCGGCGACGCCCTCTAGTCCCCTGTTGCCACCCTGCACTGCTGTCAGTGGAGGCTCGGTTCCGCTGGCCCCACTCATGGCCCAACCCGAGCCCCCTCTGGCCACCATGCCGGGCCCGGCAGCCGGCAGTAAATCCTGGGTCTACACTGAAGTGAATAGCTTAAAGAGCCACGAATATTGGGACTATGAGGCACACGTCCCAAAGTAGGGCTGCTGGCCCTGACTCTGTAAGATACAGATGTGGTCTTAGTAGGATTTTGAGTTTGGAATCTGCAAGAACAAATACATCGGGACCACATTGTTATACATGATGATGCAGCTGGCTGGAGAAGTAGTCTTGTTTTTGACTTGGAGATGGGCTCTCTAGAAGCTGCTCCCTCAGGTGTTCCCCTTTTGTAACTACTTAACAGAAAATCCCTCCTTTCTAAGAGAAGTCGTCCATGGACAATCTGTTTGATCTACACTAAATATACTGGGACCTTGCCTCCCCATTGCTAAAGAAACTCAGTGTATGTAATTAGTCTTATATATGTTATTCTAGTGTCTATCTAAACTTGAACAGCATCCTACCTCGGTGTGCTTGAAAGTAGCCTACCGCAGGCCATTGCATTGCCCCTCCCCAACCTTGGTCTACAGTCTACTCTCATAGTCCCCTCACTGCCTCTATCTAACTTTCTAAACCTAACTTCTTAGAGGAACTTCATTTCTGAGTGTACCTCCCTCCTTTCTCCACTAGGTGGCAGCATACTCCTGATAAAAAAGACCAGCAATAAACCTTTTTCTTTTCTGCTCCACATATTTACTCTGCCTAAAGGTGTCTCTGCCCTTCTCCAGTGAATCAGTGGTATTTCCACCACACACAAATGCACTTTCTCTAAAGAGTGTAACCTACCAAACACAAAATTCAAAGTTAAATAACTGGAAAACCAAAGTTAGTAACCAGAATACCTGCACCCTAGCAGTAGCTCTCCTTTTCCAGACTCAGGTCTCTGATTGTTTGTTTTTTTCCTGCTCCTTCCCACCTTCTTGGCTCTTCCAGCTCCATTCGCCCTGCGGGCACACTCTGCTCCCCTACCCTACCCCCAATTCCCACCCGCCCCAGTAGTCCTACATTTATTCCTCCTCCTACAAATCTCTTCCTCTCCCCAACCAATCCTCATTCACATTCCCCCTCCCCTTCCTCCTACCCACCTGACACCACCCCTTCCTCCAACCCTCCTGACTCTCACTACCACTCCCCCCACCCACCTAATATCACTTTACCCTCTTATAGGTTCATAGGTTCATAGGTTCATACTAGGCTATCTGCCCAAGGGCATTTATAAGCCTAGCCCAGAGTTTTGTGGCTTTCGCCACCCCTTTAGTTTGGAGGATACTATGCCCATTATTTTGCTGTGCCTCTGTCAAGCAGTGACACTGAGATAATCCCTGGGGTATATCTGCGATCTCCCATCCATTGGTCAAGATTTCTCTTGAACAAAGCCAGCGAGGTGCTCTGCCTCACATGTACCGGGATTTTGTTCCACAGCATAGGGAGTCTCTGGGTGATGAATCTGTCCCTCCAGCACGTCCTATTAATAACCGTGTCAAGGTTTAAGTCTCCCGCCCTTGTAGTTCTGAGGGATCTAGATTTTTGAGGTGAAGCATGTTCATCAATTCTGGGTTGGACATGGCCTTGTATGTCAGGCACAGGTCACCTCTGAGCAGACGGTAAACGACTGAGTAGAGCTGGAATTCCTTCAGTCGGGCAGCATAGGACATATTTTTGAGACCCTTTATCCTTTTGGTGAGGAACTTTTGGGGCCTTTCCAGTTGCTGCAGGTGTCGTGTCAGATACATTCCGAATGGGGCATTGTACTCAATCATTGGTCTGATGAGTGATGAGTACAGGGGGACGATGACTTCCCTTGATCTAGATGTGAATCCCTTCATGATCAGGTGGGCAATGTAGAAGGTCTTCCTAACTACTTTGGCAACGTGAGTGTCAAACAAAAGGTTACTGTCAACCTGGGTCCCCATATCCCTGATAACCTCTTCTGTGCTTAGTGGGTTGCCACCTATATGGTAGCTAGGGGTAACCTTGTTTTTCCCGAAGGGTATGACTATGCATTTTTTGGCATTTAACAAGACCCTTCTGAAGGATATCTGTGTCAGAGGTGTTCACAACTATGGCGCCCAGTTAGCAGTCATCTGCAAATTTTGTCAGCCATAATCCCCCTGTGTTTGCTTGTACTTCTGAAAAGTAGATGCCGAACAGGAGTGGGCCCAGGACTGAGCCCTGTGGGACACCACTTGTGACAGGCTTTGAGTCTGACATGGCGCCAGCAACTCTGACCCTGTGGGTTCTGTCACTTAGCCAGTTTGCAACCCATCTTGTGACGTATGGGTTAACATTTAAGCTGATGAGTTTTTCAATGATACCTGAGTGGGGTATTGTGTCGAAAGCCTTTGCCAGGTTGAGGTAGGCTGTGTGGACTGCCTTTCCCTCATCAATGGCCTTGGTGACTGTTTCCAAAAAGTCAACCAAGTTTAAAAGGCATGATCTGCCTTTGACAAAGCCAAACTGGGTCGGATCCAAAGTCTGCAAGTCCCCTATGTCTTTATTTATGAGTTCCATTATGATCCTCTCCATAGCTTTGCAGATCAGGCTTGTCAAGCTGATGGGACGGTAATTTCCAGGGTTGGTGGAGGCACCGCCTTTGTGAAGTGGGACCACAGTTGCCGTACGCCACTCCTTAGGCACGTATCCTGAGGTGAGGCTAAGATTAAACAGCTGCCCTAACTGCGGGTTTAATTCCTTATTGAGTTCGTGGAGCACACAACCGGGGACACCATCTGGTCCCATGGATGCTGTGTTTTTTGCCTTGGAGAGAGCAGTTCTCACCTGAGCGTTGGAGATGTTTGGGGGGCTACAATCCTCTGGTATAGATATCTCACCTTTTGGGGGGGAATGGGGGGAGAAGTTTGCACTGAACCTGTCAGCCAGTATGTTGGCAATGTCTGTAGGTTCAGTAATTTTTACATCATTTTGAACTAATTCTGAGCATATCTGTGAGTTTCCTCCCAGGTTTCTAACATAGCTAAAGAAGGCCTTATGATTGTCTTTTGAGTCCTTAACGACTTTTCTCTCAAAATTTGCCTTGGATGATTTTATGAGAGATTTTAGTTTTTTACTTATAATGATCAAAGGTGTTTTCCCTTTTAAGGATTTTGCTCTATCTTGTAGTAGCTTCCTCCTTTTGTTGTAGAGCTTGTTTATGGCTGGGGTCCACCAGACTGGACGCTTGCCTTTGGTACAAAGAGTCTTTGTTTTGTTTCGGATTGCCTGGTCCATGCAGTGCTGTAGGTGCTGGTAGAAGGCATTTGTATATACATAGCCAGTGTGACTTGAAGTGGAGTTTTAGACTATTTTTGAATTGACTTAAAGAAGTTGCAAGCATGAGGTTATTTGGGAGAGAGTTCCATATTTTACCAGTGGTGTTGGAAAAAATGCCTTCTATCGATCACTTATGACTAACTCCACTACCATGCCCACCCTTCCCTATACAATCCTTATCTCCATATCCTTGCCCTTCCTTCTACCACCTCTTTACCATGCCACGTCCTTTACTGATTTCCATTTACTCCCTCCCCTTTTCCTCCGCACAACATCCCTACATCCCACTATCACAGTATCTCAGCCTCTTTAGTTCCCCTCCACCCTATCCTACTCCTAAAAGTAAAAGTTTTCCTAAACTCTAATAATTACTACAAACCCAAACCGAATGTCTACCAGTCTCTTCTATCCAAATACAAACCTAATAAACATATTCCCCTTTCCACTTACCTTTGTCTAGCCAGCGACATCCACCCCAATCCTGGCCCAAACTTCTCTCCAACAAATCTCCCCAGCACCAACACCAAATCCTCAAGTAAAAAACTCAAATTCTTCACCATCAACGCCCAAAGATTAATAAATAAATTAACCCTCTTCCATGCCTGGCTCAATCATAACTTACCGGACATAGTAGCCATCTCTGAAACCTGGCTAAAACCTCATATAAGTGACTCTGAATTCCTTCCCCCTGAATTTCACTCTCTCCGATCTGACCGCCCAAGTAGAAGAGGTGGTGGTGTAGCTTTAATCTACTCCAACCAATTGTCCATCACTCGTTACCCTAACCCCATCCCTTCTTTCTCTAATGCTGAACTTGTGATTGGCCTACTAAAAATAAACATCCATAAAAGCATCTGTATCATTTCCCTCTATATTCCTCATGGTAAGAACACCAATACCCTGGAAGACATACTCTCCTGGATCTCATCCAATATTAAGTTAGAAACCTACATCATGGGAGGTGTAAATATTGACTGGGGAAAAATCATCAACCCTAATCCCACCATAACAATCAACCTATTCAACTTCACTCAACTTACAAACTCCATTACTAGGCCTAACAAAACCAACCCTCCAGGCTCCATACTTGACTGGATCCTAGTATCTCATCCCAACAAAGTCATAAAATCTGGTGTCATTCCTGACTCATTAGGAGACAACCTCACTGCCTTCACCCTTCGAGCTACTCCCACTTCCTCACACTCTCACCAATACATTCATACTTATAATCTATCTAACTTTAACCCTACTACCTTCTCTGACTCCCTTAAGCTAACTAACTGGAACCTCCTAAAAATACTACCATTAGACAAAGCCGTTGACTACTTCAATTCTGCATTCTTAACTGTCCTTAACTCCCTAGCTCCAATTAGAACTAAAAGAGTTAAAACAAAGACCACCCCATGGCTCACCAAAAATGCAAAAGGATAATGCTACAAAGGGATAAAATGTGGAAAACCTACCTCTGCTATAAACAGCCAGAAATATTACTTAAATATGAACAATTGAGAAACCTAGCCAAAAAACAAGTCATTAGAGATAAAAAGTCTTACTACATCAAACTACAAGAAAATCATGCAAAAAATCCCAAACAATTTTGGAACTCTATTAATTCCCTCCTCAGACCAGGTACAAAAAATAACCCCTGTCCAGAAGCCAGCAAATCTGACCCAGAAATTGCCTCACTATTCAATACCTTCTTCACCTCTTCATCTTCATCTTCTTCTTCATCACTGAGCTAACTAAGATCTTTACCAACAATAACTCTCCACCCCTCACTGCTCAATCTCCCCCTCCTCTCTCCACCCTAATTTTGAACTCAAACCCACCTCCACCAATCTAATAAAGAAACTTCTTTATAAACTTAAGCCTTGCTTCAATGCTACTGACAGCATTCCATCCTCCTTCCTAAAAATAGCTTCAGATGCTATTGCTCTGCCTATCAGCATCCTGATCAATGGATCACTACTTGAATCTTATGTACCCAAACTATGGCGTACTGCATTTATTCTTCCACTCCACAAGGGTGGCAAAAATTGTAATGTCTCCAATTTCCACCCCATAGCCATCCTCTCCCCCATCCCCAAAATTCTTGAAAAATGCATCCACCTGCAGCTCTTGCCATTCCTTACCAAATACCAGCTACTATCTCCTACCCAACACGGTTTCTGCCCAGGACACAGTACTAACTCCGCCCTTCTCTCCTTCTTACATTCTGTCAACTCAGCCCGTGACTCTGGTAATATGGTATTTTCTGTTCTGCTGGACTTATCCAAAGCCTTTGATACCATCTCTCATACCCACCTTCTATACCATCTTTCTAATCTCAACCTTTCCCAAAAAACTCTCTCATGGTTCTCTAGCTATCTTTCAAACAGGTCCCAAGCCATGAAATGGGACCAAGCCACCTCCTCTTTCCTTCCTACACCCACTGGAGTACCCCAACGTTCCATACTTGGCCCATTGCTATTCAATATCTTTATTAATGACTTCCACAAAGCCATTCCTAACACCAAAATTGTGCAATACACTGACAATTCCACTTTGATCTGCTGCACCACTAACATAACAGAGCTCCAATTTTTGACACAAAATGCCTTCTCAACCACTGAAAACTGGATGCTCCAAAATCACCTCTCACTAAATGCCAACAAAACTAAAATTCTTCTATTCTCCCCTCAAAATCCTCCCCTCTTGATAATAACTATCTTCAAATTACCAGCCTCAATAACTCCTCTATTGAGATCATACCCTCTGCCAAACTTCTTGGTGTCACAATTGACAATCAACTAAAATTTAACACCATATCAAGCTAAACATCAAGAAAACACACATAAAACTTGGCCTACTTTACAGAAACAACCACTTCCTCTCTCCTTCCACCAGGCTAACCCTTGCCTCTACCTATCTCCTTCCCTCTCTTATGTATGGCGCTCCTCTGCTCACTAATTTATCTTCTAGACTCACCTCCAAACTGGAAGTTTGTTACAACAAAATCTCCAGATTTGCTACCAATGCCAAATCCTCCTCTCATCACTGCACCTCCCTTCACTCTTTAAGCTGGCTTGAACTCCCCAACCTACTTGACTTTCACCAAATAACCACAGCCCACAAATTACTATTCCAACCCACTAACTGCCCTGCTCTGTCCAACATACTACAACCTTATACCCCCTCAGACCCCTTAGATCTTCTCACCAAAACCTGATCACCGTTCAAAAACCCAAGCACCCAGCTGGTCAGTTTCTCTTATCCTTTACCCTAGCAAAAAAATGGAATGCTCTACCCTCCTCTCTAACGACCTGTAACAACCATAATAACTTCAAAACTCAACTTCATTCCTACCTGTACCTAAACAGGAAATGTAACTGCACTCTTCCACCCATACCTCTCAAGCCTTCCTCCCCCTTCACTCCAGGCTAACCTTTTTTTCCTTCCTAACCTCACTCTCAACCGCTGATTCGTATATGTAACTAAATAGTAAAATCTAGCTATTATGCTATAAGCTTGTTTTTATTTTCTGAACAAAAATTGTAATTGTGTTTGTCTTATTCTTGTTGAAGAAACCCATTGTTTATATTACAAACTACCTTTGAAATTTTCATGTTAATAAACTTTGTTCTGTGGAGTTTTTCTCCCCAGGCCTCCACTGCAAACAGGCCCTCAAGCCCAGTGGACCTGCCCGGTAATCAAACTGGAATAAATAAATAAATAATAAATAAAATACAAAAGTTGTTCCCAAAGTCCCAAGGTCATTCTTCTCTCATACTTCATTGCTGAGTTGTCACGTGATGCTCTGAAATTTTGGGTGATTATCTATGCAGTGGGGATGCATTAATACTTTTGTCACTCACAGATGCCCCCTAGCTAAAGATTGACTGGAATCTTAATATCTGCTCTGCTAAACAGTTATGCTACATATTTTGTCATTAGAAAGTTGATGAAAAGGGATAAATACTAAAGATGTCTTTACAAATTTCGATCTTAATCAATACTTAAGATTTTCAATATTCAAAATGAGAGAAGTATTTGATGCACACAGCTTGGTAACCAAAATTTTAAAATACAGATTTATTTCCCACAATTAAAGTATATCAGATGCCTTAGCTACTTGCCTTCATGTTTAATTGATGTATTAGTACTTGCTATGTCTTGCAAGGACAGTTAAGTTTTATAGGTCATCACCTTCATCACGGGTTTTTAGGTAGTGGTTTTGACACAGCAAGCTGTTATTATAATCCACAGTGACATATCCATGACACTGTCCTAAAATACCACAGTTTTCAGTTCAGCTCTGAATTTGCTAGCCAGAGTCTATGACAAATTCTGTAAGCACTTAAATTCAGTGCAGTGAGTCACCATGTGTCTTGAAGCAACTCATTCATGTTTTCCTTACAGTTTAAAGAACATGATAAAGTATCCAAGCAAGCACAGCTATATGTTATATGGAAAAACTATTATGATCTTTTGTACCTTATATATTAAATGATGAGTATTGTCCTATTATTTATTCCATAAATCATTTTAATGTTGTATGCTATATAGAAATGCAAAGTATTTTTATTGTATTCTGTGTGCTTTTGCAAGATTTCAGAACAATTAGTTACAATGAATGCAAAACATCAAGCAAGTCCTGCAATGACTGATGTTTCAATCCCACAGATTAGGACATAAATTATTTTATATTGCCAACTTCCATGAAAGTTCTATATGTGTGAGGATAGCCACTACTGAAAAATGCTTCTGGTATATTAAATTGACCATGCAGGTTCTTATACTGACATATACCACAGGTACGTACTAGGCTACTGATTTCTGAGGATATTTAGAAACTTGACCCATGAAGTTTTTAGATCTTGCTATTTAAGTATGACTATTGCAGAGTTGGGCAGAAAATTTACTATTACTCCTATCCAAAAGGAACAACGGGGCTAAACCAAGAGTAAATGTATGAATTACTATCCATTTGTCCAGATTACATTTGAACAGAGTAAAGGAAGCACTTTGTTTTACATGGAGCGGAAAATGATTAAAAAAGGAGTACTCTCTGTGATACATATCTATTCCTACAACACATTCTATTTGTGTTGCAGAAGCGATTAAAATCCATTGAGCTGGTGTTTATGCCACACTTGTACTTGTGGATATGAAGTGGCTTTAAGAGCATAGGATTTATTGAAGATCCATACACGAGGCAGAGATCACCCCTCAGGAGCCTATATGATCCTTAAAAAAGGGCCAAGTCTATGAGACAGTCAGTGTAGTTTTTATGATTTAGGCCTTTGACCTTCTTGATGAGAAAACATTGTAGTCATTCAAATTGTAAGTGTTTGGACAGGTACATACCAAAAGGGGTATTATTCTCAATCATTTGCCTAATAAGTGCTGAATACAGTGGAATGGCCACAGACTTGGACCTAGACACTGTACCCTTAATAATATGTGCAAAGAAAAAGGACTTTCTTATGACCGTGGATACATGGTAATAGAAGGGGAGTTTATAGTTGACATAGGCTCCCAGGGGGTCCACTTCAAATGAACGAAAGCTCACAGCATTGAAATATATATCCTCGGGACAACTTGGCCAAAATACTAGAACAGCAAAACTTTACGACATCAAATCTCAGATAAGTGAAATAGATTACGGACGTGTACTCAGCTACAGCACTATTAACATACATGTAAATATGCCATTTTATTCATGGTAGTGTGATCTCGGATTTCTAGTTGGTATATTTAATTTTTGGGGGGTGAGGGTGCAGGAATGCTTACCCCCCCTGCAAAAATGGTGTAATGCAGTTAATATATTGTTTTCCTTACTTATTGGTGTTATGTTCCTTTAAGGTCATGTAGCATTATGGGAAGAATCAGTACTGGATGTTGTGCTTGTGGTATAGGGTGAGTTATTTAAAAATTTAGCTAACCAGAACTTTTTAGTTTATTTTTGTAACATTTTCATTTAGTGGATTAGTTAGGGATATCTGGTTAGTTGTTTTTGCTTATGTGAGAATCGATGTTGCAAAGTTTCGCTGTTGTCGTATTTCTGCAAAGTTGTCTCGATTATTTGAGTTTCAATGTTGTGAGCTTTCACTCATTTGAAGTACACCCATTCCCAGTTCCTTAACTACCAGACAGATTTTCAGGAGTGAGTTTTTGATGTGATAGTTACAGGCGACATCATACTTGACAAAGAAAATTATTATACATTTTGTTGTCATTTAGTTTTATTCCATGGTTATGACACCAGCTATTTGTTTGGGAAAGCCACTCTTGGAGAATCTTGGTATCCTCCTGGCAATTTATGCTGACACAAAGTCTACAGTCATCTCTTAACTTGGTGAGCCATAAAACCTTAAAATTAACTCTGACCTTTGAGAAGTAAATATCAACAAGGAGTGGCCGAGCACC
The DNA here is from genome assembly GCF_019279795.1 of Protopterus annectens. NCBI lineage: Eukaryota > Metazoa > Chordata > Ceratodontiformes > Protopteridae > Protopterus > Protopterus annectens. The sequence goes on along the minus strand of NC_056735.1, from coordinate 1,791,018,044 downwards.
AAACCCTGGGTCACACCGCTAGTGACAGATCTTTTGGAGCTGGTAAAGTCACCTACCTTAATTTCCTGGGTTCTTTTTGTGCACCAATTTGCTATCCAGTGAGTTACATAGGGATTAACATTTAGATGAAAAGGTTATCAATGAGTGTGGAATGGTGTCAAATGTCTTTCCAGCACCAAATGACTTAGGCAGCTGCATACGGCTCATGTTGGCTGGGGGGAGGTGTGTTGGCGTGAGGGTAGTAATAAACATAAAATCGTCAGTAAATAAAACAAACTTGAACACTTACATAAATATAACAGGGCTTTAAGAACTTGTGGGAGCTTTCTGTAGAGAACAGCAATCCCCAGAAACTTCAGCATTAGGAATGACCACTGGATATTTGATTTAGGACTCAAAAGGGTGTGTGTGTGTGTGTGTGTGTGTGTGTGTGTGCGTGTGTGTGTGTGTGTGTGTGTGTGTGTGTGTGTGTGTGTGTGTGTGTGTGTGTGTGTGTGCATGCACGTGTGCATGCGCAAAATGCCACACTTAGAGGGTCTGACTAGTTAAGTGACTTTACTCAAAGTCAAATCCTGAACCTTGAGTATCTGCCAGCCCTGCTTTATTTTAAATTTTTGTCTGTTTGCTTTTGTAAAAATCATTGAGGACTATAGACATGTCATTGTCAGTCATACTGTTGTTCACTGTCAGTGGTGCAACAATTAGCATACTTGCCTTTGTTGCAGGATGGCATAATGGTTAAGGTGTTTACCTTGTAGACACAAGGTCCAGGGTTTGATTCTCACATGGGGTAATTGGCTAGGCTTAAAATGGCCCACAAGGACAGTTAGCCTGGTGTGAACCTATGATAGAAGGCTGTAGGTTCTCTTCCCACACCAGGATTGATTACTGATACTACTATGCTATATAAGGGGTGAGGTTTGGCTGTGATGCCTAGTAATTATGAATCTGTTGTTGGTTTGCCAGCCATTCCCTAATGCACATCACTAGGGGATCGTTTAATGTTACATAGGCAATTTATTCGTCAATGGCAGCCTGCTTTAAATCTGTAGATGAAGCACAGAAATGCAAAGTTCCTCTTTATTAGTTACAGATCTTTTTTTAATGTGGAATTATTCAGATGAAGTTACTTCTACAGAGATTGTGCATATTGACTGATATCGGTGAATTATAATGACAGTAATTTGAGTGACTTTTTGTGGATGACATGTTCTAAAATTGGTAGCCTTGACATTATTGGTTCTTATGTTTTCCTTTACTGCCTACTGGAAAGGGTGAATAACAATGACAGCAGTTTGGGTTGCCTTTTATGGTTATAGCGGTGGGTAGAGAAGTCGCCCTAACACATTAATAGCTTTGTTTAACAACCAACACAGAGCTTAAGTGCTTTCATCCCATAAAACACCAGTATACTATTTTTATTAAATGCATTTTTCAAATCCATCAATGTGTTGGTGTTACCTCTCTACACACCTCTAGAACATTACTTCATTACAAGTTGTTTCAGTAGCATTTTTTTCCAAGTTTTTTTTTTTTTTTTTGGGGGCCTTTTGTGGTTCAACTCTTCTGAAATTGGTAGCCATTTCATTATTGGTTCATATGTTTTCTTTCACTGTTGAATATAAAAATGTTCAAAACTAAAAATTTAAAACACACTCTCACTGACAGTGTTGTCTTAAGAAAAGAGTAAAACTTAATACAATCAAGAAGGTGAATCAAAGAATACAGGTATTCATACATGGTCCTAAAAATGTGTACAGGGAACCTGTGGTTTGAAAGCTGCCCAAATGTACAATTCATCTATCACTTGCCAAATGCATTTTCTATAAATTTAGGTTTCAAAGGGTTTCAATAAATGGGACTTTCTGGGGTAGAGATGTTTACTGCTGCTAATGCTAAGTCTCGTTTTCATTGTGAGATGGGATTGTTTTGTTTAGAAAGTGCCTATCAGTGTTTCTGATATTAAATCCAAATATCTATAGTCATTGCAGAAGTAAAGAAACAAAAACAGTATGTACACTGACAGCTTTGAACAGTGTTTTATGGTATCTTGTGGAGAGAGAGGGGCAAGTAATGGGACAATGGAATAGCTTCTGGGTGGGAATGTTGGGGGACAGGGATGCTTTTGATCAGGGAAGCTGGGAGGGGCTGATCCACCCTGCCTAGGGCTCTATTTGACCATGACCCATCTCTGCTTTTTAAGGTCTAAATATGTAGTGTGTATTGTATTTGCCTAATCCATTGCTTAAGTAATCCTTTTGAAGAAGTCAACCAAGTTAAGCAGGGAAGATCTGCCTTTGACAAACCTGAACAGACTTGGGTCAAGAGTTTGTACATTACCTATGTCCTTATTTGTTATTCCCCTAATGATCATCTTCATAGCCTTACAGATGAGTCTGGTCAGACTTAGCCTGTAATATTCCAGGTCTGTTGTTCCTCCATCTTTGTCCAGAGAGATGACTGTTGCTGTCCTCCATTCATCTGGCGCAAAGCCTATTTGAAGGCCAGTATTGAACAGCATCTGTTGGGAGTTTGACCAGTCCTATCTCAGGCTGGTCAGTAGGCAGTTTGTTATGTTATCTGGCCCTATAGAACCAGTGTTTTTGACCTTGGAGAGACTGGGAAACTTCAGGGGGGTTGTAAATGTCAGTATTTAATTTGAGAAAGTACAGGGAGAGAGGGGGTGAAATTTATCACCTATCAGAATGATTAATGCCTTAGAGTATGAGTATCTGATTTCATTAGTTCTATATCGATTTGTCGAAGTTTCAGAACATCGAAATTGATATGGTCAGCACCATATCATTGAAGTTTTGAAACATCAAACGTTTTAACGGAAATCTCCATAAGGGAAGATTTCCCTTTACTGCACTGTAGTGCAATCTCGGAGTTGGTATATTTAAGTAGCAGATGGTGTGGGGGGTGCAGGGGGGCTTCCTCCCCTGCTTTAAACATTTAGGTAAGTTATTTTTTATTTTTTGTTTTTTTTTTTTACATATTCGAAGTTTTAAAACTTCGATGATATGGTCTCAGCCATATCAGATTCAATGTTTTAAAACTTTGATTATATGATATAGATGCGATTTCATTTACTATTAGCTCTGTGCAGTGATGGAAATTATGTTTGGTGTTTCTAACATAGCTAAAGAAGGCTCCATTGCTGTCTTTTGCCTGAGTGAATATTTTTACCTAATTTCTAGCTTTGTTTGATTTGATCTGGGACCAGTCAATGTGAAGACACACTCCCAACCTTAATAAACGTTGCTGTCTCTTCTCTCCTTCACTTTACAAGTAGAGTTTGTATTAGTACTCACCCCCTCTGAGGCTTTCACTCATAGTTTTCCTCTGTTTGCCTCTCTGGTTTGGCTGGTTTCTTTGCATTGCACCTGGTTCACACCCTTTTTGCTACCCCACCCCCAATACTAAGTCTATATTAGATTCCTGCTGTTTATGGAACCATCTTTAAATTATTAGTCTCCCATCAGGACACAAGTGCTCATCAGCAGTTGAATTATGCTCACTAGTAAGCCATTAGACCTCAGGAATTGTTTTAGTGTTGTTTTTAGCTAATTATTTGGTCGCCAGTTAAAGGGCTACTAGTGGAAAATATAATCTTCTTTACCTCCCCAAGTGTGTACTATCAATCTGCAATATAAAACTAGGGAAATAAAATGCAACATCTGCAGTATAAAACTAGAGAAATAAAATATAACATTTTACAATTACTTACCTTGCATGCACAGAAATCAGGTACCTTGTGGTTTGGTTTGGCCCTGCTCTGCTCACCCTAGCTGTGCTCAGGCTTGCTCAGCACCCCACCCTCCTCCCAAATCCCAACATCCCATAGTGGTGCTAAATTTAAAGCTCTAAAAACCACGCCCCCTCCACTATAACCTATCAAAGATAACCTCCCAGATCAAATCACCCCCTACTTGCCACTAATCTTCCTAGTCTTCTTAATTTACTCCTGCTCCAAATACAGTTCCAACATAATGTCCCAGCCAGGCTCTATGTTATCCCTCAAAATACTGCTACTATTTTCCCTGTTACCTCTGTCACTCATTCCATATCTCCTCAGCACCTGTGAAAATCACCCCTACCTAGATTTCCACTACTCAAAATCCCAAACTATCACTACATCAGTATCAAACAATACTGACCACTTCATAATTCTACACATACCTGACCCCACCATTCCTAAAAACTACCACTCAATTAGACCCAGGTATATCAGCCCCAAAACTAAACATTACCAAAAAGTTATAAACAAAATTATGAAACTCATAGTTAGCTTACATTACAGCCTGACAATGGATGGAGACATCCACCCAAACTCTGGCCCATCCCCACCTGCTGATTCAAGTTCCCAAACTAATATTCCTTCTAACATAACACTTGCTAATAGGCCCCCTAATTCTGTCCTGTCCTGCCAACTAAATATCAGAAGCATAAATAATAAGGTCCATAATCTGCATGCCCTCTTAGCAGTTTACTGCCCCGATGTATTATGTCTTACGGAGACATTGTTAAAACTGTTAACTAAAGACAATGAGGTAATACCACCAGGGTACGACATACTTAAATTAGATCGTACTAGTAGGAAGGGTGGTGGGGTAGCTGTACTCTATAAAAATACACTAGATGTTACTACGGTCTCCCTACAACCACCCCAGTTTAATAATGCAGAAATTCTTATTACCAAACTACAGATTAACAATAACAAATCCATAAACATTGTCTGCATTTACATTCCCCGGGTAATAATACAAACACCCTAGAGGACATCCTCCAGTGGTTATCCAGTACCTGCCTCCAAGAAACTATAGTGCTTGGAGATTTTAACATTGATTGGAGCACCTGCTCCTCAGAAACTCCTACAACCCATGTCTACCTACACGGTTTTATGCAGCTCATATCCTCCCCCACCAGGATAGGCAAACACAATAACAAACACAGTATCCTAGATTGGATGCTTAGCATCAGCCACCCCTATATGTACAAGTCTGGGACCCTCCCAGATGACCTAAGTGGCCACTTACTTACGTACATTATCAAGCACAAGGTAGACAACCCCCACCAGAACACCTTTAAAACCATCAGAAATAATAAGAACAATGAAAATGGACATGTATCCAGTCGGACTATCCCGGTCAACAAATGTAAAATAAATAAATAAATAAATAAATAAATAATTGTTAATTATATCAAGAGTGTTTTTTGACATCTCGAGGGTTAAATTTATTACTGCATGCAATGTTTTTTTTTTCTTTTTTGTACAGCCTGTATTATTTGGGTTCCATCATAGGGGAGCGGTTAAACAACTCACTCAAGCAAACTGCCCCTTTACAATATTATTAATGATTGCCTGTAATCATTAGTGATTGACTAGTGCAGGAAAACGGAGATATCTTTGATGTTCTGACAACCACTGGACAGGTATGGTGTGTGTGTGTGTGTGTGTGTGTGTGTGTGTGTGTGTGTGTGTGTGTGTGTTCGAATGTATGCATAGTCTGTGGGATTGTGAGTGTATAAAATACTACTGGAAAGTTTTGATTTGTACAATCAGTACTTAACGGGGATTTAGAGACAGGCAAATTAGCTGATAATGAGATTTTTCCTCATTGAAGCTCATTAGTCTCTGAATGTGATAAAACTGCATTGTAGAAACAGGGTATCTTTACCACAGCCTTTAATGTGTGTACTAGGATTCTTTCTGAAGCCCTAAGACCATCTTTAATGTAAATCTCCAGATCTAAAAAATTCATTTCTCGTGACAATCAAATGTAAAAGTTAAAAATTTATCAACTTAATTTAAATAAACGTTAAAGCATTCAAGCTCATAAACTCCTACAGCTCAAACTATAAAATATCATTGATAAAATGTTTGTAAAACACAATATGTTTGGCAAACTGTGATTTGATTGAAAACATTGTTTCTATCTTATCAGGAAAATTATGTCATAGCTTTGGGCCACAGTGGGTCCCGTAATTAACTCAGTTAATTGCATGTGATAGCATCCTCCCGACTGAAAAAAATATATAGCTTAGATATATATATAGCTTAGATAGCTTATATCCAAAATTGCTATTATTAATCTAAATTAAAACCTTATCTCTCAACCTCTCAAATGATATGATGATATATAAAAAATTTAATATCTATTGTGACTAAAACCTCATATTTTGGAGAGTCAGCAATTTAATATTTCTAATAACACTAAAATAATATTTTATAAATGAAGAAACAAGGGCTACAATGTTTTGTAAAAAGATTACCCACACAAATGGCAAGGGGTCAGTTTTAGTACTAGAAGTGGACACTATTGGTCTTTATAAAGGAAAACTTAAATCTTGTAAATATTTGGCAACCCCAAAATCTTGCCCTAGAAGGGCATGCCTCTTCAGGATGTCACTCTTTATACAGCTTGACAAAGCTAAAAACGTGAGACCAATCCATGTGCCTTCCATCATTCAACCACTTCCTTTTTAAAGGGACAAGAATGTAGCCAGTCAGGTCTCCTTCCTCCACCCTTGTTTGACACTGTTATGCCTGCCACTCACTATCAACCTCACTGCCCAACCCCTACAATTTCCTGCTTGGTACCTGCAATGCCCAAGCTGATTATTGATCTCAGGTTGCCTGCGCCTTACTCAGGGCACCATCCACCAACACTATGGAGCTGGAATACTACATATTTTTTTTGTTGGAAACATGACTGTATTTTGACAAAAGCTAAAACAGGAGGACTTAACTGAGAATATAAGATGACAACATATAACACCAGTTCCCCTCTGGAGAAAGAGAAGCTATTCAATAGTTTTAATCACCACACAAAAGGTGGGTACACATGCTGTGCATTATTTGTCAGGGGGCACCATATTAGTACCATGTAGTTCCATATCTACATAATTTCTGGTAATACAATAAACTTAAAAAGGTGATATGAACTCAAGATGAAGTGATTTCTCTGAAAACTAGGGACAATTTGTTCTGCACATCTGTCAGGTAATGCCAAATACACCCTCACTACATCTGTACAAATAAATATATATTTGTGATACCAGCATATATGCATTGAATTTATCTACTTTCTGTAAGCACAGCAGCACTTTTAATCTGAGAAAATTAATAAAATATTGATTTCTCTGTGGATTGCTTTTTAACAGTGCAGAGTTAGCAATATTATCCTCTCAATGCAATTTGAGGCATATTCCTGCTTTGATATAAAATACTAGAAGTGTTTGCTTAGAAATTCTCTGTGTATAAAATCAAATTAATTGTGCACATCTTATGCAGCATTAATGACTCTTCTTAAATGTCAGCCTCCTATATCTGCAAAGAGCTGTAAAAAGGTCTTATTTAAATAATTACTCCCACGCACTACTTCATGGGATTCCAGCAAAGCAGGGGAGTACATTTTTTTCCCAGTGGCCAGATCATACTAAGAATACACATTTTTCTTTTTCAATAAATGTTTCCATGGGAAGCCTTCTTACTGTAGTTGACAATCTGTTTGCAGTTTTGCAAACAGCCATATAATATAATGTGTTAAATTATGTAATGGGGCCAGCAATGGCATGGAAGTTCATCTTGACACTTCACAAGGGACTGGTTTCTCTACCCTAGTACATGGCACAAATGTCAAACAAGCGCTAATGAGAAATAATTCTTACAACACATCTGCTAGAAATGCAAATATTCTGGGTGTTTACTTTTTCCCATCCAGTGTTAGTGAATGAGACTGCATATATAACTAAAGAATCTGGGAACAATAATAAAGTGACACAGAAAGGATGTGTCTGCTCTGATGCTGCTGACTGTGAAATGTCCATATCTAAGTGATCTGATGAAGGGGATACTTCAGCTAAAAATCAAACACAGTTTTCTGCAGTGGTGGAACCCCCCCCCCCCGACCTCTGTAAGTACCACCTGTTTTTTAATTATCTAAGTCTGTGCTGTTATATGAAGGAAGAGAACTTTAACTCTTAAATTAACTCTTACAACTGATGAATTTATCATAAAATTGCAGTTTTTAGGAGTTTTATTATCTGAAATGAGAATGGTACTAGTGTATCTGAGAGATGATGTAATAAACCCTAATGAATGTCTCTATGCTAGAATTAATGCATGGAAAACATAAGAACAACAGTTATGGTGGGTAAGTAACTTCAAACATAACAGTCTCATGGAATACTAACTTAATGATATTTAAAGTTTTATTTTATCCAAAATATTTCAACACATTAACTATGACATACAAGATAAAAAATGATATTACAGAATAGCTAGTTCCTGGAAATCATTATATTCCACAGACTTACAATTCAGTTTTACTGTAGCAATCACAATGTTAAGAACTTCCATTAGGTTAATACACAGGTGCAACAGAATGTGAAGGCCATTGCTACTAGACAACATATTGTTTTGGTAAGAATTTCCATTCTATTCCAATTTCTGTGGGTAAACTATTGGACATTCTGATGAAATCCCAGAAGCTTAGATTATGCAAGATCAAATGAGCACTACACGTAGAGGACAGATGGACAGAGTTGTAGCAATATTTAGCAATGGAGAAATTGGCAGGAGCATAGTTTGGAAACCAAGTGGTGCGTTCTAAGGCTTTTTCCTTGTATTGAATTGTAGTGCATTGGTTGCATTGGTGATTTGTTAATTGTGGAGCTTTTCTCCCTGCACCTCCACTGAAAATGGACTTGTCATGGCCCAGTCGGACTTTCCCAGTAAACAAAAGCTAATCAATAAATAAAGCTTACATAAACCCCTGACTACAGCCCAGAAGACCAGAGTTTGATTAATGACTTGGGAAGCTGAAAGAACCAGATAATGTAAATAGGACTAAGTATTTGACTCCAGCTTGCCCATCCTGGGGAGATGGAGGCAGCAAACCCTTTTGCTTTGCTGACTCTAGCTGGAAAGCTGCTGTATTGCAGCTGGATGCAGCACATATTATTATATTGGCTGCTTTGTGCATGTACAGTTGGGAGACCCTTGTATGTAAGCATGCTTTGTTCTGGACTGTAGCATAATGCAGAGACTGGCCACTAGACGACACAGAATAGTATGTAACTAGGGGATACCCATGCCAATGTCACACTGGACGTCTCTCTACCTCCTGAATGTTGCCCTAGGTGAATAAATTGTCTGATTGTGCTTTGTCCTTGTCTAAGTATAAATGGACCATCAGGCTGTAACTCAGCCTGGGATGTAATATGGCTCTCACCCTCACTGGGGAATGAGTGGGACAAATGGGAGAAGGAAGTGAAGTCATTGGTTGGGAGGAATCTGGATAAATAAAAATGGTGCATATAGAGAAATGGAAGCACAATTTTAACACGGCTAATTTCTAGAACATGTTAGCTCACCACCATGATGCAAGAGAACTAAGTAAAGAACATGTGAATGTGTAATTTATTCTACACTACATTGTTAGTTTAAAGACTTGGATATGACATGTAACTCTGCTATGGCATCCTATCTCACCTTATAATTTATACTATCCCTCAGGTACTCATCATCACTGTTGGCATTTATTCCATATTAAACTAGTTAGTAGGTAGTTGTGGCATTTACTCCATATTAAACTAGTTAGTAGGTAGTTGCTGTACTTTCCAAAATGTAATATTTGTATATGCAGCTGAAATATGTTTCCTTGTCAGAGATAAATGCATTGTGAGGATAGTTGTAGATATAGTGGAGTAGTTTGAGAAAGCTATGAATTATTAGTTAATAAGGATAGAACTGGTAAATTGTCTTCTAGATAACATTAGAAATAAACAGTAAGTGAAGATAAGCAGTTTAGAAGGAATACATTTAGGATACTAAGAATATGATTCGATGAGTGTGATATGACAGAAAATTGGGAGAGGAAGTTAAACATGGAAAAAAAGACTGAAGGGTGAGGCTGTATAACATAGCTATAAATAAACATCCTCTTCTGGTAAAATCCTTTTTCCTAGCAAAATTAATTACTTGGACATGCTTTCTTATTAAAAAAAAATATTTGTGACCAGATTACCTAGAACTGTTTTTGTTGTCATATAGCTGAATAGATCAGATCCAGTGAAATGGAAGATATCTTAGTGGAAGTTGCTGGGCGTAAATGATGGCATACCAAGCAGTGCATATTTTTCCTTCATTTTGGAAAGTAAACGTACATAAAGAATTCAATATTAGTAACAAGTTTATAATGCAGACATAAGTTTGACGAGAGGAATAGGACAATGAAAAAACTTATAAAAAGGAAAGGGATAGAAGAATCAAGAGTCGGATACTTTTAAGTAGGAAATGAAAGCTAAAAGTAGATATTTTTGGTATTGAAAGATAAAATCTATACAGTGATATAATGAGGAACTGTCTACAGGAATGGAAATTTTTACAGGTTGCTCAGAGAAAATGGAGTCTTGTGGCATTTGTTTCATGCACACTGACTTTGCTGTTCATAAAAAATGTAGACTTAAGCAAAGTAAAATATACTAAACAGAAACCAAAACACCATTTGAAGAATAGGGCTGGAGAGGTAATTCAATAAAGTTTTAACAGTTAGTTAATGCGAGACTTATAGCAAACATTAAGCCAAAGATGGAAATGATGCTGGTTAGGAAATATATTAAGAATGAAGAAACGTTATAGGCTGGAAAGGAAAAAAAATAAAGAATAAAAGTAAAAGTAAAAGAAAAGTGGAGGATAAGACCTGTGGTTTTGTAATAACATACACAGAACATGCGTTGCTTATTTTGGTTGTTTGTATTGTGTGTAGAAAGAGGTGGGTGTCTTAGTGCGGAATATTGACCAAAGTATTTTGATTTTTAAAGAGAAAGTAGAACGTTATCAGGTAGCAGCCAATGAGTGCAATACATGGGATAAAATGAAAAGGAATAGTGTGGTAGGTCTTTTATTTTTTTTCCCTTGATGATACCTTTATTTGTATTTTATTATTGTCTTCTGAGTTGGAGAATACCAATGTATTGTATAAGGAGGAGCTGTTTCTAATAATTCCAAGATTTTTTTTTCTATTATTTTAAAAAGTTTCTTTGTTTATGTAATTTTTTTTTTTTATTTTACTGTATGCATTTAAATTAAACTTCAACAATGCTAGTTCTGAGAAAGCTTTTCTTCATTAATATTCTAGTCCATCATTGTAGTCCTACACTTCCACAGCTGTGCAGGACATTTGGCTTCCCACCAGACTCCATTCTGCTCTTGAGATTCTTCTGTTATTCCTTGCCAGGGATTCCAAATTTAACCCTTCAGTGGGAAGAACTTCCAACGTCTATGGATATATAACCTGATGATTATTCACCTAATGAGACTGGGAGAATAAATAATAATAGAAATAAAGCAGCTGGCCATTGACATATGGCAGCACCTACAAAAACGCATAACTAGTGAGAGGGGATGTATAATGTATCAAGTCAGTGGTGCTGGTACAAGCTATCATACACCAGATGTTGGAGGTCCACTTTCTGCTCTTTTTCACCTAACTACTTTGCATACTGGTCTGCACTAGAGACATAACATCAATACTGGGCCACTGTTAAATGAGTTAAGGTATATGCAGTTCTATACTCTTCTTGTTGGGGGAGTAAAGTGGAATAAAAAATAAACCCTATTGAAGTTTAAAGATTATCCTTTATTTCTATGCTTTTCCCAGATGCAGTGGTTTGCTGTTAAAAGTGGGAAAGGCGTTTTATATATGCACAAAGGATATTCTGAAACTTGCTGTCATTCTAGGAACAAAAAATTACTCTATAACTTTTACACAGTGCTCTGAAGTATTTAATTTGTTGCAAGTCTCTAGCAATGAGTTCTTGACTATTGCATTTCAAATCACATTGTTCAGGAGGCAGTTGATAAGTACCTATTAAAGGCATAGATTTTAGAAACTCTTTATTTTGTTTGCCTCTTGGAACCAGTCATTTGAATGACTGAAGGTTAATTGCTATGGCTTTTGTTTTTGGGAAGGGGCAGGATAGTATTTTGCCGGTTTCTTAAACCTGTATCTGCTAATGATGTATTTTGATGAGTGTTCCTAGAGAAAGTAGGGTTTGTGTGTGTGTGTGTGTGTGTGTGTGTGTGTGTGTGTGTGTGTGTGTGTGTGTGTGTGTGTGTGTGTGTGTGTGTGTGTGTGTGTGTGTCTCTGTGTGTGTGAGATAGAGAAAGAAAGATGTTCTTTCTGACTTTTCTTTGTTTGCCCAAATCCAGTAGCAATGTCTGATGATTAATGTTTTTATATGAAATGGTGCTTTATATACCTGGATGTGTGTGTGTGTGTGTGTGTGTGTGTGTGTGTGTGTGTGTGTGTGTGTGTGTGTGTGTGTGTGTGTGTGTGTGTGTGTGTGTGTGTGCATGTTTGTCTGCTGGTACATATGTGCAATGTTGTACATTAAGATAATTATGGACTGAATCAGACTGACGCATTAAACACATTTTTGACTGCCCATTTGTTTTGTTTAGTTAAGGATTTGCTGGATTAGTAATATTACCATGTGTTATTTTTATTTTTGTTGTGGTATGTGTAAACACAATTAACTGCATTCACATTGCTTCTGCATAATTATTCAGAAGGCAGATCCAGATCTTGTTCTAGGTGAATAGATCTCTGTCTGAGCTCCTACTTACTAATCAAGCTAACATTCCCCTGGATTCAGCAAATGTCCATGCAGGAATAACTTATTCTTGCAAGGAAGTGACCATGGCTGTTCAGCATGGAAGCGCGCCATGCATATGTATGAAGGCGTGCTGCCGTGTGTAAAATGGACACCAGTCTGTGTATGAGTGCAGGGGCTGTGTCTGAGAGCAGTGCTCTCACAATACACACGCCCCCTGCACACTAGAATTGCCATACGGCAATTTAAAATGAGCGAAAACACTCGTAACACCCCCCAACCCATCAGGGTATGAAATCTAGACAAAGCCATAAGGGACAATCGTCCCTACAAAGCCATAAAGTTGATAGAATAACAGGCTTAGCATAAGCACATAGGGCATACCTCTCAACTCTTCAGAGTAAGGAATCTGGACAAACCTATAAGGGACAATCATCCCTACAAAGCCAGAAAATTGATAGAATAACAGGTTCAGCATTAGCATGGATATTCTGAAGGGTACAAATTAAAAAACACAACAGATATTTTTTTTTGACATATGCAATAAAGTTTAATCATAGTTGCTCGGGTGTGCCCTTTGCTTAGCTACGCTTAGCCCAGCTGAAACGGCAGGATAAGTTAAAAAAACAATAGACATCCAGCATAAGAATAAATGCAAAGTGTATTGGTTAGAATGTATACCTTGCATGTATTCATTCGCAGTTCAAGCCTCACCAAAGCTATTTCCATTTTGTATGCATAGACATTACAACTGAAATTTATTTGTATATTTATGTAGGAAGTAACTTATTTTTTCTCAACCAGAGTAGTGTATTAGGCCCAGATGTGAGGTGTCAGTGTAATAAAGTAGTGAAACTTCCATATAAATACAAGTGCCCCATACAGTATAGTCATACAAGAATAAATTAATTACAACACATTGGGGGATGTCAGGGAAGGGAAATAAATCTATATTATGTAATGAATGATGAATCAATCCCATACAGGTGTTAGACCAATATAATAAAATATAAGCAATGCTAAGCATTGCACAGCTAAGCTGACCGGGTGTAAGCATTGTGTACATATGAATACTAAGCAATGAATAGCCCAGCTAAGTGGATTTGCCCATTGGTTAGCAATGCTGAACCTGGCCCTTTAAGCACTGCCAACCTTAGCTAAGGAGGTTTGTCCATAGCTTGGCTTAGCTAAGCATTTTCAAAACCATCCAATCATGGCAAAGGGTGGGAAATTGACCGTATTTAAACCCAGCAGGAGGGAATACATCTCATAACTGGTTGTAGCTCTCCATTGTAGGCTGTATGGTAGGTGTTGGAGAGGACATGAGCTTTTGGGTGCAGCACTGGGGCATACAGGAGTCCAAAGTCATGGTAGAACTTCTGTTAAAAAAAACATTACATGGGACTACTGCAGAACCAGTACCAGGGTTCCCAATATAAAGTGGAAGCCTGGTAAAGTCTCACCTGTGATCTCACCAGTGCCACTGGTATCCCTTAGACTGATGAGCAGATCCGGCACCACTATGCCGACTTAAATCAGTGGAAGAGGGAGCTCTTGGAACAGTGGATCCAAGAAGCAAGAGAGATGTCCCAGCAGTGTGTAAGTATTCATAGCAATAACTGTTTATAAAGTCCAGCCTGTGTATGTGATGGATAGGTATGCATACATGTTTCTCTATTTTCATTACAGCTCCAGCTGAGTGGGCTGCGAAAAAGGAAGCTCATGCCAGCAGGTTGCAAAGGCTGCATTGCGAGACTGGTGAATAACAATCCAGCTTGGAGTAGTCATACCAAATAAATATAAAGGAGTAAAATGTCACCTGGCAGTATAAAAAATGTGTATGGTTTGTACTGAATAAACCAGACAATATGACAGTAATAGTCCCATATAGGTTTAAATAAAAGTGTAACTGCCTGGCAATAAATTTCTAAATCCTGGACTGGTTGCATTTACTCTGGTATTGTATGACATGACATGTTGCATTCACCAAGATCTGATATCCGAATAGTGCTGTTGCGTTAACTACTGTTTCTCACACCGTGCTACATAAAAAATACATCTAGGAATGTCTGTATAAGAATGTTGTAATTACAAGGTCAGATTGTACAACCAAGAGAGACTTAGACATAAAACACTGATGAAAAAAACAGCAGTTTCTAAATAGCTCACTCTGATGAAACACACACTGTTGTATTTTTAGCAGACACAGCCATGGTTCAAATGCCAGTAGTGGTAGTAAGCTGTATATATAAAATAATTTTAACTAGGAATCTGGGAATATGTGTAGAAACAGTCAGGGAGTGTTAACAAACATTCCCCCCACAGGTCTACCAGGTAAGAGATGTAGAATCTAACAATAAGACGGTTGAAGTATACACTGTGTACAAACATACCACTGCCCAAACCAAAGCCATAGGGCATTGTAATAATACCTGTAGAGTAATGATTAAAGCAATAATCATTAAAGTTGTGAACACTGCAAGGATATACAAGTTGTTAATTGACATCCCCCCCCTCGACCATATCTGCAACAATAATCTAAACACACAAATCAACGGGTATGTTTTACACCAAACCTACTGTTGGGACATATGTCCTATTGTTCAACAAATATTGAAATGTGTTTCTATTAATGTTCCATGTTGAAATACTATCATTGGTGGCCTGTTGCTTTCAAAGTAACCTGCATGCTACTGTAATGGCCACTGTGGTTCCATATATGCATATGTTCTGTTTGCTATGCAACTGTTCCAAATCTTTTGTTTTGGGTTAATGGGAATATCTATGCATGCTGTTATAACTAATCCTGGATTGTGTTGACTATTACTAACCCACATATGTTCTAAAATTGCAACACCATAGCATGTTTGGGAAGGCCAGTCCCAGCAGATTCACCTCTCCCACCTCATCTAGCTGTGGCACCGGGCCCCAGCACATCTGGGACCCACCCCAGGACCTCCTCATCTGCTGGTCCTGCAACACCTTCGGGTGGAACCACCTCAGGGGACGGGGCTCATCCTCCCATTGGAAGTGGGCACAGACAGGATACTGTCACCTGAAGCCAAGTCTGGGTATTGGTGCATAGCGAGCTCCAAAAGGAGTTTGAAGATCTGCTACGCCAGTTTGAGGGCCACGTGATGCAATTAGAGGGTCAGCCTGCCCCTACTGCTCAGCTCCCAGAACAGCCACCTTCAGGGCTGTGAAGGTGCCGTGGTGACTGTCCCTGGGTGGGGACCTCGGTCCCACTGCTTCCAACTGGGAGCTCATGGGCTTCTGATTTCCAAACACACCTCCCCGTCCAAGGTGTTTACCCCCCACATGTGTCATTTGTTCATAGGTTCATAGGTAGGTACTAGGCTATCGGCCCTGGGGCCTATACAAGCCCAATCAAAAAGGTACCCTGTCTTTTGCCACCCAAGAAAATGATTTTGCTGTGCCACTGTTGAGCAGAGCCACAGAGGTGATCCCCAGGGTGAATTTCCGATTTCCCATCCAATCATCAAGATTTTTCTTGAAGAGTGCTAATGAGGAGCTTTGTTTGATATAGACAGGTAGTTTATTCCAGAGTATGGGACATCTATGGGACAAGAATCTATCCCTCCGGCATGTTCTGTTTATTGTGGTGACAAGGTTTAGGTCCCTAGAGCATGTAGCTTGGAGGGATTGGGATTTCTGTAAGTGGAACATGTCCAACAGCTCTGGGTTTGACATAGTTTTGTATGTTAGGCAGAGATCACCTCTGAGTAGGTGATATGCGACGGAGTAAAGCTGGAGTTTTTTGAGACGGTCTGCATAGGGCATCTGTTTGAGGCCAGTAATCCTCTTTGTGAGGTATTTCTGTGGCCTTTCCAGTTGTTGTAGATGTCTTGTGAGGTACATACCAAAAGGGGTGTTGTACTCTATAATGGGTCTAATGAGTGATGAGTAGAGGGGAACAATTACCTCTTTTTTTCTAGATGAGAAACCTTTTGTGATGAGGTGTGCCACATAGAAGGATTTCCTGACTACTGTGGCAATGTGATTATCAAAGGAGAGACTACTGTCCACCTGTGTCCCAAGGTCTGTTATCACACTTTTGGTGTTAAGTATACTACCGCCTATGTTGTAGTTCATGGGTACAGAGTTTTTACCAAAGGGGATGACAATGCACTTTTTGGCATTGAGCTTGAGGCTATGGCTTTGACACCAGGCATCTGTCTCAGTGAGGCCCTTTTGTAGGATGTCCACATCGTTAGGAGTTTTGATTATGGCTCCTAGTTTGCAGTCATCTGTGAACTTCGTTAGCCAACGACCTTCTGTGTTAGCCTGTACTTTAGAGAAGTAGATACCAAACAGGAGAGGACCCAGGACTGAACCCTGTGGTAGTCCACTTGTCACTGGTCTGAAGTCGGATTTGGAGTCTGCTACTTTCACAGTGTGGGTTCTGTCAGTGAGCCAGTTGGCAACCCATCTTGTGACATAGGGATTTATACCTAGTTTAGTGAGTTTATCTATAATTCCAGAGTGATGGATGGTGTTGAAAGCCTTGGCAAGATCTAGATAGGCTGTGTGAACCACCTTACCCTTGACTACGGCTTTGGTGACTGCTTCAAAGAAGTCTATCAGGTTTTGGAGACATGATCTGCCTTTTACAAACCCGAACTGGGTGGGGTCCAGAGTTTGGAGATTACCAATGTCTTTGTTTATGGGTTCCATGATGATACATTCCATGGGCTTGCAGACCAGGCTCGTCAGGCTAATGTGGTGGTAGTTCCCCGGGTCCGTGGTGGCTCCCCCCTTGTAGAGTGGGATAACTGTCACTGTGCGCCATTCAACAGGCACAAAGCCTGAGGTGAGGCTATGATTAAACATGATATTTAGGTGGGGTGCCAGTTCGTTCTGTAGTTCATGTAGAACGCAGCCTGGGATGTTGTCTGGTCCCATGCATAATGTGTTCTTGGCTTTGGAGAGTGTAGTTTTTACCTGTGCAGCCGTGATTACAGGAACTTTGCATTCTTCCGGTATAGAGATGGGCTCTTTAGGGGGTAAGAGGGGGGTAAAGTTAGCACTGAACCTATCTGCCAGGATGTTAGCAATATCAGTTGGGTCTGTATATTTAGTGCTATTGTGCTGTAACTCAGAGCAGATCTGAGTGTTGCCATTGAGATTCTTGACATAGCTATAGAATGCTTTGTGGTTGTCTTTAGAATCAGTGGCAAATTTGTTTTCGTAACTAGCTTTGGAGGATTTTTTTCAGGGATTGCAGCTTCTTACTGAGGCTGACCAGGGAGCTCCTCCACTCATGGGATTTTACTCACTTTTGCAACAGTTTCTTCCTTCTGTTGTACAGTTTGTTTATGGCAGGGGACCACCAGATTGGCTTCTTTTTTTTGGAGGATAGTGTCTTGGTTCTGTCTGGGATAGCACGATCCATGCACTCATGTAAGTGCTTATAAAGTGCAATTGTGTAGGATTCAGTAGTCGTAACTGCATTGCCCATCTGCATGGGTATCATCAAGTTCACCACTTCTGTCTTAAGAAGCATGAAGTTGGCTTTGGAGAAATTTTTTACCATGGTTTCCTTAATGGGGGGGTGGGGGCAGGATGTGTATATCTAGGATAATTAGCTTATGGTCGGATCGGACCAATGAGGCATTGACTTCAGGTGTGGAACACCGGTCACTCATGTTGGTAATGACTAGATCTAGGATATTGTTGCCCCTGGTGGGGGTGTGGATAAGTTGATCCAGGGCATTGGAGTTTATGAATTCCAGAAAGCGTTGAGCAAAAAAGTTGGTACATAAGTAGTTTTCCCAGTTAATAGTGGGGTAGTTGAAATCGCCCATTATTAGGGTATTTGGTTGAACCCTAATATTTCCAGTACATCAAGAAAAGAGGAGTGGGAATCCTGGGGCATGGCAGGTGATCTGTAGCAAGCTACAATTTGGATTGCAGTTTTGCCCAGAGTTAGTTGCACTTGGATAACCTCGGCTGCATTATGCTGAGCAACTAGCCTGGAGGTGTGGATATCCTTAATGAATATGGACACACCTCCACCTTTGGTGTTCCGGTCCAGGTTACATGGCCGAAGAGTGTGATATCAGTTGTAGCCTGGTAGTGCAGGGGTGCTCTCTGTAGCCTTGAACCAGGTCTCAGTCACTGCACAGATATTGATGTTCTCCATTTTAAGGAGTGCCTCTAGTGAGTGCATTTTGAGATTTAGACTTCTAGCATTGAGTAGCATCACCCTCAGTTTTTGCTTGCCTGTTCCTGTTACGGTGGTGAATTTGTCATTTGAACCTTGCCTAAAAAAGGCACTATAGGGGCGGCAAGAACCTTGGCCAGTATCCCAGGGGTGACAGGTGCAGGCCATCTCTGGCAAAGCATTGTGGTCTGTTGACCATGTCATCCCAGGCAGACAGATACTGGATCCCTTTAGAATGGCACCAGAAGCTTAGCCAATTGTTGAAGTCAGTCATTCTGTCCTTGTACTGCAGCATCAGTCTGGATGATGGCAGAATGCTAGTCAGGGCTAGGGTCATACCTGGTTGGTCTACAAGATCGGAGAGCTCTTCCATGTCTCTTTTCATGTAGTCCAGGGAGGTATGTTTCAGGTCATTCACACCAACATGGACAATGACAGAGTCATATTTGTACGTTTTGTGGAGTGACCTGAGTGCTTGGGTTGTGTGGTGGATCCTGGCACCCAACAGGCAGCTGACAGTAACCTTCTCCTTGTTTAACCTGGAGAGTGGGACATCAGTGTGCCTGACTATAGAGTCACCTATGACTAGTGTGTTGCGTACGTTGTTTTGCCTTATTGGCTGTGGTTGAGTGGCACACTGAGTCTGTGGGCTATGTGTCATTTGGGTTGTCTTAGGGGATGGAGATTGCTTGCATTTCATAGGTTCATAGGTTCATAGATTCATACTAGGCTATCTGCCCTAGGGCATTTATAAGCCTAGCCAGCGTGTGTTTGGCTTTCGCCACCCATTTTAAATTAATTTTGCTATGCCCTTTTTCGAGGTTAGTATACTGTGCCTCTGTCTAACAGTGACACAGAAGTGATACCCAGGGTAAACATACGATCTCCCATCCACTCATCAAGATTCCTCTTGAAGAGAGTCAATGAGGGACTCTGCCTAACCTGGACTGGGATTTTATTCCAGAGTGAAGGGAGTCTCTGGGTTATGAATCTGTCCCTCCAGCATGTCCTATTTATTTCAGTGCTGAGGTTCAAGTCTCTCGAGCGCGTAGCTCGATGGGATTTGGATTTTCTGAGGTGCAGCATGTCCATTAATTCCAGGTTGGACATGGCTTTATACGTCAGGCACAGATCACCTTTGAGCAGGCGGTATGCCACTAAGTAGAACTGGAGTTTCTTTAACCGGGCAGCATATGGCATCTGTTTGAGCCCTTTGATCCTCTTGGTGAGGTACTTTTGGGGTCTTTCCAGTTGCTGCAGGTGTCTGGTAAGGTACATCCCAAAAGGGGCATTGTACTCAATTATGGGCCTGATGAGGGATGAGGAAAGAGGCACGATGACCTCCCCTGATCTAGATGTGAATCCCTTCATGATTAGGTGGGCTATATAAAATGTTTTTCCAACCACTTTGGCCACGTGGTTGTCAAATGAGAGATTGCTATCACCTTGGGTCCCCAGGTCCCTAATTACTTCTTATGTACTTAATGGATTACCACCTATGTGGTAATTTGTGGGCACTTTGTTTTTGCCAAAGGGGATGACAATACACTTTTTGGCGTTTAGCTTGAGGCCATGGCTCTGGCACCAGTTGTTTGTTTCTATGAGGCCCTTTTGGAGGATGCTTGTGTCGGCTGGAGAGTCGATTATAGTGCCCATTTTGCAGTCATCTGCAAACTTGGTCAGCCACAGTCCTTCCATGTTGGCCTGTACCTCCAAGAAATATATACCGAACAAGAGAGGTCCCAGGACTGAGCCTTGTGGGGCACCACTTGTAACTGGTTTGGAGTCTGACATGGCTCCAGCAATTCTAACCATGTGGGTTCTGTCCTTGAGCCAGTTTGCAACCCATCTAGTGACATAGGGGTTTATATTTAAGCTGGTGAGCTTATCGATAATGCCCAAGTGGGGTATTGTATCGAAGGCTTTTGCGAGGTCCAGGTAGGCTGCGTGGACCACTTTCCCCTCATCAATGGCCTTGGTGACTGTTTCAAAGAAATCGACCAGGTTTAAGAGGCAGGATCTGCCCTTAACAAAGCCAAACTGGGTAGGATCCAGTGTCTGTAGGTCCCCAATATCTTTATTTATGAGGTCCATGATGATCCTTTCCATAGCTTTGCAGACCAAGCTAGTCAGGCTTATGGGGCGATAGTTTCCAGGATCCGTTGAGGCACCACCTTTGTGGAGAGGGACCACTGTTGCTGTACGCCACTCTTTGGGTACATATCCTGTAGTAAGGCTGAGACTGAACAATAGTTTTATGCTTGAGTTTAGCTCTTCTTGGAGTTCATGTAGGATGCAGTGCGGGACATCATCTGGTCCCATTGATGCTGTATTTTATGCTTTGGAGAGGGCGGCTCATACCTGAGCGTCTGAGATGTCAGGGGGGCAGCACTCTGCTGGGATAGATATTTGCCCTTTTGGTGGAGAGGGGGGGAGAAGTTTGCGCTGAACCTGTCAGCTAGGATGTTGGCAATGTCTGTGGGTTCGGTGTATTTTTTGTCATTTTGGACTAATTCTGAGCATATCTGGGAATTCCCACCCAGGTTCCTAACATAACTAAAGAAAGCCTTGTGATTATCCTTAGTGTCCTGTGCAATTTTTCTCTCGAGCTGGCCTTAAACGATTTTATGAGTGCTCGTAGGTTTTTGCTAATACTGATCAGAGATGCCTTCCCTTTTTGGGATTTTGCTCTATCATATAGTAGCTTCCTCCTTCTATTGTATAGTTTGTTTATGGCTGGGGTCCACCAGACAGGAAGTCTGCCTTTGGAGGATTGGGTCTTGGTTTTATTTGGGATTGCATGATCCATGCATTCCTGAAGGTGTTCATAGAATGCGTTTATAAAGGATTCTGCGGTCTGGGCTGTATTTTCCACAGGCCCGGGGGCTTTGAAGGATTCCACCTCAGTTTTGAGGAGTGTGAAATTTGCTTTAGAGAAGTTTTTCAGTGTGATTTTCTGGGCAGGGGAGGGGGGGTCGGGATGTGAATATCCAGTGAGATTAGTTTATGGTCTGATCTTACCAGTGAGGGATACACTTCTGGTCTGGAGCATAGAGTCCCCATGTTGGTGATGATCAGGTCGAGTATGTTTTCCCCTCTTGTGGGAGTGGTAACAAGTTGTTCCATAGCATTTGAGTTTATAAATTCTAGGAACCTTTGGGCTAGGGTGTTGGAGCTAGAGTAATGCTCCCAGTCTATGTTTGGGTAGTTGAAGTCGCCCAATATAGTGGTGTTTGGAGAGACCTTCATATTTTCCAGTGTTCTCAGGAAGGCCGAGTGGGGTTCCTGGGTTTGGGAGGGTGGTCTGTAGCAGGCTATAAACTGTAAGGCAGTTTTACCCACTGTTAGTTGCACATGGATAGTCTCTGATGCTTCGTTCTGTACCACCAACCTGGAGGTGTGGGTATCTTTGACGAATATTGATACTCCCTCTCCTTTTGTGGTTTGGTCCAAGTTTTGGGGCTGAAAAGCATGGTATTAGGTATAACCTGGCAGTGCTGGGGTGCTCTCGGGAGCCTTGAACCAGGTTTCTGTTACTGCACAGATATCAATGTTCTCCATGCTAAGGAGAGTTTTGAATGCATGCATCTTGAGGTTTAGACGTCTGGCATTGAGTAGCATTACTCTTAGTTTCTTATCCCTTGTGATACCTATGGAGGTGGATTTGTCTTTTGAGCCTTGCCTAAAAAAGGCACTATGGGGGAGCAAGAGCCTTTACCAATATCCAAAAGCCCAGGGGTGACAGGTGCAAGCCGTCCCTAGCGAAGCATCATGGCTTGTTGAGCATGTCATTCCAGGCTGACAGGCATTGGATCCCCTTTGAATGACACCAATACTTAAGCCAATTGTTGAAATTGATCATCTTGTCTTCATATTGTGGCATCATTCTTGGTGAGGGTAAGATGCTACTCAAGGTCAGGGTCATACCGGCCTGGGCTACATGCTCAGAGAACTCCTCTATGTCTCTTTTCATGTAGTCCGGGGTGGTACGTCTCAGGTCATTCACACCAGCATGGACAATGACTGAGTCATATTTGTACTTGCCTTGGAGTGACCTGAGTGCTTGTGTTATGTGGCGGATCCTAGCACCCGACAGGCAGCTCACCGTGACATTCTCCTTGTTCAGCCTGGTGAGCGGGACGTCAGTGTGCCTGACGATAGAGTCTCCTAATACAAGTGTATCAGGTGTGTTGTTTAGCCTTAAGGGCTGTGACTGTTCCGCACACTGGCTTTGTGAGCTATGTGTTGCACATGTTTTATTTTGGGGTAGCGGTTGCTTGGGTGTCTGCTTTGGAGGTCTCTGCTGCTTAGGCAGATTTTTATTTAGAGCCTCCGAGTATGTTTTTGTGTGTTTATGTGTTTGGTTTGCTGTCGTGGTAGGTCTATGTGAGACTGGAATTGTAGTGAGTGTGGTTTCCTTCTCCTCCTGACTGGTTACGCCAGTACTGAGTTGAGAGAGCTTAGCCTCCAGTTTGGCTATATGGTTGCATCTCTCACATGTGTTGGAATTTGTTGGGAGGTGGAGAGGGTTGTCTGTATACATGAGGCAGTTGTAACATCGCCTCAAGATTCCCAGATTCACCAGCTGGACCGGAGAGGAGATTGACAACTGACCTTTGGACATGCTAGAATAGTATTGGGAATTCCTTTATAAATGAAAAAAAGGGCCAATGGGGAACAAGGTACTCAAGGGGAGATTTTGAGGGTGTAGTGCTTTTAATTTTTTAGTGCTGACTTATATAATCGCTTTAGTGAGCAAGTGCCAGGTAACTTAAATGCAATGTGTTACAGGTAACTTAAATGCAAAAATGACAAACAGTAACTTTCTTTCAAGTGAAACAAGGACATAAGTACAGTAAGCAATGCAGATATCACTAGGGATCCACAGAAGCGCTGAAAAGCTGCATTTTAGGTGGAATTAGCATTTCAGGGAAATAACAAGCAAACAAACAACAAGCATACAAACAAAGCTAGATTCAGCAGGCCTGGATCTAGTCTATGCTACAGCAAACAAGGTGTACCAATTTCAGTAAGAAACAGTTCAAATATGCAGGCACTATAAGCCTTTAACCAGAAATTCCCAGTTCAGAACGGCAGAGTCCAGCCTCTCCTCCCACAAGAGTGCAGACCACAAACCTTCTTAATGTAAAATAACTGGCCTGAAGCCCAAGTGCTTAAACCAGAACTAATACACTTTTAGAATAACAGACACTGAGCCCTCAATCAGCAGTTCCCAACTTAGAAGGATGTAAGCTACCTGTCCTGCCACCACAGTGCAGGCCACAAACCTTCCTAATGTAAAACAACTGGTCTGAAGCCCAAGTGCTTAATCCAAAAGACTTAGAATGAAAGTTACACTTTAATCAAGTTACTACCAAGTAGTAATAAATACAATTGAATACTTTAAAGAATGCTTGGATTAGTGCTGAAGTTATACAAACAAAGCTAGATTCAGCAGGCCTGGATCTAGTCTATGCTACAGCAAACAAGGTGTACCAATTTCAGTAAGAAGCAGTTCAAATATGCAGGCACTATAAGCCTTTAACCAGAAATTCCCAGCTCAGAAGGGCAGAGTCCAGCCTCTCCTCCCACAAGAGTGCAGACCACGAACACTCTTAATGTAAAATATCTGGCCTGAAGCCCAAGTACTTAAACCAGAATTAATACACTTTTAGAATAACAGACACTGAGCCCTCAATCAGCAGTTCCCAACTTAGAAGGATGTAAGCTACCTGTTCTGCCACTACAGTGCAGACCACAAACCTTCTTAATGTAAAACAACTGGTCTGAAGCCCAAGTGCTTAAACTAAAATGCTTAGAATGAGTTACACCAAGCAGTAATAAATACAATCGAGTACTTTTAAGATGATGCAAAAGCAAAATAAAGTAGGAAGAAACACAAATACAGTAAAAGCAGATATATATATTTTTTCACAAGTGAACTTCTTAGGTAACAGAAGGTTGAAACCTGAGACAGCTTTTAAGAAAGAAATCTCAAAAGAACAAATGAGGTGCTTAGTCTAAGCTGTAGTCCAGGTGACCTCAGTTAGCCAATGACCTCAAACAATTCTCTCTCACTGAAATGCCTGATGGCTTTGGCTAAACCAAGATGTACCTGAATATGTGCTCAGACACACAGCCTCCACAAACACTAGGCCCAAATACAAGCCTGAATATGGAAATCCTATAAATATCCCCACTACTTAGAACAAACTGCAGAAATGTTTCTCACAGCTGAAAAGCAGCAGTGAGCCTTTAAATGAAAGTTTTAAACAGCTAAAGGAGCCTGTAGAAAAAAGAGTTTAACTGCAACAGGTTATCAGAAACAAACAACCTAACAGATGCTTAATAAAAGTGGACAATTTCCAGTTAATACCTCACACATAGTGAAACTAGCTAGAAAAATACACGGTACACAAAGTGCTATAAATAACAAAGAAATAAAGAACAAAATAAACAAAAAACAGGATACTTAATGTTATATATTATAGCGCCGAGTTTCCTCAGTGTCCTTCCTTCGATTAGCTCAGTGTGAAAATGCTTTGGAGGTCTCTGTTGCTTGAGCGGATTATTATTGAGAGCCTCTGAGAATGTTTTCATGTTTCTACGTGTGGACTTTGGTGGTGTAGACTTAGTGAGACTATGTGATGAGTGTGGTGTGGTGCAAGTGTTTACCTTCTCCTCTTGACTGTCAAGTTCAGTCTTGATTGGAGAGAGCTTTACCTCCAGTTTGGCTAGATAAGTGCATCTCTCACAGGTTGTAGTGTTGGGTGGTAGGAGGAGAGGGATATCTGTGCACATGAGGCAATTTCTACATTGCCCCAAGATGCCCAGATTCATCAGATAGACAGGAGAGAACACTGGGAGCTGATCCTTGGACATGCCTGAATGAAAAACTCTTTTCCTCTAGATAAGTGAGGAAAGTGAGTACAAAAGCTGTTTTTCTCTAAGCAAGTGAGGAAAGTAAGTACCAAAACTGTTTTCCTCTAGGTAATGAGGAAGGTTGAGTGCTATAGTAATTAGTAGGTTATTTAGTTCTTACAAGTTCTGAACAAGTGCTGATCATGAATAAGCAAATTCAAGTGCTAAAACTAAGAATTTGTATCTGGACTAAACTAGTTACAGGATGCTGTCTTCTCTGTCTTGTCTGTTTACCTACCCAACCTACTTCCCCAAATATACCTACTATCCTTCCCCAACATCCCACTCTCACCTTAAAAAAAGGGCAATCTGTTCCCAAAAAAAAAAAATTTGCCCCATACATAGCTGTCCATTTCGCACACGTGTCCACTGGACACATGTAGTCTGGTCTAATTGGCTTTACAACACATTATTCTTGTTCTCACCCCTCTCTCAGGGTTTTGAGTGTCCACATATACTTCCAAATTCAGTATATATATGCACAGCTGTTGCTGTAGAAGAAATGGACAGCTATGGACCTTCCCTACACCCGCCCAGCACATTCCTAGCTACTTTCCCTATTGTCTTTCCCTCTGCATGCCCCCTTTTTACCATTTCCTATCACCCCTTTTTTCTTTTCATTTAAAGAAATTAGCACAGGGGTATTCAGGAGTAAACTGCTTTTACCAGTAATAAGCAGGATTAAGCCTGTTTGCATGGTGCTAAGAAATGCCTATACAGATTAAGCAATGTTAAGGCTAACTGTAAGCATATTTAATGGGAAGTTAGCATTGCTTACCACTGCACAAACCCATGCAAACCTACGTATAACTGCTTAAAAGGGCCGTAATCACTCTGTATCCAACAGCTCTTGGTCTGGCCAGTAACAAAATAATCAGCCCTTGCATGTCTTGAACCCAGGACCCTGCATATCATAGTTACAGCAATTTACCACTAAGACATCTGAGCTGTAGATATGTGTAATGTTTTCTCAAACATATGCAGCACAGTCATTCAACAGTAGGGAAACTGTATTTATATATGTATATGTGTGTGTGTATATATATATATATATATATATATATATATATATATATATATAGAGAGAGAGAGAGAGAGAGATATCTGTGTGTGTGTGTATGCGTGTGTGTGTGTGTATATATATATATATATATATATATATATATATATAGAGAGAGAGAGAGAGAGAGATATCTGTGTGTATGTGTGTGTATATATATATATATATATATATATATATATATATATATATATATACAGAAATATATCCATATATATATATATATATATATATATATATATATATATATATATATATATATATATATATATATTCAACTGAAAATATCCACAAACCAGGTAACCAAAGGGAGGAAGAAC
This sequence comes from Protopterus annectens, assembly GCF_019279795.1. Classification (NCBI taxonomy): domain Eukaryota; kingdom Metazoa; phylum Chordata; order Ceratodontiformes; family Protopteridae; genus Protopterus; species Protopterus annectens. Next base: position 1,790,990,935 of record NC_056735.1, on the reverse strand, counting down.
AGCAAAGTCCTCTGTAGAAAACACTCATTTATTAAATAAAACCACAGTAGTTAAGCACTTTCATCCCTCTCATAGGGACTTCTTCAGAACAATACCATCAAGATTTCCCAGCATTCATATACATCTAACAATAAACCAATTAATACCTGTTAATTGCATTATTTAAAATTGACATTGTTAGCAATTAAAATAAACATACCCTTATACTCATACTATATACATACATATATATATATATATATATATATATATATATATATATATATATGTATATATATATATATATATATTATACAATAATGTTATTGAACTGTGTAACCTTGTTGAATAATAATGTTAACCCAAAATGTGATTCATTTTTAAAAAACAATTCAAATTCACCATTTAATTTATACCTGGAAACCTAGTGGTATCCAGAGTCAGTTGCCATTTTAATTCACAAACATCTAAAAACTAATTTAGTGTCTCCCCTTGTTGAGCCACTTTAATTTGTTGTATTATTAAAAACTTAAATGAATGGCCTACATTTTCCATAAGATGCCTACTCAAAGCATTTGTATTCTTACCATGCCTTATGTCTAATAAATGCTCATAAATCCTGTTCCTAAACCATCTACAAGTTTTTCCTATGTAGAATGCTAGACACATGGAACATTTTGCAATATAAACTACATTCTTGGTTTGACAATTATAATGACCTCTTATGAATATTTTCTTGCCATTTAGTTTAAAAATATCACCTGTAATAAATATATGGGAGCACTGGGAAGACATCCCACATTTAAAGTTAACAGCCTTTTCAACCACACCACAGTTACTTAACCTACCCCCTTGTTCCAAAATTTCCTTGAAACATCTGTCTCTATTGAAAACAAACTTTGTATTTTGTATAAAATATTTTGACATATTTTTGTCTACTCACAATAATTCCCAGTTTTTTTCTATTAGTTGACATACCCTGTGGGCATCCTTATTATAGGCAGTAATAAAACTCGAATATGCATACACATTATTTTCTGTATCAGACTTTTTTACTTCTACCATAGCTGCTGTACTATATGGAAGAGGTGAATTTCATATTAGATATGTTTAAGAAAATAAATTATCCAACGAAAATGTTAACTGCTATTAGGGAAGAGGTTATTAATAAACAGAAAAATGGCTTTTATTCACCTATATTAAATTCCTTAGATACAACAACTATGGTCGAAGTAAAAAAGTCTGATGCAGACTTTGTGTATGCACATTCAAGTTTTATTACTACCTATAATTCACACATTTTTATTATACTCTGGTGTCTTGGCCAAAGCCTTAAAGGAGTAAACATCACCAGAAATACATGCCTTAATCCTAAGAAGCAATTAAGACCTAATTACATAATTGAATATACAGCCTCCAATTACACTCGTCATTTAGCCCACTATGGGATAAAGTATCACAGTTGATATTAATATATTGGTCTGTACATAACAATTGTCCTTTTATGAACATTTCATCACACTGAGGAACAGCCGTTTTCAGAAACAGTACCTTGAGACCCACTACTGTCACCATGGTGTGATTTATTCAGATGCACAGCTATACAATTGACATATTTCTTATCAGTAATACATCTGACATGTTCTAACAGACTAGTTTTAAAACATGTGTTATTGTCCCCCACATAAAATATGTTACAAGGCCATCCAAGAGCATTCCCTATACACTTACCTCTTGAATGTACAGACTTCAACATGTTTCTCAGCCATTCCTCTCAGCAGGAATTACAGCAGTAAATAATGATATACCAGTATACCTATCCACCTACTACTGTATGACATCTGGACATAGCCTGACATAATTGGTGGACAGAAGCCCAAATACATGGCCATACATGAAATATTGCTGTTATACACTGAGAAAGTTGCTGGTGTTACAGGGTTTGTTGTAACATATATTTTATGAGGGATATAAAAACAGAAAAAAATGGATGATACCATCTACATAATGCAATCACCAGAGTATGCTACTGATTTGCCAAGGACAACACCTGTCTGGGGAACAGCCCATACATAACAGGTAGCTTGTGGCCATTATGTGGATGGTCCTACAGTTGAGAGCAATTCAGAGACAGAACCTTGTCAGACCGAAAGCCATGCAGAAGGAGCATGTGCAGACAAACCCTGTTAAACTAGCAGTATTCCAAACATAGAACAGCAATACTCACATTCTACTCCTATGTCCTGAACCTTCCCCACCATTTAGTTGGCTTGTCTCCACAAGTCTTGTTGTAATAGGTAGTAGCCCACACAACTCCAGCATGTCTTTCTCACAAGTAAGGGAAACGGCCAATACCCACATGGAATACTCATTTATAGGACTGTGTTGCCATGACATTGGCTATTGGAAGAACTACATAGCTGCTCTGCATGCAGTTAGCAAGTAGAGAACCCCAGTAGATGCACAGGCCTGGTCATGGGCATCACCTACAAAAAAAACATGTTGCCACCTATTCAAACCAGCTCTATCCCTGTAATGCACAGGGGGAGAGAGAGAAATAACAAATGAGACATAAAGTGGAAAAGAGAAGAAAGAAAAGAGGTGAGTGGAACATGTAAGCAAGTAATTGATTCTAGTACTTGGTCTGTAATAATGGGAAATATGGTTTGGAGGAATATATGTCCCAACAAGATATGCTGTACTAATGTCCTGCTAAATAGCTGCTATGGCCATAGCATCTGGCCCTGTCTGCAGTGGGAGATATCACAGACATACCTCTCAACTGTACAGATCCTCACAGAATGTCCACATATTACCATCATTTATTTTTGACTGTTCCTCCTGAGATCTGTACTTTACTGGCAAATAGTTGCGGATTGAAGTCATCAGATGATGACAAACACATGAGTTTGAGACTCCACAGCTTTAAGAATATTCACTGTAATGATAAATGTATAATTCTATGAACTTTCTATGTTTGTAGCAGGTATATTTAAAGTCTGTCTCTATTTATCCCCCATAATTTTAGGCATTGTCCAGATGTGATGCTCTGAGAGGTTGTGATGTGGGAACACAGCTCATGAGCCTGACTTACCTGTGAAAGAACAGCTCATATATGTCAACTGCAGGGGTGTCTATCAAACAGTTGTGACTGTGCCACTGCTAGGCCAGTTCATGGGATGTTTTCCATATCCATGTTACCTGTGATTATGAGTATGACACATTTGCCTTGTAAAGCTAAGACGCCTGTAGAGGGTGTGTGCATAGTAGAGTACTGTTGCAGACATGTGTGTTGAACTGCATGTGATATATTGACTTAATAACATCCAACTATACAGTGTTCTGCTGGACAATAAGCACATTTGTGACTGATATCTGTAGTCACATACACATATACCTGTGTTATGTCACCCAAACCATTGACAGGTTTGTGAGTAATGGCATTGTAACATAATAGCCTACTTATGACTGTTGGACATCTTCGGGGTTATCACAGTGATGTCAAACCCTACTATGCAATCATTGCACTAATGTATGGTGCAGCTATATTAATACAGTATCAATACTGATGCCCCCTTTGACACCCATTTATGTGTGCCATTGTCCAGATGTACTGCAGTAACAGGTTGAGAAGTATGACTGAGCACCAAGACTGTAAATGCAGTGTGCCATACCTACATTCAATAGAAATATATACCATGTATCCCCTGAATACATGCATATGCATATGTTCAGCTGGAAGGCACAAAACTAATCACATGGGTTCAAGCAGCCAGGTAAATAGGTTGTGCATGTTGCACATTTGTGTTATATCAGTGTCAGTGCATACAACAGACATATATGTATACAGCTACTGGTGGTTGCATTGCCCTGACACTGATGTGGGTACTGAAGTAGGCATGATTATCAGGTATTAATCAGAGAAGTTTTCATCTGTGTTATGAGCCTCTGCCCATACCTACCACTGCCAGCTATTTCAACACCTATATACAGTGGATATCACAAGTGCACACATCCCTGTTGGAATGCCAGGTTTGTGTGCTGAATGACAATCAGACCACAGAAGATCATGTCATAATGTTTCTCATCTTGAATGTGACCCCTAACCTGTCCAATTCCATTGCAATACAATCAAAGGTGTTTCTAGGAAGGTGAGCAACTATTGCCAAGTGAAGATGTGCCATGATATTATTGTCCAGACCAAGATGGATAAATGCTGCAATGATCTCAAGAAGTGCATACACAAGTTTAAGGGTGTGCACACTCATTCAACTGGCTTATTGTACTGAGTATTATTTCCATATGTTTTCACAAACCAGATTGTTATGTTTTCAATAGAATTGTACAGGCTATAGGTCACACTACAGGTGGAAATTGCTATGAAATGAGTTATTGTGGTGTCATGTTCCAATTGCACAAATACCAGACAGTGTGTTAGGAATGTGTAACCTTTATATCCACTGTAGCTATATGGACACAGCAGTACCTGACCTGTATATCCAGCCTCCACCAAGGTAGAGTAATCCCCTTTGGTGGACAGCAGCAATACACAAACCACATAATAGGTTGCCACATTGGCTGTACAAGGACACTTAGGTGCAGGCAACAACTTTGAAGCAAGTCCACCTATATCGGAACAAGCAGGTAAGTTCACAGGTGACGTCCTGTAAGGCTGACTATGACTATGAATTGGACATATCCACACCAACCGTGTCTCCACATATGTTGTAAGTCTCAGATGAAACTACACAGGTCACCCTGTACTGGGGGTAAAAAACACCTCATACACACATGCCATGGATATAGGCAACCTGAATCACACAGGTTAGATGGGAACATCGCCACCCTGTCCACCCTAGTCGTACATGGAGATATGCACATCAATCACACTCCTCCCCACAGCAATGGTGAGCATGTACATATTGCCTACTGTTGGCAACAACAGCATATCTCCATGGGCATACTAACATCAGTGTCTGCCACCTACATGAACTCAGCCATGTGCTCGGAGCTCCATCACACACCACAGTCAAACGCAGACCTGCCACCATACACACACCATCCACATGGAAGATGATCACTGTCAACCCTCTCCACAGAAATGAATGTAGGATAGAGGATTATACAGTCAAGTGTCCCAACATTGGGGGGAATAAGATAGTTCAGGGACAGGCATGTAATGTAAGCTGCTATAGCCATGATAGCTTGGAGGTTTTTGGGGTAGTTTAGATTATTTGCAAGTAATATCCACTGCTGATGTGCACTTTGACAACCGTATGAGGTCCTGTGACCCTTTCCTGCTCATGTCTTCCAGGTAACATGTAGAGTGCTTGCCTACCAGCATTCTCTGTTGGGGAAACAGACATCATCACCCAATATGTGAATGGACATTATGCCCTGTCATGTGAACAGAGAGCAGATGATGTGTGGGAGAGGACTGCCCTGTGGAACAGCGTGGTCCACAAGGTAAATGATGCCAGACTGCACATCAGAACTTATGTGCATGTGTAGCATCGGGCCATCGACTTCAAATGCCATGCCCATCAATGGGCTGCTGCTGTATCGAGGGACTGGCTAGCCTTAGGTGGGGGCCCAGCCATCCAGCCCCCACTGACACCCATCGAGGAGCTCCTCACCACACTTGGCCCACACACAGAATGCACAGGCCATGATGCTGAGGGAATCATTGTGGAGGTGGGCTGCACACGCACACACACACACACACACACACACACACACACACACACACACACACACTGGATGAGGAGCATGCAGGTAAGGTCCCAGTGGGGATTAATACACTAATGTATCAGACATACATGTCTCTGTATTGTATCTACATGCATGTGTCAGGCCCAATTGCAGTTGTGGATGGGGTTTTCTAATGCACAGAGGTGCACATCTATGGTGTGGACAGGACATTGTGTATTATTGCGGTTAGTACTGTAGATGTGCAGACATGCTGCATCCATCCTATACCAAGGCCACATGTGCGTCTGTTGACAATAACCTCCTCTCTCAACTACCTAGGACCCTCTGGGTCTGCATATGGGACAGCAGCCTGTAGTTGGTGGTTATTACATTGTTCTGCTGTTGCCTGGCAATACCCCTGGCCTGCGAAGTGCATGCAATTTACCATACACACAACCATCAGTAATAGCTATATTGCTTTATGTAACAGCTATATTGCTTGTTGTCCATATTCTCTTGTGCTGGGGTTAACTGTATTGCATCACAGTGGTCACCACTGCAGCCTATCCAATGTGAATTCAACATTCCTGTAGCATACCTCACAACTTGTCAGTGCCAAGATGTCTGGACATAGCCCACCAAATTGTGCTGGTCAAACGTCCTAAGGTAAAGTCATGCGTGACACATTGCTGGTATACAGTGGATATAAATTGTGTACACACCCCTCTTAAGATGCAAGTTGTTCCTGTTACATACTAATTAGAACCACAATATAGCAGTCCACACCTCTTCCAGCCTTTAATGTGACCCATAACAGGTACAGTTCACTTGTAAAACCAAGCATCTGTACTCATGTATTGCACATACAAGGCAAGCCACCTGTGAGGGCGGCAGACAACCTATCGGCATGATGTTTCAGTCAGGTATGATACCTGTCTGTACACTCACTGTGGCCTATTTGGCTATAATATCACATACATGGGCATTGTTAAGGTACACATACCACTTCTGACCATGTATAGGTTTCAAACATATGGATATTCCAGACACATCTGTATAGAAGACTGTACAATGGTTTAACCTGCTGCATGTGAGGCAGATGCTGTCACCACACTGTATAAAGTAATGGCAGTGGGAGGTAGTCACCAGCTGTGCATGGTATACACATCAAAATGGCATAAGCCACACACGATATGATCCACACACACACACACAAACAGCTGCCAGTATTAGGATTAGAGCTCCTGCCTATCTCAGTATTCCCACTATAGTACTAAGCAGTTATGAGATGCACTACAGATCTTATACATTTCCACATCTTCCAAAGGTACTTCTAAGGTGGATGACATCAACAGGTCTACTACATTAGAATGAAGGGAAGTGTAAAGGGTAGTACATAGGTCAAAAATGGTATGAGCCAGACAGTAAATGATTCATACACACATACACAAACACTTGCCAGTATTGGGATTAGAACTCCTACCTATCTAGTTACTTCTGCTATAGTGTTATGGAGTTACTGAGCACACTACAGTGCTTACTGAACTTTCACGTGGCCAAAGGTGCTGCTGCGGTAAAGTATTACAGGTGGCAGACAGTCTGCCTTCTTTTCCAAATGTACATCATGCTAGTTCTTTCTGTCTTAAACTTCAACTAGAATTATGGCTTGGCACTTCACCAGGTTATTGTATCATGAAGTGTGGCACACCTGTGAGCCATCAGCAGTACTCGTTCATCACAGATGTCACCCCAGTACTTACTAGTTATGTCCACCCCTCCTGGCATGTTTGAAGGGTGGTTATCTGTGCTTTCACCCATTGACCCAGTGCACATGTCCATTCCAGGGCACTATTGCAACTGCCACATGTACACAGACAACCCTCCCCTCTAAGCTCCAAACACTCAGACCTGTGGGGATTACCCATATATCACTCAATGTGGACAAATGCACTCTCCAGCAAATAGTGGACTAGAAGGTCAAGAGGATAAGATCAACACCTGCACCATGTGAAACACATAGCTCATCATGACACCCACTTTGACTGCCATGACATACAGTGAAAAGCCACACACCCACCTTCCCAGAGGCACTCAATAGACATCTACCCAAACAGAACAGACCAGCAAGGCAGTCACCCACTCAGACACCACAACATGGCACATGCCAAGGGACACATATTTAACCTACAGTGTGCCCCCAACCTAAGCCCCTAAGGCTAACCACCTTGCACAATACAGTGATCATGGGTAACTCAATACTGAGGCACACACATCCCACTCACTAGGTTGAATATGGAGCAGGTAACAGCCAAATATCAGCCAAGTATCATGCCAGCATCTAGCACATGACACAGCTAGTCATGTCACTCCACAACAACTATGAGTATCACTCCATATCCATGTGGGTGTGAATGAATTGGAACACACTTCCATGGACTACATGACAAAATACATGGTTGAACTCTCTGACTATGTGGTTCAGGCAGGTGTGACAGTAGCCCTGGGCAGTGTACCGCTGTCACACAGAATGATGATGCGGTACTATCAGCTGAAGGTTGACTGTAACAGTGACTTACGTATGTGTCATTCTCAGGATATCCAGGGCCTCTCTGTCTGGGATGGCATGATTGCCAGAACCCAATGACTTGCCATGGATGTCCTACATTTGTCACCGCTGTGTTGCCAGGTAAAGGTTGCATGTCTTGACACCACTATGGTGCCTTATTAGGCAGTGTTCCTAATGTTATTACCACCATAACAGCTACACATGTATGCAATCTTAGGGTTATGCTGCTCAACAGTGGACATCTAACTGTCAGGATGCAGTCACTCATAGCAGTTGGAGTGGAGGACACATGTCTGCTGTAGTGGAGAGGTGGTTTACAGCAGCAGACCTGCCAGTTCAGGCTATGATGCATTCCACAGCTGTCAGCCCCCAAACATAGACCACACCACACCTCCACAGGTGGTGTTGTCTCCAAATTCATTATGGATAGGAACACCTCCAGAATAGCATCCCATCATAATGCATTGAAGATACGTCCAGTACAGCCACCTTGGGATAATGGTGCTATCCAGACCATAGCCTGCTATGAGTCCACATGTATGTCCCTAGACTGTCAATGCACATTCCTCAACCCTCTGCCATCTCTGATGGTCCAATGCAACACTGATATAGTACGAGTCTTCAACTACCCCTCCATCACCTGGGGAATGTAGCCAGTTGCCAGTACAGTGCCTGAACACTTCTGGGATTCATCATTTTTATTTCCCTACACCAGCTCATACTGACCCATGGTAGAGGATGCAACAGCCATGACCTGTGTTGATCACTTAAATATGAGACCATTGCTCATCCCCAGATGTCAATCCCTGCATGGTGAGATTCACACAGGCAGTAATCAACATGGAACTCAACATGTCAGCCACACCCCTCTCACAAAGATAACCACCTGCCAAAACCTCTCCAAAGCTGATTTTGCAGACATGAAAATGGGTGGATGTCTTCATTGCACCCATGGTAAAGGGATATAGCTGCATGACTGTGGAATCATACATATAGGCACTGAACAAACAGGTACATGAATGCATGGTACTAGCTAGAGCCAACAGAACCCAGACACTGTTGTCCAAACACTGTGAGACAATGTGATTGTCCCCTGCCATTACTGAAGTATACATCAGGAGAAAGAACTGTTGCAGGGAAGGGTAGTGTCCCATGACTGTTGAACTCCCTTATTAGCCTCAAACACAACTTTGGATCCCTCATGGAGTCCCCAACAGGCATCTATGGCAGCAGAGATGCAGCAGACACTAACGACAGTCACAACAGTCATGATAGTTACATAAACCTCCACAGCATTAAACACAAGTGCTGCAAGTTACTGCACAAAGCTAATACCTATCATGAGACAACAGATATTGGCCACAGTCTTGGCAATACATTCAGTGCCAGCTTTACCCCCTCTCTTCCCCAACAAGTGAAGTGCTGACTGAATGTGTTCTCACATGCTGTATCCCATGTCTGTTCTCGGCATCTGTGTTTCACCAGGATGTGGCCCTGCAGTAATGCCACAGGGTATGGCAGTGTGGTGACACATCCACCATGTCATAGGCAGGGTACAATATGTGCACGGTAATTCCTGGTCTGTAACACAGTGATTGCATATGCCTCAGATTATAGGGCTGAGGGTTGTACATAGGTACATGTTGATGTACATCTGTTGTAGAATGGAGAATGGTGCATGTTCTGGTTTGGACACACCTCCAGTTGCTAATAACCACAGCCACAGGGGATACACATTAACCAAACACACTGGGATTACTATTCACACACACACACACACACACACACACACACACACACACACACACACACACACACACTTGCTAGTACTGAGCTCCATTGCTTCATAAGTGTGTAGTAAGTGAATGGGCCTGAAGGCTGTACAAGGCTAGACCAAGGAAATACCTTGGTATCAGGGCAAATGACAATAGTCCCCATTGTGGCTCAGGGATATAGTCACTGGAGTGGTCCCCAGGGGTGGGTATTGTATTCACCATCCACTCATCCAGGTTTCTATTGTGGGTGGCCAGTGATGTGTACTGATTCTCATGTATGTGATCTATATTCCATAACATGGACAGTGTCTGGGTTGTGCACATGTTCCACATGCATATTCTTTGATGTTTGGAAGTGACGTTAGGTCTCTGGGCCATGTTGTGTGGACAGATTGGTATCTTCTGATGTAACATTCCTGACCTCATTTGGTGAGACCTGGCTATGTAAATGAGGTTGTGATTGCACCTACATTGACAGTATGATACGGGTATTCAGTGGAGTTAGTGGCATCTGTCCATACAGGGCATTTGTATAAGGCAGGGTATTCCCTGTGTGGGGTACATTTACAGACTCTACAGTTGTTGCAGGTGTCCAATGGGGAACATGGCAAAAGGGCCACTGTACACATTTATTGGGCTACTGAGGGGATGGAACAGGGTGTCATGTCCTTTTACTTACTGGATAACACATACTCAGTTAGGGGATGTAACACATCAAAGTACTTTCTGATGTCAGTGGCAGTGTTGTGGTCAACAGGCATGTAGTCCACTGCTATCACACTGTGGGTACTATCTGTGAGGCAATAGGCAGGGGAACTACCAATATAGTGGTTGTTGCCTAGCCAAGTGTGATGGGTATGATACATGGGTGGAGAGTGGTCTCTGAGTAATAGAAGGGTTGCCTATATTGTTCACTAATCTATATTGTCACATGTAGGGCTGTGGATTGTCTATACCAACAACTTCGCTGTTTGACATCTGTTGGCCTTGTAATGTGGACATTGTGACATATACTAGGTCCTCAACATAATAATTTAACAAAACCAACCCCCAATGGATCCTGTTATTACACAATCACCCCAACCCCCACACAGGATACTAACACACACACACACACACACACACACACACACACACACACACACACACACACACACACACACTTGCCAATATTAAGATTAAACCCCCTACCTAGCTATTTACTGCTAATACAGTGTACTGCATTTATCGCATGCACCACAGAGCTTATAGGATGGATGTTGCCCCAATGTACTTCTAAGGTAAGGAACATCACCAGCCCTTGTAAATACTGGCATTGGGTGATGTAGCGGGTGAGAGATACCAAAAAATATTTTACCCTATACACACACATTTACATTTTCCAGGGGTGAGGTTCAAACCTCTATCTAACAATCTTTTCAGACCATTATGCTACACATTTACCACATGCACCACTGACTTTACATGGTTTAGGGTTGGCAACAGGTACTTCTAAAGTGAATGATATCTGCAGGACTGCTAAAGTCAGGCACTGAGATGTGTACTGGGTGTAAATGCGGCCAAAACTTTGAGGTACGGACATACATATGTACAAATGCAAACAATTGGCAGGGATGAGATTCAAACCCATACCTATGCAGTTATTGCTACTACATTGTTCCACATGTATTGCACACGCCATGGAGCTTACATGTTGGAGAGCTGTACCAAGGTATCTTTGAAGGTGAGTGACACCAGCAGCATTGGTAAAAGAAGAGTAAGGGAAGTGCTGAACTGTGAATGACTACAAAATCAGGTCTCTACAAGGATACACACACTCTCTCACACAAACACTTACATATACACAATTGCCAGGACCAGGATTGGAACTCCTACCTAACTAGTTTGCTACACTATAGTATTACGCAGTTATTGCATGCACCACAGAGCTTATATGGTGGAGAGCTGTCCAAAGGTATTTTTAAAGGTGAGTCACATCAGCACCAGTGCTAAAGGAGGGGTAAGGGGAGAGTAGTAAGTGTGAATGTCCACAAAATCAGGTGTTATCAAAGACACAGACACTCTTTCACACAAACACACACAGTTGCCATGTCTAGGATTAGAACTCCTACCTAATTAGTATGCTACACTAAAGTATTACGCATTTACCGCAAGTGCCACAGAGCTTATATGTTAGTGAACTATCCAAAGGTATCTTTGAAGATGAGTGACATCAGCAGCAGTGCTAAAGGAGGGGTAAGGGAAGAGTAGTATGTGTGAATGTCCAGAAAATCAGGTATCAACAAAGGCACACACACTATCTCTTATGAACACACACAGTTTCACAGTTGCCATGTCTGGGATTAGAACTCCTACCTATCTAGTATGCCACGGTATGGTATTACGCAGTTATTGTGAGTGCCGCATAGCTTACAGGACTCAGACTTCCCAGAGGATTATTTCAAGGTGACTGACATCAGCAGGGACAATGGGAGGTGTAGTGAGTGTGCATGGCCTCAAAATCATTCAAAACACACACACACACACACACACACACACACACACATACACATTAACAGTTGCCATGTCTGGGATTGGAACTCCTACCTAATTTGCTACACTACAGTATTACGCAGTTATTGCAAGCACCATGGAGCTTATAGGGCTGAGATTCGGCCTATGGTTTATTTCAAGGTGACTGAGATCAGCAGTAGTGCTAACATGGGCAATGGGAAGTGCAGTGTGGGTGAATGGGCCATAAATCATTCCTCTGGAAACACACACACACACTCAGTCACACACAACTTTACATTTGACAGAACTGAGTACAAATGCTACATGAGTACTAATTTGTACTATCATGTTGCACACTTATCACAAGCACCACAGACAGTATTTGGCTGCGGGCTACCAAAATGAATGTCTGCAGTGATTGACATCAGCACATCATGTGATATCAGCCAATTGGATGTGTAGTGGGTGAGACAGGCCTCATAATGGAATTCTCTTATCACTGTCTGTCTCTTTCTTCCACACATCTCTGTGTGTGTATGTTTGACATAGTATAGTGTGTTGGCCTTGGATGTGTGTGAGCATTCCTATCCAATGTGTGTGTAAAGCATAAATGGTGTGCAATTTGATGTGTGCACACAGACATCTGTGAATGATAGATATGTATAGTCCACTGTATTGTCAGACATGGGCTTCATTTCTCTAAGTGTAGGAGCATGCCCAATATGACCTTATGTATTCAGTGTGTGAATCCATTCCAAGTAGAGTTGTACTCCAGTCCAGGGTTTGATGTTCTACACCTACAGTTAGCAACCTGTTTCTGCAGGATATCTGTAAATAGGTTGGAAATATGGAGTCACAATGGGTGACAGATAGGGGGATATTGTAACTATTGCTGTCTGTGCTGCTTGTGTTACATGGTTTGTGTTAGCAGAGATATTCAGACATATGTACTGTTTTACATTGTGATGTATTATGTCATCACCTACTGACAGATATTATTTGCTCGCAGTTATTTTCTGAGAAATACAAGATGAATGAAGCTGAGTCCAGTACTGTGGTGCGCAGCCTACACATTCTTGTACACTCCTCCCTTTCTGGAGGAGGTAGCTACAGACACTTGCTGATGGGTCTGTGTAAATGGTCCAGCACCTTGGTACTATGGTGGCTGGGGATCCTCTTCTTGTACATATATCGACTTAACAGAATGGCTATATCCTACTGTGGCCATACTCCTCAGCTGTACAGATTCATCCAGGTTACCCAGAGGCAGGGCTCATATATCTGGTCAGTTCCCCTTCACATTGTGGTTTATGAGTAGGTTTGTAGCCACCCATTACTGGGTTTTCAGGCAGGGGTAGTATGGGCACACATCAGAGTTTCATACTTCACACACTCCATGACATCCATGCTTTTACACCCCCCACTCTGTTATTCTATTCTCTTCCTAACATTATGCAAATGATATCTGAGAAGTATCCCTATAGTTGTCTCTTCATCCCAGCGGTATTTATGGATTGGTCCACAGTTCATGCAGTAAGACATGGGGGGCATGCTACTGGGATTTGCCAACATGGCCTTGCATTTGTGTTCTGTTGACTGTATTAGGTTGTTAGGACCCCATGAGATACCATACATTGGCACAATGGCTGAGGCACAGGCCTTTGACAGAGGACTGTAGGCCATTTGGTAGTTATGCAGGCCATCTGTAGTAGGCCAGTGCATTCTGTCACTCCTACATTCCCAAGCAGCAAGCCAATGGGTTCCCCTGGGGTGACAGGGTAAGTGTGTGAGGTGTTAATGGCAATAGTTCCTGTGTATATTGATCCATTGGTCTGGATGCAGGCAGGGTGCTGCTTACAGCTAGGGACACACCTGCATAGAACACCTCTTCAGCATGTTGCATTCTGTGGGTATTCCCATACAGAAGTGGGGTCATACTGTATTCATGCCCAACAGCAAGGATATGACCTGTGATAAACCTGTGGCTGATGGTGGGGTGAGCTGAGTGCATGTGTGATATGGAAGCTACTTGCAGCTGACTCACAGATATACCTGGGACATTCCCCTTATGCTGCCTTGTGCGGGGACATAGGCAGTCTCTCATTACTTCATAACTGTGCCTTTTATAGTCTGCATTAGTATTCCATACTACACGGACAACTAATGTGCTGCTAACCTGTATGTACAATTCAAAGTTGTGTGCAGTTGACAGTTACATTTTATGTGCTCTGTTTAGGGTACTTCCACCAGTGTACTGTATGTATGTATGGGCCCATATTCATGGCATGTTCATCTTTTAGACGGTGACAGATATTGACATCTGGACAGTGAGTATGGATGACTGCTGACATGGGTATTGCTGAGAAGCATTGTGGTTTGCACTGCAATTGTCGGAACATGGTCCTGTCAACCACAGTACTGCCAATAGGCCACCGAGACACAGCCCTCCTTGCCTACCTGCTGACCACTTCCAGACAATATTGAACACACAACAACCTAACACACGGACCCCTGCATATTGTACACATGCAACAATCTATCCTGTAGATTGGGCCAGGTTGGGTAATCTGTGCTTCACTGATATTACTCCTCACACTTACCTATTACTGAATTTCTACATAGGATTGTGGGGAGGCACACCTGACGACTTTAAACATTTGCTATGACTGTACTGGTATTTCAGGTACTCTGTTGGCTTCCATTTTCTATTGAATTCTGACCTGTCATGCAGACTGGAGGCATGTCAGTAGAGTACAGATCTTAGGTTTTATTGACCTACATTTCAGTTTCAGACTTCTTACCCTTCAGAACTAACATACAACTGCCAGACCTGTTGTAGTCTGTCTGTCTAGATATGAAGGGGGGGCTGTTCACCATTGCCATCAATTGGAGGCCTTAACCCAGCCTTTCTATATGGTCATCTACACATGTTCTGCTGGCTGAGGCTGGTGGTGGGTATGTGAACCTCACTGACATGCATGTGTGTGTCTTATGGACACACATTTGGGCCACCACATGTATTGCAGTGTGAATTGTCACCTTGTCTACTACTGCCTAGTATGTTGACACCAGTATTTGTTATGGATTTCATGCTGCCCATATAGGTGTCCACTATCTGCTGCCATCCCATTCAGCCACCTGATTCCCTTGCATGCTCGCATCCATACCATAGATACAACTATCAGAACATGCTACTCCATTCAGTAATTGATAGAAAGAGTGACTTACCTTGCAGCTGGGTCAGTATTGAGGATGGTGCTGGAGGGCTGACTATGTCGGATGCACATAGTGCACTACCTATACATGGTAAAGCACAGGTAGGTAAATGTTTGTCATCCCTTTTACTGTATGTACGAGTCAGAGAGAGGTGTCATTTCTGGGGTCCATACCATGTCAGTGTATGTGCTATGCATTGCCTCTTTGCCAAGGTGTGGGCATACTGGGCACACATCCTTCTGCCTACATGGGCAGGCTCAGATAGTTCCTCTTCCGAGTCACTCTGTGCCTGTGATGGCCTTGTCAATGGTGGGGGCTGTGTGGCCTTGTCCCATGCTGTTCCTGCTGCAGCTGTTTCCACAGGATCATATTGTGTAGCATGGCACATACAAAGAACATTTGTGTACATGTAGCTGGAAAGTACTGCAAGGCTCCACTGAATATGTCCAGGCAGCGCAACCATGACTTGAGCATCCCAAACACATGCTCTGTTAGGTTTCTGGTTTGTGTGTGTGCCTCATTATGGAGTTCATGTTCAGGTGTGTGTGCATTTCTGAGGGGTGTCATCAGCCATGGCTCCAGTGCATAGCCAGCATCCCCCACTAAGTGGCCATATGGGATGCCCCCACTGGCAAATGACTGATGTGTCATATGCCAGATGTAGGAGTCGTGATAGCTTCCAGGGCTGCCAGCACACACATTCAAGATAATGCCCTGGGCATCGCACACAACCTGGCAGTTGATGGAAGGGAAACCCTTGCGGTTTATGTAGACACTACCCCGCTCATCGGGTGATGCTTTGATGTGTATGTGTGTGCAGTCTATAGCACCCACTACCTCAGAATACTCTGCTATTTGGTGGAAGAGACGTATATTGCTGGTCAATGCCTCACGGGTGTTGAGGAAATATATGTGCTCACCAGCATGTGCTGACATGGCATCCAGGAACTGGGAGTACCCTGGATGCTCATGCCTGTGAGAGCCCTATGATATCCCCAGTTGCCCTTTGGAAGGTACCTGCGGCTAGTATTCTTAAGCCTACACATACGTTGGTATCCACTGAGGTGGGTTCCCCTCTATTGGTTCTGTGTGTGAGGTGGGGCCGGCCTAGCTCAACACTTTGCTGTAGAATGTCCCTGTCAACCCTATAGCGCTCCACTATCTCCAGATCATGTAGCCCCTGGTAGGTTACCCTGGGTCTGTGCACTCTTCTCTTCCTCCTCACTGTGGGATGGTCATCAGCATTCACATCCTCACCATCCTCGGCCTCTTGCACATATTGATGTATGAGAGCGGCAGAAGCCCCTAACATTTTGTTAGTTTTGTCAGGTAAAATTTCCCCATCTGTGTACACCAGTGGTGTAGAGTTTGTGGGGAAAAAACAGACTGAAAGGTGTTTGCATAGTTTATAGTAGTGTGCTGGGCTGCTGCCTACATAATTGTTTGATTCTGATACATTTCACCTGCCAGCTATGCTAGTTTTCCTTGATTGCCTTCCTACTACTGTTTTCCCTTCCTATTGCCTTTCCATTTAAGCCCCGAGGCGCGCCATGCATAACCAGTGTTCCTGATTTTTTTTTTGTTTAAAACCGGCTACATGGCGTGCACTCCCATTTAAGCAGAGAAAACAGTGCTCAGCAATGTGAGACACACCCCCTTCCTTAGCTTTGCTTAGCTAAGGGCAAACACAGGCCACACAGCTCCAATAAGCCTACAGCATGCATGACACTCCCCCTTATGAGGTCATCCACTCTTAGACTTATATAATGGTGTTACTGCACCTACACGGTTGCGTGTAAGCTAACACCAAGAGGAAATCTGTGATTCGGTATCAATCCCCTCATTTAGATAAACCAGAATGCTAATTCATAGTTACCACACTCACACTGAGCCTTCCCCCTTAGCAAAACAATTCCCTGATATTGTTGTCTTATGCATGCCATTGACTATTATGGAAAATGCTGATTTGGGTATAAAAGCTTATTTCGCTCTTTTTTCTTATTTCTGTGGCGATCCTGTTTGTGCACCCCTGCCCTATCAGCCGAGATCAGCCAAAAAAAAAAATAAACTTGTTTTTTATAAAATTGCAACTATTTTCATGACAATGGCCATATATTTGCCCATTGGCATGCCTACTACATTGAATACATACTTTCTTTCGAGCTGTCATACCTCCGTTTTGTAATTTGCAGAAATGTATTTGGTTAGTAACCGAATACATTTCTGCAGGTTACACTATTCCTGCACAGACACCTGCCTGCTTCCTGCATCGCTATGTCACTTCATTTGCATGGTTTTCACCAGCAAATGAGGTAATTAGCATATAGCAGTGGTGTCCATGCAGGAATAGTGTAGGAGCACTTGTGCACGTCCCGGGAGCTCGTTCCTGGATTGCTCGTCAGCCATATTGCGTGCAGCAGCTCTTGCACTATTCCTGCACTCTGTGCAGAGCTTGCTAAATCCGGGGGATTGTGTTTGCATGGATAACTGCATATTTTGGTTATCAGAATTTGTTTTCTGTTGTGTTGCAATTATTTTTAGAAAGTTCATTTTCACTGATACATCTTTAATAGAAAAAATTGCATAACAAATACTGCAGTATTTAACAATATCTGTTATAGTACTTAATATTTAATTTAGAATATTGTTTTGACATTGCCAAATGATTCAGTCTTTTCCCTTTGTTGCCTCATTCTTTCCATTGCAGATGTGAAATAGGTATGATGTATGGAACTTATGCAACAGGCAAGACCTCAGAGAAATAATAAAAAAAATAATAAATGAATAACTTGATTGTTGAAAGGTGTATATCTTTGTCAAGGTGTGCATGTTTCAGTTTATGTGAATAGAAGTTAACCATTAAGTAACAGTTTCTGTAATTTTTTTTTTTTTTTTTTTTTTTTTTTTGAGTATGATTTGCTGTGGAGCATGGCAAGCCAGCATAGATAAATGTAGTTCTGCATTTCTAAAAGAAAAGAATATGTTAGCATAAACCACCCACCCCACTCCATGTCTAAAAGGTAGTCCCACCCCCACCCCACATAGTGCACTACCTATACAAGGTAAAGCACAGTAGTGATGTTCTCTAAACCAATGACACTAGCAATTATGAAACAATAACTTCTGCTCAGGAGAAGTCCTAATGGGCCATAGGTTCACTTGTCAAGCTTATGACCTACTAGCCTTCAAGAAGCTTGACTGCCATAGTAAAATGCTGATATTATCTAACTATCTATCTATCTATGTACATACAGGTATATTATTCAGATATCTGCTAGTATGTAGATATAGATATATTATTTATCTGCTTCGTAGGGTACCATTTCAACTAAGGCCAGACTTTCAACTATTCACAATTCTTCCTCTAAGAAACTATACAAAGCCTGACACTTCCCCCCATTTTTTAGACCATAAGTGAGTTTTCTAGTAGGACCCCAAGAAATAAAAAATGTAGCTTGGGTAGAAAGCACATTGATATAGCTAAATTACTCAATTTCTTGCCCATTAGCCATTTCTGCATGGCATCTTTGCCTAAGTATTTAACCCTTTGAATGGTCATTAATTCCCAGAGCTGCAGATGGCTCATTTAGCACACAGTACCAGTCTCCTACCAGATACAAATCAGGGCTCAGTGAGGACCAAAAAAAATGATCTTCTGCCCCTCTGTATGAGGAGAAGCATCAGGTCCTAATACCCTACCCCTTCATGCTCAGTGTAAGAGCAGAACAAGCAAAAAAGGTCCATTCTCCAATTTGGACCTTCTTCCTTATCTCCGAAGGGACTGCCATGTTTCTAACACTATCACACTCTATGGGACAGCAAGAACAAATGTACATTCTCCAGTCTGGTGCTCCTTCCCTCCCAAGGAGGGATACCAGGTCCTAATACCCTTCAGTTGTGCTCCAGCCCTGGTGTTTATGTGAGGAGTATAAAATTAAAAATGGATGTTCTGCTAGTGTCCCCTGACATCTTGAGCCTGGGATGGCTGCCGCTTTCACCTCATCCTAGCCATGTTTCTGCTGGGTCCCTGTGTTTACATGGTGCTCAGCTAGTTGAGTACACTCTGGCATAGCAGTGCGCAAGTCTCCAAACTCTTGCAGTACTGATTGGATTTTCTTAACCTGTGTGAGTGATCGCTCCTGTGGCAATACTACTTTGTACCATGAAGTGTTAAACTGATCTCTGTAAATGTCTACTACAGTATCTCCCTTCTAAGTTATCTTGTAACCCACTGCCAATATTGATTCACAGTGACTACTTATCATGGTAGGAATTCATTCTGCCAACATGGCAACGTTTTTTTTCTTTTGCTCCTGCTTGGTAAGTCTACCACATAATTATCATTGTTTGCCTTTCTTAGAGTAGAGAAAGCTGAAAGCTGCCTCTCCTTCTATTTGCAGCTTATTTTGCTGAACAGGAAAATGTAACATTTCCATTTTCCAAGAATCTATTCTCAACCTTTCACTGTTTGATCATAATAAACCTTGTATTACTGTTGTACATTTGATAGGCAACCATCTGCTAACCTCATGAACTTCCAAAGCATTGCCTTGAAATTCCATACATGCTCCACAACAAACTATTTATGGGAATCATATGCCATCTCACGGTCATCTCAAATTAAGTTTTGAGGTCTCCTCATGCTAAGACCTTAAAGTAACTCAAATAGTGAAAAACCTCTAGATTTTTGGGGTACCTTTTATATGCAAAAAAGTGTATGGAGTGAGTATTTATCAGACTCCAATTTAATCTGGTCTGCAAATAGTCTTACCATAGTCTTTATACTACAGTTAAACCTCTCCAACAAATCACTTGTTTGTAGATGTTAGGGTCTAGTGTTTAACCCACTATGCTTCTACAAACAGATCAGCAGGTATGTTTTAAAGTTTTCCCCAGGGAAATTTGACTTACAAAAAAGATCTACCATAGCACTTGCCACCTTTTATGTCATAATGAAAGACAAAGCCACTGTCTCTGGGTTCCTAGTAGTGTAATCCATAGCTACTAATAGATATCCCTTACCTCTGGTGCTTGGGGACACTAAGAGGCCCCGCAACACCCATGGCTATCCTCAGAAGTGTTTTTTTTCAATAATAGAGAAAGGCACCAAAGAAACCTTAGCTTTGTCTCCTACCTTGGCAACATTTTGGCACTGCTTGCACATCTTACAGAACCTTATCGCATCTTTCGCAATACTTGGCCACTAAAAACTGTGTATGCTTTATGCCTAAATGACCTTATAAAAAGGACTATGATAGACTATGGTCAGAAATGTCTGATGGTTGGTTCTTATGACTGCTGACTACTGTATCACTTCTGCTTCTACATTCTTTCCCGGAGTACATTCTCCACACAATACCATCTTGTCTTAATATACAGACTCCCTCTGCCCTTGACACTCAGAAACCTCCTCTGCTACCTCACTCAGATTTTTTAATGTGGTTCTAAGAAATGTAACAGCTGCAACTCTCTTTTTGTGATCCTCCCCAGTTCTCCTGACAAAGGAAGTCAACTTTGGCTCAGATTTAAACTTGTGATTACCAACCATTCCTTCCTCTCAAGTAGCCCTTTTAGAAGTCCAGTACCTTCTAACACATATGGCGACCACTCACCATTCCTCTGAGCTTCCCTTCTACTTGTCTGCATGTCTGCAACTGCATGCATACATGGTACATAACAGTAAAAACACATTTCTTTCTTATCATCAAAATGGTTTCCTATCAGTCATCTTTCATCAAAAACTAAAACCTGTTTGTTACCAACTTTATCATTCCAAATAAACCAGAAAAGGTGTCCCTCCAATGGCCATAATTGGATTAGACTACTTGAGTAAGTCATATTTAAATCTAACAGCTATATGCTTAGCAACAGTTGTGTATGATGTTGCATCAGTGCTACCAACAGCTTCTTAATCCCCTACCAAGATATTGTACAGACCCTTCTGATAATCTGGAGCAGCAATATTTTGAGAACAATATAGCACTAACTTAATGCTACCTTTTTAACTTCTACACATGGCTTCTGTGCCCTATCACACATCTGTGGAAATATGCACCATGTATGCCTCATAAGGATATACTGGAAACATCTAATCACAGGACATTTGCATTTTCAGAAACTACTGGCTCTTCCCTTGTCCATGAGGCTTGCTGTGATGTTTTAAAATGCTTCCATGAGTTTTCTAATACAAGTGTCATGTTGGATAAAACCCTCTTGTGCAGCTGTGTCTCAGCTGCAAAATAGGGGATGCCCTTTAAGCTCATCTCTTCAGCTAAGGTACACTCCTTGTCTGCCACTCAGATTATCTCATCCTCAGTCAAAGTGCCAAGTACTTACTCCCTTGTTATAAGGTTTCACAACATTTTATAAGTAGTAGCTAGACATTCATTCTCCCACCTATGAAAGTAAGTACTTATTCCTGAAGAAATCAATCATCTACACTATTACTTTGTTTTCCTCCTTTTTCTCAAAAATATTTCTATAATTTTCAGTTTTGAGTTTAAACCATTCAGAATTAGTAATCTTTATTCTAAACAATTCAGTCAGAAACAGGCATCTTACTGATGGCATGCATAGCTGTACCCATGAGCAAAGGGGCTTAAAACCTCAGACACTGGCCTCGGTCAGTTTGTTTCTGATTTCACACTGTCACAAGCTGTCCATTCAAATCTGTCAAAATCATCCTTGTCTATATACTAAGGAAACAAATTTAGTACCGGCTTTGATTTCTAGGAATGATTTTCATCCTTCTTAATGATGTGCACTTGTGGAAGGTTCACATGTTCTCTTTCATGGTAATGTTTTCGTAATTTCTTTACACTCATTCTACCTCCCAGCAGCTACTTGTTGTTGCCCCCATACCCCATCAGTGGCTTTAGTCTATTTCTGGTCATGCTCCCACTGCATCTCCGACTGTATTGCTCTCATTTCCTTTGTTCTGCAAGTGCCCTATGTCCACTTCTAGTCCCTTTAATACAAGCTACATCTTCCGATAATCTGGGAATACATTGAGTGGTCTTTTTGCTGCATGTTACACAGCTATGATCCCAACATCCACATCCAGTGGACTAAGCTTTGACTACCTGTAAGGGGTTACTAAATCATCCTTGTCGAAGGTCCTTCTCTCAATGTTCTTACTTCTTTGGCAGATTTTCTCTTTGTATCTAAAAGCCCATATCTCCAAAAGTGTTCAACATTTATTCATGAAGTTTTCATGAAACTGTTCTGGAATAATTATCTATAAAACATAATTGCACTGGCCTTTTGCCCTCAGCGACCACAAAACAGCTGCATCTTGATTTATAATGAAAAAATCAATTGTTAATTTAATTATTGTGCCACAACATATACAAAGAATGAAATAATCACTGTTATCCAGAAATGTGTGTTTAGTTTTGAAATCATAGTTCTGCTTTTGGCAGATAGCCTTTACCTATACTCTCCATAGAACTGAAAGCCTTCCATTTGTTTTCTACTCAGATGTTTTGCAAATGCTGCACTTGGCAATTTACAAAAGCTATCCTGAACTGAATTCCATACTAAGTTCAAATGACAATATCACTCTACTTCAAGATATTCTTATGAAATGTTCATAACCAAACCCCTTTACAATCCTACTTTCATTTTGTTTTTAGGAAACTATACAAGAGAATCACAAATATGGGTGTGAATCTCAGAGCATGGGAAAATTTGCATATTTTGATATAACATGCACAAATGACAGAAATATTATTTTTAGAGTGTAGTATTATTTATGTTTTGCATTTTATACCAGTTATATGATACAGAAACATACTGAGACTATCAGCTTGAAATATCGCACGATATACATCATGTTTTGTGAAACAAATGGCAAAAATAGTGCATATAAATACTATGTAAGACTACTGGTAGTATCTAGAAATAATTGCCATTTCCTATGTAACTCTTAAGATGTATTAAAACAACTTCTTTGGTATATAATGCTATGACCCTCAGCTACACAATTAGCTTAGCTGGTTGTTCCATCTGTTAAGACACAATCATAAGTTTATATTCTAGTAAAATGGTCTGTCCCTTTTTGCTTTCTCCAAATCTTTTGGGTTTCTAATACCATGGCGGTAATGGATCCCATTCCTAAGTCAAAGTACAATTAAAGTCCATGAAATTAGTATTGTTTCACTGTTTGATGTCAGCCAAAAGTGCTCTTCACAGCACCCGCAATGTGCCCAGTAAGGAATCCTTCTGTAATTCGTATGGAGTTGCATGTACTGGTAGCATATCTAAATATGATTGTAGATTCTTTTTTATATGGCCCGTTGCTCCTACTACTATTGGAACTATCTGGGTATCTTTTTTCCACATTGCTCTTGTTGCAGCTTGCAAATCCTGATATTTTATGACTTTGTGTCTCTCTGTGTGCAGGACACTGTAGTCACTGGTTGTGGTGATTTCAGTGTCTTCATTTCTGGTTTTCTGGCATCTGTTTTTTAAACTGTTGGTAATGGATGATCCCATGTGATGTAGACCATCATTTTCTATGATGCCTTGTGGCTCATGTTTCCAGAATTTTTCAGCCACTTCAATACCGTAATGTTTGCACAATCCCCAGTGCATCGGTCTCATCACATTATTATGCCTTTCAGTATACAGTCCTTCTGCCATTAGTATGTCGCAACCAGCAACAAGGTGTGCAACTATTGCTGATTTTGTTTTGCAAAACCTACATTTGTCTATTTCTCCTACATGTTTAATGGACTTTGTAAACCAGCATGTACATAGCCTACTATCTTGGGCTGCCAATATTAACCTTTCATCACTTGGTTTGAATTCACCTCTCCTTAACCATTCCTGCATTCGTTCCTGATCAACATGAGGTTATTCCAAAAGTTTTCTATACTTGCCACTATATTTATGCATTTTCCACATTTCTTGCCTTCTCATCTGGTCCTTCACCTTATATTCTTTCTTTTTTTTTGGCACATTCAGCTGCTGCCTGTTTTTTATCTACTTCTGGTTTGATTTTCATTCCTGCTTGACGCTGATATGCTTCTGCCAGATTAAGCAGAGAAGTCATCTTAGATTTATTCTCCTCATGTTTCAAAATTTTCACTACATTTGGGTCTTGTGAGGTCAGCATATATGTGTGAAGTCCCACAATTGCAGATCTATACATGTAATAAATTTCAAGGAGACCCAACCCTCCTTCAGAATAGGAAATCAAATATATAATCTTGGTATGCACTTATTTTTATAAATCATTTGATGAGCATGAAGCATCATTCTTCTTTTCCTATCTAATCTATCCAACACGTCTTGGGGCCAGTCAATCACTCCAAAACTGTAAGTCAGGACAGGAAGAGCAAGTTGGTTTATAGCCTAGATTTTGTTCCTAGATGTCATTGCTATTTTCAGGATTAATTTAAGTCTTCTGAAATATTCCTTACTAAGTTTTATTCGCATTTGTTTGTTTTATTGTTGATCCTTCATCAATTCCCAAATATTTATATACTCCTTCTTGCTCAAGTTCTTTTGTATCACATTCTTGTCTCAAACTGATGTTTTCCTGGTGTTGCAGTTTTCCTGCTTTAAAGGTTTCTTTTGCACATTTATCAATACCAAATGACATTCTTATATCATCTGAAAAAGTTTGACAACTTGCAGTTGTGCTTTCAGTTCCTCATCTGATGAGCTATACAGTTTTAAATCATCGACAAAGAGAAGATGAGAAGTCATTACACTTTGTTTTTTACTAAGAGCCAAATTATAGCCATGGCCTAAGCTGTTAAGTAAACAGCTTAATGGGTTAAGGGCAAGGCAGAATAACAGCAGTGACAAAGAGTCACCCTGGAATATCCCCCTTTGAATTTTTATCCCTGGGATAATAATTTGTCCTTTATCATGGCTTAATTGTAAAGTGGTCTGCCACCGTTTCATGGTCACTCTAATGTAGTCAATCAGTGTAGGATGTACCTTATATATTTTTAAGCACTCTTTTATCCATTAATGTGGGATACTATCAAATTATTTTTGTAGTCAATCCATGCCATACTTAAATTGTTCCGCTTTTTACAGTTCTCCACTATGACTTATGTAATAACAAATGATCATTTGTTCCATATGACTTTCTTTTATTGCCCTTTTGTTCTACTGCCATAATTGAGTTTTTTTTTCGAAATGACTATAATCTCAGTCGGTATCAATTCCAGTGCATAGTTTATAAGTAGTCAGAAGGCAAGTTATTGGTCTATAATTCTTAGGGTAACTTGCAGGTTCACTCTTAAGTAAGAGCATTGTTTTTCTTTTTGTTAGCCAGGTTGGTGTCTGCTCAGGGTGCACATATAAATAGTTGTTACTCATGGCTAAATCTTCATGCAAAGATGTAATACTTTATCCAAAAGTTAGGTACTGCATCTGGGCCTGGGGTTTTCCAATTAGAGGTTTTTCTTAACTTTATTTCAATCTCTTTGGCTGTTACTTCATCCCATTTTATATGCTATACCTTTAAACTTCTTATTTTTTCTTTAACTTTTTCTATCCATTTAGCATCTTTGTTACTTTCCACAGGATCTTCATAGATATTTCTCCAAAATGTATCTGTTTCTTCCTTTTTGGTGGTCTTTCAATTCCTTTTACCTTGTTTCCCAATTCTCTATAAAGCCTATTTGGGTCATCAATAGATTACTTATTTTGTACTTTTCCTTTATACTTATCTTCATATCTTCTAAGTCTTTCCGCCTGTGCTGAAATTTTTAGTTTGTTATTTGCAATAGTGCGTAATAGATCCTGGTCTGTTTCTAATACTGCGCAATGCTTTTATCACATCTATATTTCTTAGTATTTTTGTTGATCTGTTCCCTCTTCCACAGTCTTCTAACAGTGACACTTCTTGTCTTAACTGCTTTATAGTTTTCTACATTCGATATTTCCAGGATGGTATTCACTTTTTCCCTTTTCTCTTTCTCAATACCTTGTGTTCTTATGGTAGAACTTTATCAGTTATTAATTTAGCTGCACAGTAATATATCCTGTTTACTTCTGTTATATTGCATGGATCTCTATGGACAGTCCTAATTATTGTGTTAATTTGTTTCATCAAACTTCTGACTTTTTGGGTTTTATTGACCTTCTGCAGTCTATTTCTTTCACTGATCTTAATATGTCTATCTATCGCTATTAAATCAAGCAACTCTTCTCTTAGCTCTTTTTCTTCTAGACTGAGGGCGCATTTTTGTTTTCCATTTCTGTGGACATTCTACAGAAAGTTCTGTTGCATCTTCCTGTGGCATATTCTCTTCAATTTCATCCTGTGCCATCTGTTGCTCTGTCATATGAACACTCACTGGCCTGTCCCTCCTCAACATTAACTGTGTCAGAGTTGTCTACAGTTTCCTGTTCCTTCCCTTGCCTTTCAGCTTCAAGTGAATGTTTATACTCATTCATTTGGAAGGCTCTAAAATATCTTCATATGGCACCCGACCAATTGTTTCCCATTCCATTGGTTTCCCCTTAATTTGGAGTTCCATCGCTCTATCTTTTTGTGGTGCTTTCTGAATTAGATTTTCTACACTTAATCCTTCACTTTGGAGGTCTACCTTGACCTCAGTTTCTATTTCTTTAACTCCTCCATTACTGATCTGATTTTCTACTTTTCCTCTTTGTCTTCTTATTTTTGTATTGTAAAGTTTTCCATGTCTGGATTCCTTTGCCTGTATTTCTCTTCAAATATCTTTGGTGCTGCTCTTTTTATATTGATTAATTTGGTTTCTCCTTTGCATAGATATTACACCATATTAACTGCCTTTTTTTCCCATGTCCATATTTCTTCTTCAGACGTCCTCTGATCTTCCTGTTTCTCCTTATTTTGAGGACTCATTCTATCATGCTGTAATGTAACCTGCATTAGATCTTCTACATCAAATCTTTCACTTCATAGACACTCTATAACTTCAACTTCTATTTTTTTAACTTCTACTTTACTAATCTTCTTTTCTACATTCCCTCTTTGTGATATTATTTTTTTTATTGTGAAATTTTCCATGTCTGGATGCCTTTGTCTGTATTTCCCTTCATATATCTTTGGGGCTGTCTTCTTCGTGTTGATTAATTTGGCTTTCACCTTTGCATAAATATTGCACCATATCAAATCTCTCTTTCTTTCCCATGTCCATATTTCTTTTTTATACTTTTCAAAAATTTCTAGGTTTTGTTGTTTATATTTTTGCACTTCCTCAGATGCTTCTTTTTCCAAACAGATCAAAGTTTCTTGGTCTATATATTGTTTTTCAAACTACTTTCTCTCTTAATCTTTTTGTATATCATGTGTCTAGAAATTCTGGGCTTTTTGCATAACAGTAAAAACACATTTCTTTCTTATCCTCAATAGTCCACTCTATCATCTTTAAGGCTCTTCTTTGGCCTATCAGTTTTTGTGATTTTTGGGGACTGCTACTTCCTTCTACAACAGGGGGGCCACCCTCCCCCAGGCTAGCCTGGCCCCATTGTAGGGATGTTTCTGTAGTTTGAAGATTCTACACTGTCATTTTTTCGAATCCTGGCACCAGTGTGCCTACCAGAATTGGGCACTTTTTTTATCCTGGGTCTTGTGCACCCAGTTGTCTTTTTTAATTTTTGACCTACTTCTGTCCATGATGCATGCTATATAAATACAGTCTATATCTACTTCTCTGACCGGCTAACACAGAAGGTCTTTGGCTAATGAAGTTCGCAGATGACTGCAAGCTAGGAGCCATAATCGAAACGCCTAACGATGTGGACATCCTACAAAAGGGCCTCACTGAGACAGATGACTGGTGTCAAAGCCATGGCCTCAAGCTCAATGCCAAAAAGTGCATTGTCATCCCCTTTGGTAAAAACTCTGTACCCATGAACTACAACATAGGCGGTAGTATACTTAACACTGAAAGTGTGATAAGAGACTCTCCTTTGATAATCATATCACCACAGTAGTCAGGAAATCCTTCTACGTGGCACACCTCATCACAAAAGGTTTCTCATCCAGAAAAAAAGAGGTCATTGTTCCCCTCTACTCATCACTCATTAGACCCATTATAGAGTACAACACCCCTTTTGGTATGTACCTCACAAGACATCTACAACAACTGTAAAGGCCGCAGAAATACCTCACAAAGAGGATTACCAGCCTCAAACAGATGCCCTAAGCAGACCGTCTCAAAAAATTCCAGCTTTACTCCGTCGCATATCGCCTACTCAGAGGTGTTCTCTACCTAACATACAAAGCTATGTCAAACCCAGAGCTGTTGGACATGCTCCACTTAAAGAAATCCCAATCCCTCTGAGCTACACGCTCTAGGGACCTAAACCTTGTCACCACAATAAACAGAACATGCCAGAGGGATAGATTCCTGTCTCAGAGACTTCCCATACTCTGGAATAAACTACCTATCTATACCAAACAAAGCTCCTCATTAGCATTCTTCAAGAAAAATCTTGATGATTGGATGGGAAATAGGAAATTCACTCCGGGAATCACCTCTGTGGCTCTGCTCGACAGTGGCACAGGAAAATAATTTTCTTGGGTGGCAAAAGCCAGGGTACTTTTTGGCTGGACTTGTATAGGCCCCAGGGCCGATAGCCTAGTACCTACCTATGAACCTATGAACCTATGAACCTATATATCAGTGTTGCCTTGGTGAGATTTTGTACAAAAACAGGGTCCACCTCGTGAAGGTACTCACCAAGACATGAGGATGAATTCAGTTTCACCACTACTACTCCCCTTTTCTTGCTGACTTTTCATCTCTCCATTCAAACCTCATTGGTTTGCTGTCCAAACTGTGTCTAAACTGTGAAGGAGATCACAAGCCAAGTGACACAAAATCTTCTATATTCAGAATACGTAAACAAGATTTATATTTCTTATGCATCAGGATACCCCCTCTCCCAGAAATATGACGTATGAAAGCCATGTATAATGGAAAATTTTAGAATCAGGAGTAAAGGCATATGAACTAAAGGCCCTGTGGCCTATCTTTGATAGGCCATTTCTCTGCCCATTTTTGAGATTTTATTAGGAAAATTTCAGATAAAAGCAATGGTGTAGTCACCTATAAATTACACATAAGTATGGCGTTAGATCTTTGAGTGCAGTGCAGCACACCTCTCAATTTGTCCCCACAGGTTTAGCTGCTTGAAAGCCTGGCATTATAGCCATGACATATTACAAGTGACAAAAATAATTTTTTTCTTTTCAAAAATTGAAGACTTCTACTTCTGATGTACTGGCTACTCAAGAAAGAAGTATTTTGGACCATTGATTACTTGGTATACTAGCAGAAGTTCACCTCAGTGCCCAACATGAAACTTTAGAATAATGAACATTTCATACAATAGCAGTAAAGCCACATGAATTAGAGCTACTAGCAATTGTTTTCAAAGGTGACATCTCAGTCACTACTTTACATGTCATTATAAAATTTTAAAGTAATAACAACAATGTATTCAGCTATGAAATATACCTAAAACTGCCATTCTAACTTCAGAGTTTCCAATTTGAAAAACTGTATCCACTTGAAAGCCAAGTATTATAGCCATGGCAGATTACCACTGAAAAGAAGCATTTTTGTGATGAAATATACAGATTTTTCTGATATAATGGTAACTCAACAAAAACATATTTTGGGCAATTATTGTACTCAGTGTGCAGGAATACAGCAACTACAATAGCCCAAATGAAAACCAAGTATAAAGCAAAATTATAGGTTATGGCAGTAAAGGCACATGAGCTAAAGCCAGTGAGCTCTGTTTTTTAAAGACTATATCTCTGTGTCCATTTGATATTTAGTATAAAATTTCATGTAATAGCAGCAGAGTATTCAGTTATGAAACACCCATAGGAAAGAATTTATAACCACAGAATATCTGGTGCACAACTCCTCTAAATTTGGCTCAACAGCTTTAGATAGTTGAAGACATAGCACTGTAGTCATGGCATATTAAAACTGAAAAAAAAATATTGTTTTACTGTGAAAGATAAAGAATTTTTACATTTCTTGCATTGCCAACTAAAAACAACATTTAGGACATTATTGTTCTCAGCATACTGAGCACAAATTCACAAGAATGCTCAAAATGAAACAGATAATAGTGCAGAATTCCAGAGTGTGATTATATCTCCACCCCCTTTCTAATTTCATTACAAAATATTTAGGTAATAACAAAATATTGTTCAGTTATTCTAACACTACAATTCTAACCTCATGTCATCCAACATTGCACACCTGTAAATCTGACCCCACAGCTTTAGTTAATTGAAAGCATAGTATAGTAATTATCAGTTAAACTGTAAAAATGTTTCTTTTGTTGTACTAAAAACTTAACCAAGATTGTTCTAAATACTAATTGATCATAGCACAAAAATTGAAAACTAAATTTAATGCTAATGTCAGACTACAGCAGTAAAAACACATGGAGTCAATGAGGACTATGTTTCAAAGGCTATATCTCTGTCGCCTTGATATTTCACTATGAATCTTTCTGGTAATAACAACAGGATATTCAAATACTAAGACAAACAGTAGAAATCCCAGTACAGAGCAGCTCTGAATTGTCTTCACAGCTTTAGCCACAGAAAGGCATGACATGGTAAAGCAACTTAAATAAAAATAAACAAATAATTAAACATATATTTTTATGGTCACATGTAAAGGATTATACTTCAGAAATAATAAGAACTTGGTACACATGTTATGGATATTACTTTTACAGACCTTTTATGCAGAAGTCAAATAGCCTCAGGAGACACCAAGCATAGTGTCAAACTGTGACAACAAATGCCCTCTAAATCATTGGATTTACTAGCTGTAAATAAAAGACAAAATGCCAGTTCCCTTAAGGCAGTTCACAAAAAAAAAAAACTGTATAGACTTCTAACATTATACTATGGTGAAAAATACACATACTTACTGTCCCAGTGTAATGTGCCTTTATTGAGAAATTACATTACCTTTCACTGGGAAGGAATCACATTAATATAATGGCCAAGCCTCTGTTTGATAGATAATGTTCACCAACAAATGATACCAAGGGTCATTTGGAAGCAATAATGTAATTGCTCTTTCCTTTTCTGTATATCCTGTCCCCCAGCCCCACAAATCATAAGATCATAGGAAGTTACTAGGCTAATGGCCCTAAGGCCCTTACAAGCCTAACCAAGTTCTACCCTTGTTGCCATGATCAGCAGCTATTGCACCTGTCCAAGATGGACCCAGGTGGAACACCCAGGGTGAATTTACAGTTACCCATCCAATTGTCCAGATTCTGTTTGAAGAGGGCCAGTGAGGTGTTCTGTTTGACATGAAGTGGGAGTCTGTTCCAAAGGTGTGGTAACCTCTGGGAGACAAATCTGTCCCACCAGCAGGTTCTATTAATGTCGCATACTAGGTTAAGGTCTTTAGAGTGAGTAAACCATGTACAATTTGATTTGCAGATATGCAGCATTTCCAATAAAGCAGGGTCAGAGATTGCCTTATATGCAAGATAGAGATTACCTCTGAGTAGTCTGTATGAAACAGAATAAAGTGACAGTGATTTTAAATAATCCACCTAGGACAGATGCTGAAGACCTTTCTATTTTCCTTGTGAGAAACCTTTGT
Organism: Protopterus annectens; assembly: GCF_019279795.1. Taxonomy (NCBI): domain Eukaryota; kingdom Metazoa; phylum Chordata; order Ceratodontiformes; family Protopteridae; genus Protopterus; species Protopterus annectens. The sequence goes on along the minus strand of NC_056735.1, from coordinate 1,790,958,602 downwards.
GGTCTCTCCAGTTGTTGCAGGTGCTGGGAAATGCTTGACAAGCCACGTTGCTTCGCTAGGGACGGCTTGCACCTGTCACCCCTGGGTTTTCAAATACTGGCCAAGGCTCTTGCCACCCCCATAGTGCCTTTTTTAGGCAAGGCTCAAAAGACAAACCCACCTCCTTAGACAACACAAGGAAAAAGAAACTAAGGGTAATGCTGCTCAACACCAGAAGTCTAAACCTCAAGATGCATGCACTCGAGGCTCTCCTCAGTATGGAGAATATTGATATCTGTGCAGTAACAGAAACCTGGTTCGAGGCTCCCGAGAGCACCCCAGCACTACCAGGCTATACCTCATATCATGCTTTTCGGCCCCAAAACTTTGACCGAACCACAAGAGGAGGGGGAGTATCCATATCCATCAAAGATACCCATACCTCCAGGCTAGTGGCGCTGCACGAAGCATCTGAGACCATCCATGTGCAACTAGCAGTGGGCAAAACTGCCTTCCAGTTTGTAGCCTGCTACAGACCACCCTCCCAATCTCAGGAATCCCACTCTGCTTTCCTGAAGACACTGGAGAATATGAAGGTCTCTCCAAACACCATTATATTGGGTGACTTTAACTACCCAAACATAGACTGGGAGCACTACTCAAGCCCCATCACCCTAGCCCAATGGTTCCTAGAATTTATAAACTCAAATGCTATGGAACAACTGGTCACCACTCCCACAAGAGGGGAAAACATATTGGACCTGATCATCACCAACATGGGGACTCTATGTTCCATACCAGAAGTATACCCCTCATTGGTAAGATATGACCATAAATTAATCACTATGGACATCCATATCCCGTCCCCACCCCCAGCAAAGGATACCACTGTCAAAAACTTCTCAAAAGCAAACTTCCCACTTCTCAAAACCGAGGTGGAATCCCTCAAAGCCCCAGGGCCAGTGGAAAATATGGCCCAAACTGCAGAATCCTTTACAAATGCATTCTATGGATACCTACAAGAATGCATGGCTCGTGCTATCCCAAATAAAACCAAGACACACTCCTCCAAAGGCAGGAGACCTGTCTAGTGGACCCCAGCCATAAATAAGCTGTACAACAGAAGGAGGAAGCTACTACATGATAGAGCAAAATCCCTAAAAGGGAAGGCGACTCTGATCAGTACTAGCAAGAAACTATGATCCCTCATAAAATCATCTAAGGCTAGCTTCGAAAGAAAAATTGCACAAGACGCTAAAGATAATCACAAGGCTTTCTTTAGTTATGTCAGAAACCTGGGTGGAAACTCCCAGATATGCTCTGAGTTAGTGCAAAATGACAAAAAATACACTGAACCCACAGACATTGCCAACATCCCGGCAGACAGGTTCAGTGCAAACCCCCCCCCCCACCAAATGAGCAAATGACTATCCCAACAGAGTGTAGCCTCCTTGACATCACAGATGCACAGGTGAGAGCTTCCCTCTCCAAAGCAAAAAACACAGCATCAATGGGACCGGACGGTGTCCCGGGCTGCGTTTTACATGAGCTCCAAGAAGAACTGAACCCTCACTTAAAATCACTGTTCAGTCTCAGCCTTACAACAGCATATGTACCCAAAGAATGGTGTACAGCAACAGTGGTCCCACTCCATAAAGGTGGTGCCACAACGGACCCCGGAAACTATCGCCCTATAAGCCTAACTAGCCTGGTCTGCAAAGCTATGGAGCATATCATCATGGAACTCATAAACAAAGACATTGGGAACCTCCAAACACTGGATCCTACCCAACTCGACTTTGTTAAGGGCAGATCTTGCCTCTTGAACCTGGTCAATTTCTTTGAAAGAGTCACCAAGGCCATAGACGAAGGGAAGGTAGTCCACACAGCCTACCTTGACCTTGCAAAAGCCTTCGACACAATACCCCACTCGGGCATCATAAATAAGCTCACCAGCTTAAATATCAACCCCTATGTCACAAGATGGGTTGCAAACTGGCTTAGGGATAGAACCCAAATGGTCAGAATTGCAGGTGCCATGTTAGACTCTAAACCAGTTACAAGTGGCGTCCCACAAGGCTCAGTCCTGGGAATTCTCTTGTTCGGTATATATCTCTCTGAGGTACAGGCTAACACAGGAGGACTATGGCTGACAAAGTTTGCAGATGACTGCAAACTGGGGGCCATAATCAACTCGCTGGCTGACACAAGCATCCTCCAAAACGGTCTCACAGAGATGGATAACTGGTGCCAGAGCCATGGCCTAAAGCTAAATGCCAAAAAGTGCATAGTCATCCCCTTTGGGAAAAACAAAGTGCCCACAAATTACCACATAGTTGGTAATCCATTAAGTACAGAAGAAGTAATTAGGGATTTGGGGACCCAAGTAGATTGCAATCTCTCCTTTGGCAATCACATTGCCAAAGTGGTTAGAAAGACATTCTATATAGCCCACCTTATCACAAAGGGGTTCACATCTAGATCAAGAGAGGTCATTGTGCCCCTCTACTCATCACTCATCAGGCCCATAATTGAATACAATGCCCCATTTGGGATGTACCTTAACCAACACCTGCTACAACTAGAAAGACCCCAAAAGTACCTCACCAAGAGGATCAAGGGACTCAAACAGATTCCCTACGCAGTTAGGCTAAAGAAACTCCAGCTCTACTCAGTTGCTTACCGCCTACTCAGAGGCGATCTGTGTCTGACGTATAAAGCCATGTCCAACCCAGAATTAATGGACATGCTCCACCTCAAGAAATCCAAATCCATTAGAACTACACGCTCCAGTGACTTAAACCTCAGCACAGAAATAAATAGAACATGCTGGAGGGACAGATTCATATCCCAGAGGTTCCCCTCACTCTGGAACAAAATCCCAATCCATGTCAGACAGAGCCCCTCAATGACCCTCTTCAAGAAGAATCTTGACGTTTGGATGGGAGATCGTAAATTTACCCCTGGGATCTCTTCTGTGTCAATGCTAGACAGAGGCACAGTAAACTAACCTTAAATGGGCTATCTTCTGTGACCTACTATACAGAGGCACATTCAACTAATCTAAGAAGGGTGGCGAAAGCCAAACACACTCTGGCTAGGCTTGTAAATGCCCTAGGGCAGATAGCCTAGTATGAACCTATGAACCTATGTACATAGCAAAAAGTGTGTTGTACTCAATTATTGGCCAGATGAGGGAAGAGTACAGGAATGTTATAACTTTGTTTTTTTTTTGGAGGGAATGGCCTTACTTATGAGATGAACAATATAGAATGCTCTTCTTATCACTGAGTATGTACTTAGGGTATTGCTTTTGATGTGGTAGTTAGCGAAAAAACATTGCTCTTACTGAAAGGGTTGATAATACATTTTTTTGTATTGAATTTAAGGCCATGACTTTGGCACCAATCATTTGTTTGTTTAAGACCCTCTTGTAGGATGTTGACATCACTTGAAGATTCTATGACTGCTTAGCCACAGACCTTTAGTTTTTGCTTATACTTCAGAGAAATAGACTGCAGACAGTAGAGGTACCAAGACTGATCCCTGTGGAACACCACTGGTTGCATGTCTGCAGTTGGAGGTAGATTCCCCTATTTTGATTATATGTGTTCTACCAGTGAGACAGTTAGTGACCCACCTAACAATATAAGGTTTAATACCTAGCTGGGTGAGTTTGTCAATTATGCCTGAGTGGAGGATAGTGTCAAAAGACTTGGCTAAGTCTAGGTAGGCTATATTCACAGATTTCCCCTCATCCAGGCCCTTGGTGACTGTCTTGAAGAAGTCCACCAGGTTTAACAGGCATGATCTCCCTTTGACAAATACAAACTGAGTAGGGTTAAGTGTTTGGAGATTACTTATATCTTTGCTGATAAGGTTCTTGATGATTCACTCCATGGCCTTGGAAATAAGGCTAGTCAGGCTAATAGGTCTATAGTTCTAGGGGTCAGTGGAAGCTCCACTTTTGTGCAAGGGAATAACGGAGGCCACTTTCCATTCAGCTGGGATGAAACCAGTGCTTAGACTATGATTGCAAAGAGTACCCAGTGGTGGTGCTAATTATATTTATATAAGTATATGGGTCTACTTCGGTAGACTGAAATTTCACTTACCCAAATTCCATATCAGCAAGATGAAAAGGCCGTCAGCACCAGAACACCAATGTCCCAGAACACCGACTTACCACTCCAGGTAAGTAAATGCTTGGCCATCCTGTTTAACTTTGCCCCTTACCCCCCTTGGTAGTGCGATCTCGGAGTTGGTATATTTAGTTGGGGGGTGGGGTTGCTTTCCTTTGGTTTACATTTTTTTTTCAGGATGGCCTGGAGTGGTAAGTTGGTGTTCCGGGATGTTGGTATTCTGGTGCTGTTGGCCTATTCGTCTCGGTGATATGGATTTTGGGTGAGTATAATTTTGGTCTGCAGAAGTAGACCCATGTGTGCGTGTGTGTGTGTGTGTGTGTGTGTGTGTGTGTGTGTGTGTGTGTGTGTGTGTGTGTGTGTGTGTGTGTGTGTGTGTGTGTGTGTGTGTGTGTGTGTGTGTGTGTGTGTGTGTGTATATATATATATATATATATATATATATATATATATATATATATATTCAACAAAAAAATAACAGTTTGCCTTCACACATGAAATAAACAGTATTTTCGTCTATAAAGTTTAGTGAACCTACTAAGTTCAGTTTTTAAATAATATATTACAAATATATTACAAATAACCATGCTGAATAATCAGAGATGTCAGCATTTAGTTGTATTTTACACTTTAACTCATTCCCACCTATGGAGTTCTTTTGTGTTTACACTCTAACTTTCTATGGGCATGGTCTGAGCCTCCTGAAAGTTATTGCCTGACATTTCAAACAAATGTTCATAACTCTAGAGTCTAGAACCATAACTGTTACTAGAAAGCAGTAACTGGCAAACAATTCAGCAGAAAGTATTCTTTACAGCAGTTGCATTCATTAAATTCTAGATCTTAAACTGGGTTTTATAAGCCACAAAAATCAAAATAAATATGAATTTGTAATATTCCATAAACAACTTGCAATATCTCAGCAACCATTCAAGCAACATACCTACTGCCAGCAGCATTTTCTTCACACAGCTGTGAGTTTTTCTATGAGGCTAAGCAGTTATGTCCATGTCACTTGCTTATTGAGATATTTAAAGGAATATGAACACTATTACAATACAAATAGTATACACAAATATTTGCTATCTCTTTCTCTTCATTATACAGAGGTCAAATATCAATACAGTTGTGTTTGTCATCATGTAAGCTTTAAGAATAAATCATCTAATACATTGTATGTAGCATTTTTTTTAAATTATTAATGAAAATTAATGAAAAATTGCAATTCTATCCCCTCTCTAAAAATTCTGTAAAGGGTCCTACACACCCAACTTATGGACTATCTCCTTGCACACAAGCTCCTGTCTAATACCCAACATGGTTTTTGCCCCTCTCACAACACCACCACAGCCCTACTGTCCTTTACTAACACAGTTAACCAACACAGAAACAATGGTAAATTTGTATAAGTCATATTCCTGGACCTGTCCAAGGCCTTTGACATGGTCATCCACTCCAAACTCATCTATGTCCTCTCCTCCTTAGCCTCAGTCACCCAACTTTCACCTGGTTTCAAAGTTACCTAGCAGAATGTCAACAGGATCTCTCACCCCTTCGCCCTGTCACCTTAGGCATTCCCCAAGGCTCCATCATTGATCCTCTTCTTTTTTATCTTTTTACCTACCAGCTCCACTCGGCTACACCCCAGACCTTATTGGTTCAGCACGCTGATGACACTACCCTGATTTGCTTAGCTTCCTCCCGCAAAGACCTCCATACCATTACTCAAGATTCCTTGTTATTTGCTGAATCCTGGTTCACTATCTCAACTTATCCTAAATCTCAACAAAACAAAACATCTTCCCTTCCGTCCAACTAGATACACCTCCCCATCCACAACCTTCAGTATTCTCTCTAAAAATAAAACTATTATCATCCCCAACAAACCACTTCAAATAACTAGGAGTGGAAATTGACAATAACCTGAAATATATTCACATTAGCCAATCCATTTAAAAAAGTTCACAAAAAAAATAGGTCTCCTATATAGAAACAACAGATTTGTGACAATGCAAAAGTCACCATTGCTATTACCCACCTCCTCTCAATTCTCCTGTATGCCTCCCCAATCTTAACCAACCTCCACAAGACAGATCTAGCCAAACTCGAAGCCTGTTACAATAAAATCTCCAAGTTGCCACTAATGTCTCATACAAGTCGCATCACTGCTCATTACTTAAGCAGCTCGAGTGGATTGAGCTCCCTCAACTTCTTCTCTTTAATCAACGTACCTTCGTCCACAAAATACTCTATCAAACAGAAAAAGCCCTGCACTCAAACATTTCATTCAGCCATATTTCTTCTCAAGACCCCTTCACTCTAGCAACAAACTACTTCTACACGCCACCAAAGCTAACAATTCAGCAGGTGAATCACTTTTTTCCAACTACATCTCCAAACACTGGAATAATCCACCAAACTCACTAGTAACTAATGCCTCAACACTTCTAAAAATGCACCTTACTAACACCTGGCTCTGTACCTGCAACTCCCCTGGATAACCTAGTCCTCCTTTTCACTCTATTATCGTTACTCGTACTCTACTAGCATGATCTACCACTAATGGTAGTTTTACTTTAACTGCACATAATCATTTGGATATATTCATTAAATGTAAACAACCATTTGTTTTGTAAATTACTGTTGCTCTACTTATTGTGTCTGCCTGAAACCGCTATCTTGTAGGTATTTGCTTCTCACTTGGCTGTATTTGTTTCTTTGTTGTATGTATTTATTACTCTTGGAGATTTTCTCCCCGGGCCTCTGCTGAAAAAGGACCTGCGTCCAGTCAGATTTTCCCGGTAAACAAATTTAAAATAAATAAAATATGAACAAGCATTATTTGATGACTAGAGGTGTCATTAGGCTGTAACTCCAAAAACACCTGGAGGCATTAATAGGCTGTAATGAATTAACTTATAGTTTTGGGGGCTTTGCAGTGACAGCATTGATTTTTAAATAGTTAGTCCACATTAGCTTCACAAGTATTATTGTATCTCAGAATTATCTTGAATTAAATATTCTTATGTTTCTGGGATCTAATGTGGTCCAATTTATTAGAGTAGCCTATTAACTTGAGTAGGACACTTCCAACATAACTGACATAAAATTCAAATAGATCAAAAAAGCATACAAAGTACACCCATCCTTCATCCAGAAACTTAATTCTACCCCAGACCCTGAAGCTAAATTACTGTGGTATTGAGAGTGCAGTTTACATTACTATCCACAGCATGCCCCATGTATGGAAGCATGGCATCAGTGGTATTTTCTGTCAGCTGCACCACTTGTTTTCTGAGTTAGGTATGTCTAGGCTAGCCCTATGAAGCATTATCTGCTTTATATGTCCAGAATAAGAGAAACTGGTGTCTCAGACATACACCCTCCCCATTTTATCATCAATCTTTATTTCAAGTTTTGCTGTTACCATGCATGAGCAACCTGTTAGTTCTATAGATAAAACATACTCTAGTACTTCCTTAGTTACAAGTTCCCATCTGTAATACAAACCAATGGCCTAATTTTCTTTATTAATGGATGCTTAATTACCTGACCCCTGTTATCTTGCCTGCATAAATCCTTAGAAAATTATCTTATTTTTCTTTGTAGTCACATCTCTACCATCACTCCATACTAACTTTTATAATTCCTTAAAACACACAAACTGTTCTAAAGGCCTCCACTGTAGTTTGATCCACATTTATTTTGCTTTTAGTGTTAGTAATAATTTGACTATAATGTCATCTCCCATATATAAAAATAAGGAATGTGGTCAACCATCTGATTTCCATGTCCTCTCTGCCAACAGCTACAGTACTTCATTTCACACCCCAGCCATTGCAATACCACTTGGTCCTCTCTGGATCTCAGGTTCAGAGCTGTTGTACTTCTGAATGCTCTCTCCATGGCCTAAAATATGTTACTGGTCACTGATACAGAACTCAGTCTCCTTTGTATTGCCTTAAAACAAATAAAAACTGATATAGTTTCACAAATTATTTCTGTGCATTTGATTTACTTTCCTCAGATCTTTGATGTCCTCATTACATGCCCACAGGCTAGGAAGTTGATCACCCCAGACTTAAATGAATGACACTTCTGCTTTGACTAGTCTGTTTTAATTCTGCTGTGCTTTGCATAAGCTGCCAAAGGAATAAGATCCTTCTAGTTCAAAAATAAGGCCAGGAACCTTTTCTTTGCTTTCTAAAGTAGTGTGCAATGCCTACATGCATACATACATACATACATACATACATACATGAATCTGGGAATGAGTTAAACATCTATTAGCCTGCTAAAATTTTAAATCTCTCTGAGATTTATGTGAAGTCTATCTACTTTTAAAGGCTGTCAGACTTTTACCTTTTTCTAAGTTTTTAAAGATGTTGGTTACAAGCCTCTAACATTAATTGATGGAACCATCTCGTAGTCATTTAATTTCTGGAAAAAGTTCTTTGTAATTTATAGGAATTCTTTCAACTGTTTCTCTATAGTCATACACATTCCCAACGGTAAGCATCATTGCAGCCATTTTATATAGTCTGCTGATGTAATTAACAGTGCTTCATAGTTATGGTTCTTTACAGATGACACCACTTCTAATGTATTCTTGTAACCTTTAGGCTTATGACTTATGCCATATCTGGCACTGCAGGCTCCAGTAAGGGTTAGCTCAGGAACACTTCCTAAATTAAAATGCATTTCCCTATTTTTGCCTTTCTCATTGTCATTTCACAAAGGCTGTGAATCTGATGTATGGGACAAACCAGTAATTGTTCCAGCCATCTTATATTCTAGTCTAGATAACCATATCATAGGATCATAGGATTATAGGAGATTATCATATTTAGGTCCCTGAAACAAACCTAGCCCCATTTGATTAATGGATATGCAGCAAGTTCATTAGGTTTGGGTCTTGGATTGCTCTGTAGGCCAGGCACAAGTCTCCCCTAATAAGTCTATACAATATGGCGTATAGTGACAGGGACTTTAGTCAGTCTGTATAAGGCACATGCTGGAACCCCTTGATCTTCTTTGTTAGAAATCTCTGTGGTCTCTCTAATTGCTGCAGGTGCTTAGTGCAGTACATGCCAAGTGGAATGTTATACTCAATTATGGGCTGGATAAGTGCCAAGTATAGGGGTATAACTTCTTTAGCTCTTGAGGCAATGCCTTTACTAATCAAGTATGCTATGTAGAAAGCTTTCATTATTACAGTAGGCATGTGGTGGTCGAAGTCACGGTCGCAATCAACTTGTGATCCCAGGTCCCTTACCACTTCATGGGTACTTAGGATATTGTTGTTGATTTGATAGTGTGAGGAGACATTGTTTGTGTTGAAGGGAATGATGATGCATTTCTTCATATATACATCTACTCTGTATAAATGAACCACAGCTAGGTTATATTGGTACCTTGTGCAGTTCTCCAAACTTTGAGTAGGGGACAAAAAAGGTCTTCTAAGTTGAAAATCAAATATAACTCCTCTGTAACTGTATTATGCTGTTTTTTTTTACATTTCTAGCAAGCTGCTGCCAATGTAAGAAGCAGCTTCCTACACATCACTGCCACACTTGACCGCTTCACTGCTTCAACCATAACCAGAAATGCAGTCCCGGCACTATATATCAATATCATTACTGTACTCCTACACTACTGGTAATTGCTGATCATATCCTTCAACTACATGTGCCTGGGCAGCCTCCCAATGTAATGGAGGCCCATGAGATATATGCAAATGACTTCTTAAGGACATTAGGTTTAACATATCACATGGTGAAAATGCTAGCTTGGCTGGGTTTTTCTTGTAGTTTTTACTAACTATAAACTTACATATATGGCCTGGGCATGGGTGTAGTGATACTAGTGGACAGAAAAAAAATAGACTTAAGACAACTGTGGACCAGATGAATTGTGCCCACAGGCATCCTCACAATATGATAACAAAGTGACTTAATATGAAGATCCTGTAGGTGGCGTGCAGATTTACACCTCTAACATGGCACAGTCATAAGACTACCTTTGAGCAGCAGCAGTAATGACATATGTGGCATTGGGGAGTAAAAGTTATAGAATTATTTTGTAATGCCTACTACTGTTACTATTTATTTATTTTTGCCAGATATTTTTATGACAGCATGTATACTCACGTTCAGCTCCCCCTTAGATACTGCAGCCCGGTACTCTGCATCTACCTGTTTATTTCAGTCTCATGCAGAGAGGTAGCCATGGCATGGGAACATAGGACGATAGATAGTGAGCCATTAACCAAATCACCTTTTACAGAGACAGAGATGTTCCTGGCCTTTCTTAAAGGCAAAATCACCTCCACAGAGTCCCAGAGTGCAGTGCTGGATGTTGGGGCAAAACTGGACATGCCCCAGAGAGTTTCAATTGTAGATGCTCTAAGTATGTAGTCCTATTTCATAGTATCAATAGCTGCAACTCCTACTTGTCTCTTGGTCATTCTAAAGTTAATTTCATCTGTCTGACTTATGGTGTACAGGTACATTAGGGATCTAACCACCACAACAATTTGTGCAAGGTATAGCCAGGTGTATTAATTTTATTATATGTTTACAGTTGTAAAGATACCAGCTGCATGTGAAGTTGTGGTGGTGGGTCATACTTATGGATATTTTTTGCTTTGGTGTATTCACAGGTGATTCTTTATCAGGCACCAGCACCATGCAACTGCCCCTATCTGATGTTGGTGGATCTGTAACCCCTGATAATGATGGGAAGTCTGGGGGTCCAGAATATGTGTTTGACACATTAAGAATGAGCACCATATCCACAGCACAGACCAGGGGTACAGTGTCTATGCTTGCAGATGCCAAGGGATCACAAACATCTGAGAAAGGACAGGGTGATGTGGACACTAAAGATCTGGGAAGTGTGGTGGCCTCCAACAGACAGATGTCTGACTGCCCCTATCGCATATGAGCAGGGGGGTTCACACAGAGAGGTCGGTAATGGTGCTTGCAGGAAATATGGTTACCAGTATCACACTGAGTTTGGTGAGTCACTTGCTGCATCCCATTGTATGTGCAAGGCCATCAAGGAAGCACAAGCTTGTGGCACCACAGTCATGTACAGATACTGCATGTGATCCAGAGTCTGCATATTGACCTATTGGAGTGCATGTCACATGCATATGATTCATTGGATAGACTGAATGTCATGGGGGAATGTGCAGCAGTTTCGCTATATCAGATGATAGGGGCAAGGGACCTTCTTTGCAGCTGGTCATCTGCTACATCCACAGATGCTGGCCAACGTAACAGTCAATGAGCAAAATCCTGGTCTCTCAGTGCTAGCACTTCACACAGCAACACTGATTGTGGAGATGCCTACTCACAGGAGAGCCTGCCCCTGTGGTCTTGGCCATCATTATGCCAGTACATCTCCTAGATGACATCAAGTCAGGATCGCATAGCACATAAGGGTCATGGTACAGACATTTCCAGTCCTGGCAGAGCTAGCTCTCTTTGGCAGGGATGCGCATGGGAAGTTGAACTCTCTGCCATCCGTGCCCTATAAATGTCCAGTAGGTTTAGCCACAATGTTGTACCAAATGCTGAAGCTATCATCCTGAGGTAAACACACACACCAGCACAGCCCCTAGCTCCTCACACACACACACACACACACACACACACACACACACACACACACACACACACACACACACACACACACACACACACACACATCCACTGACTGATCCTTCTTGTTGACAGTGATCCCAATACCTGACACTTCCCATAAAAGCAATTTTTTCTATTTATACACATTGTACACATACACTTCCCTGTGAATTATATGCACTCATATATGTCCATCTCCAAGTCTACATATTATGATAACTGTGCCCCACCCACTGTACATTGTTACTTGGGATGCCTATGTCTGATGCACAATGTGGCCAGCCTATGCATTGGTAATCACAGTCTGCATGCTTCATGTTTACTGTAATGTATCTTCTTACTTCTTGTATATTTATGTTATAAAGCTGTATGTGTTCTGCTGCCTCTTTTACAGCACCACTGCTTACTGTGCCCACCTTGGTCTGCCATGATCATCCTCTGCTGCTGACTCCTCCTCTGACTCCTCATCATTCTCAGCTTTTGCTGTATGTTGCACTGTGAATTGCTAGCCCTACCAGAGGTCACCCTGCTGTATGTGCATCTTCAATGTGATATTGTGTAACACTGCACACACAGTCAATATTTTGGCATACAGGGCAGGTTTAGACAGCAGTGCACCATGGGATGAATCCGGACAGTGAAAGTGTGCTTCAGTATCCCAGACATATGCTAAGTAATGTTGCTGGTTTGTGAGAGTCACTCTTGTACCCTTTATCTGTTTGCTTGTGTCGATTTAAGAAAGATGGCATGAGCCAAGGGTCCAGGGCATATCTGGAACCTCCAAATGCTACTATGGGAAGTCACCCATCATAAACTGTTGATACTGGTCACATGTGTGCCATATGTGGGATTCATGATAACTGCCTCGTGGTCTGCAAATAAACTATAAATGATACCCTTTTTATTATAGACTACCTGACAGTTGGAGTGATACCCTTTGCTTTTCATGTATCTACTTCTCAGATCAACCGGCGGGGCCTTTATTTCAATGTAGATACAGTCTGTGGCTCCCATTACATCAGGTAAATGAGCTATGTCATAAAACTTCCATATGGTGTTCCCTCCCTCCTCTGTAGTACATGGCAACCACATATGCTACACCCCCACATGTTGATACGTGGCATCAAGAATCTGATGGAGTATTCTCAAGGCAGATACCCCCTATGTATCCCCCGTAGGTAGAAGAAAGGATCCTGTAGCATATATATATATATATATATATATATATATATATATATATATATATGGATCTACTTTGAATGATCGAGATTTCAAAACTTTGAATGTCATATGGCCGGGACCATATGACTGAAGTTTTAAAACTTCGAACATTCAAAAAAAGCAAAACAAAACAAAATCAAATGAATACACATGTATGCAGGGGGGCAATCCTCCCTGCACTCCCTACACCCCGCGCTATTAAAATATACCAACTCCGAGATCGCAGTACAGCGAAAGAAAGGGAATATTCCCGTTCCGCTCTCCATGAAGATCTCCATTTAGGTGTTCAAACTTTTAAAACTTCAATCATATGGTTTCAGCCATATGAGATTCGAAGTTCTGAAACTTCGATCACTTAAATGGGACCCATATATATATATATATATATATATATATATATATATATATATATATATATATATATATATATATATATATATATATATATATATATATATATATATATATATCTTTACATGTGTATGTGTGTGTGTGTGTGCATATGTCTATATCTAGATCTACTTCAGTAGATCGAACTTTTACAAGTTTGAACCACATACGGCCAAGACCATATGTTCGAACTTGTAAAAGTTCGAACACTGAAGAAAAAAGAAAAAAAAACAGCAAAAAACAAAACTTCGCACCCCTGCAGCCCCCACACTCCCCCTACTTAAATATACCAACTCCTAGATTGCACTACAGTGCGGAAAAGGGAAATCTTCCTGTTCCACTCTGTACAGAGATCTCCATTCAGTCCGATCAAACTTTTGCAAGTTCGAACATATGGTCTAGGTCATATGAGGTTCGAACTTGTAAAAGTTCGATCTACAGAAGGGGACCCGTCTATATTTATATCTATCTATATCTATATATATGGGTCTACTTCGGTAGACTGAAATTCACTTACCTGAAATTCATATCACCAAGATGAAAAGGCCGATGACCGCACAACACTAATGTCCCGGAACACCGACTTTCCATTCCTATTTGGCCACTATGTTAAACTTTGTCCCTTACTCCCACAGTAGTGAGATCTTGGAGTTGGCATATTTACTTAGGGGGGTGTGGGTGTAAAGCCCCTCACATGAGGGGGGGGTGAAGCCTTCCAGATGGGTGGGTTTGCTTTCATTTGGTTTTACATGTTTTCGGGATGGCCAAGCGATTACTTACATGGAGTGGGAAGTCAGTGTTCTGGAATGTTGGTATTGTGCAGTCATCGGCCTTTTTGTCTCCATGATATGAATTTCAGGTAAGTGAATTTTTGGTCTACCAAAGCACACCTATATATATATATATATATATATATATATATATATATATATATATAGATATATATATATATATTTTTTATTTATTTATTTTTTTCTGGAGCATTTCTCCTCGGGCCTCCGCTGTAAACAGGATCTGTGGAACCTATTCGGACATTCCTGGTCAACAAATGTTAAATAAATAAAATATATAGATATATATATATATATATATATATATATATATATATATATATATATATGGGTCTACTGTATAAGTTTGAAAATACACTTCTTCGAACTCACACAGTAGAGCCTGGGTTATGCGAAAGTGCACATAATCGAAAGTGCACTTTCGCTAAACCAACTTCAGTGAATGGGCTACTACTGATGCTTAGTGCAGTAGTTACAGACCTTAGGGTTAGGGCGTGGGTCATGGTAAGGGGATAGCTAGTAGGGCTATCCCCTTACCATGACCCGTGCCCTAACCGTAAGGTCTGTGACTACCGCATCACAGTGGAGAATAGCCTGTCCTCCACTGTGGTGCGGAATACGACCTTAGATAGACGGGACATGGTAAGGGGATAGCTAGCAGGGCTATCCCCTTACCATGACCCGTGCCCTAACCCTAAGGTCTGTAACTACCGCACCACAGTGGAGGACATAGCACATTTTCCTGCTGTCCTTCACTGTGGTGTGATCCGTTTGTAAAAGCTGAGTTCGCAAAAGTGCACTTTCACATAACTGAGCGGTCTACTGCTCTTTTTTGAATACGTGGTATTCAATGAAAAGCAGTAGACCCATATATATATATATATATATATATATATATATATATATATATATACGTATATAGGTATATGCATGTATGTATGTATATATATATATATATATATATATATATATATATATATATACACATATATAGAGAGCTATAGATGGATATAGTAACTATAGATATATATAAAGCCAAAATTCCTTAGTATCCACTGGGACTAGGTACTCCTTGACTCCCATAGGGCTGCAGATGAGGGGAAACACATTTCCACAGTTTTTTGCATGGTGTCCCTGTCCACACATTACTGGTCCATAATGGCAGTGTCAAGGAGGGCATGAAACATTATACATGTTCAAATGAGCTGGTGCTTCCAGGGACAATGCCACATACTATCTGATATATCAGCAGCAATGAGATTCAGCTGCAGCTGCACATTTACTATGACTGTGGCATCCCCTAACATAATCCCACAATCTACTCCATCTGAACATGGGTATATGACAGAGATCAAATATAAAGCAGGCACAAGTGTGTAGCCAGAAAACTACATTTTGTACTTAAGCTTAATGTTGTTGCTCTTAACACCCACCTACTATTTTAAAAAATGGACTCAACCCAAAAAGGCAAGCCCCAGACATATAGGAAGTGAACACATAACTTTCAACCATTACCACTTATAACTATAAAAAGCAATTTTTAGAGGTATACTCCTTTCACACAAACATTCACTGTATATCTCTACACTATAAATATTTGTTGACACAGTCCGACATATTCTGTGCTTTTTGGGTGTTAAAGTTTCCAACAGATGCCGAGAAAGAAACATATGCCTAGCTAAACCCTTGATGTGACATTTAAACATCTTTGCATTGCTCCACCATCTTGTTTTGCCTCATCATCATTCATGGTGCCGCATTATACAGTCATTATCATAGAGCATGGCCAATCATGTCTGGTCTAGCCATGACATGTAACTTTGTTTTCTGAATGACACATACTCTGCATGTAGCCACTAGTCATGCAAATTCACTTAAAGTGATAATACAAAGTTTTTTTGAATATGTCCCAGAATCTTCTAGATTTTGCAAAAACAGCAGGCTATTATACACCTAACACCCACCAATAAATGCAACCCCCTCATTAATATTTTCATACAGTTTTTACTATATCAGTCATATTTTCTCTTTATATCCAGCAAATATGCTTGTGACCATCATCTCACTACAGTGGATATTATATAGCCAACAAACTTAAGGAAATACTTCCTCATCCATATAGATGGAAAACACAATGATTGATGGCAAAGGAAGATAATTTGCTCTTTCCTTCCTATCCTGCAACATACCATATGGAGCCTCCTATACATTTCTTCCCTCATTGCTTCCCAAATAAGCAGTTGTCCAGAATCACTTAATAAATTGCTCTTGACCTTCTACATGCCACTATTATTTTCACTTTTTTCTACAGATCGTTCCCCTTCATCCAGACAACAGCTTCTATCCCACTTTTCTCCTTGCAATCTACATAAAAGCTTTTTTTTCCCATGGATATACTCTCTCATTAATTTATTTACTTATCCTTTGTTGACTGGGTTAGTCCAACTTTGCTAATAGCCTCTTTTCAAAGGAGACCGGAGGGCATCAGGCAACCTCCACTACTTCCTGATAGATGCCACAAGATCTTTACCACACCTGAGCTACCACCAAATCAGACAAATGGGGCCAAAGTTTAACATCTCATCTGATGGGCAACACACTCAGGAGTTCAACACTCACATTATGCTGCACTGCAGTGTAATCAAGTCATCTACTTCATGTGGCAATAGAACCCACAACATCCTGCACCAAAGGCAAGTATGCTACCTGTTGCACCACAGACATTTCCCACCCTTTATCCACATCTCTCTAGACTATTCTGCCAACAGCTGTAACTCATCACACTGATATGAATCCCACCATGATGTATGTCAGTCCACCTAAAGGCATCAAAGTGAAAACTTTCTTCCAGTGCCTTACCACAAAGTTTAAGCAATATCTACCCATTCTTTTCCAAACACACACACACACACACACACACACACACACACACACACACACACACACACACACACACACACACACACACACACACACATACAGTTAATGGTCTTAAGACCCCAGCACATGGGTATACTGTCTGCTCTTCTATCGTCACATCTTTAAACAAGCATCATGTTCCCACTGCTAATCCTCATTGGCTTGATACAGGGTTTTTAACCAACTGTGTAAACCTTTCATTTTCATGTTCATTACCTGGTCCATCATCTTTAACTGTTTAGTCTCCCTCCGGACAGACACATATCCTAGCCTCATACCATCCCTCACCCAATCTTACCTATTTGTCTCTCAATATATTTAACTCCAGACCCTCATTTATTCTTCCCAGGTCCACTTGAATTCTTCTAATTATATCCTTTTCATCCATATCTTCTCTAGTGTGGTTTTCTTCTGCTGTCCATTTCTAGTGGTATCATGGCCATTTTGATCCTTTTACAAATTGCAGTCCCCCTTGGAAACACCATCTTTTTTTCAGAGCTTTAAAGTTCTGTAAGTGCAGTTCCTATCAACTGCTGTCCTTCTTGCTGAACATCCCTTATTGTCCAAACTCCCTCGCACATCCACTCTACCATTCATTTACCTACAGGATCTGTAATCCGGTATGGTAATAAAATGTCTTTCTTCCAAGGGCTTCCCAATACTTCTTATCTCCAGAATATTTAGGAAAATTCTTGTCTGCCCCTCTTTTTTCTTAGCCCATTAATGTTGTCCTGTCTCTCCCCCTCTCCTTCCAAGTAAACTACCTCAGATCTTTGCATTGCACCCCCATACACTATGCCAAATTCAATGTAGTGTATATCTCCTAAAATCCATCACCCCCTTCCTCTTTGACCTTTCCTCATTTTTACCCTACATCTACATATCTTTCTTGTTATTCTGTCTCTACAGTGATATCAGAAATCTTTTTAATCCTAGCGGCCAAGGGGTCTTGCAGCTATATTTACATATGTCTTAAAGACTGTAACATCCACTGTAGTATTATCATCACCCATAGGATCTCCACTCTGCCTTTACCAGCAAATCCACCTGACTATGCAATCTATCAAAATATTTCCATACGTATCCTGCTCCCTAATATTGCCAAACTCTAGAATCATAACTAGGGTGAGACAGCTGCCCTGGGCCAAGCTGCTGGAGGGGTGCAATAAGTAATATCGAATGAGCAGAAGGCAGTATCAGTAATATATTTTCTCCATTAATTCAGTATCATCATAATGAGTCATTTAAAACAGCAATGTTGTTTAAGAACATGAATGTGCATAGTAATTCTAACAGTGAAGCAGGTAAGTACTAATTGCTACAGCATTGGTTCTATTCATTTTTTATGTTCCTCAAAATATTTTAGTTTTGTTTTGCTTTTCGACTTTGATTTTAGGGGAAACAACAGTCTGGAGGACTGTATTGGTTACTTACTGGCTATCAATGTTTATTATCAACAATTTTAAGAAGAAATTTTAGGCCTGACTTTCCCCCAAATTAATGAAATACCCTCAATGAATGTGGTAGAGAGTATTCAATGCCTTCTAATAAAAAAACAACAGTTATCTTCAAAAATGATCAATGCTTCTTTTAACCATTCCCATCTCATCCAAGAAAGCACAGATGTTTTCGGACTAATTTTTCAATCACTCAATAGTAAGATATGGAGAAGGAAGATACAGCTGCCTAATACCCTTCCATAACATGACTTCCTCAGACAACACCCCATTACTTTAAATTTAGAGACCATATATGCAGGGTCTACTCTTGCATCCATTTGTCCTTCCCCACTACTAATATTTCCAACATAAAATCCATCCTACCATACGAAACACATTCTCTCTGTATCTGTTATCATAACCTGAGCCTTTATTTTACTCTCTACTGCAGACCACTCTGAAAATTCATTAGTGCGCACCACTGATACATAAATGGCAGAGCCTTCACAAACCCAGCCTGCTTACTCCATACAAATGACACGGCCTTTTCCAGCATCACTTTTAGAAGAAAGCTTTGAGTTCATATTGTATAGAGCTCTGGGTCAGAAATTCACTACATTGTCTGGATCCTCCTTGTCCATGGGCAACATAATAGCTATTATTTCAGTAACAGACTTGGGCAACTTACATTCCTGAATGTACAACTGAACACCCCTACCAGTGCCCTTATTATATCCATGCCCACCACCATATTATAGTTAATGAGAAATCCATCAAGATCCATTAGGGATCAGGATATCCATCCTCTCTACTCTTCAGATTCCTAAACAACTGTATAATCTTCCCACATCCAGTCTATTTGTGCATCTTCTCCTTATATCATCTTCCTGTGTATTTCTCTAAAGTAGCTGCTGACCAGATCTCCCCTCTTATATATTCTACTACAGAAAAAGTGAAATACTTGCAAAATGTTGATATTTCAGTTTACCTTTCCTCCTTCATCTCGTGTAATTGATTTTACCTATACCTTCCTGCTATGAGCCTTTATTTTCCACATCATCACTTTTGTATCCTCTTCTCCCTTCTTCCACCAACTAACCCCTCTTCTTCAAGTTTCATGCCCTGTTGTTCTTCATCAATTTCTGTCAACTGCTCCATTATCCCTCACATCTTTTCTTTCTTTTAATCCAACTTCTGAATCCCTCCATAATTTCTCTGAAGAAATTTCAATTACATATCCAACTTAGCCACACTTTAGTTGAATGTTCATTTTAAATCCTTCAAGTAGACTGCATTAACCTCCTCCATGCTGTCTTAATACCACCCAAGTCCTGGTACCCCATGCCTCTTGGTCTGCCATGGCCTCCTGAACCACCTGCTATATCATACCCTGTAAGAACACTTTTTCTACCTCCCCCACACTTAACAGAATTCTGTCTTCAGCCCTGTCTTAACACTTAATCTACCTATGCCACAATAATCATAGTATGATCAGATATTACATTCTCTACCAATCTATCATTCTCTTCCTCTTATACTCACTTCCTATCCATCAATGGCATTTCTATATATCTTGCCTGCTTTATACTGTAAATGCCAATTCCCTCGTATTATTTTCTCTACTTTATCCACTATTCCCATCTCATCCACCTTCTGACATTTCCATTGAAATTCTCCCCTCACCATACATCCCATCTTCCTCTGACTCTAAGACCTGTAAAAGTTCCTTCCCTTTGTGTACTACACAATGCAGTTCTTGAAACATGTTCCCAATTTTCTGTTTACATTTTTCCAGTGCTTCTTTCTCTTCCCTTGGAACCTGCTCAGCCCTGCTGCTGCTACAGAGCTAGACCCACAAGGCCTTTGGATGTAAGCAAAACCCTAATCTGCACTCCTCAAGTAGTTGATAACCTTGTTTTTTGTCCACTGTCCCCCAAAAATACCAACAATAGCTCCTTTGCCACCCCCTATTAGTCTGCTCTAGTCACATTTGCCGCCCTACTACTCAATTCAAAATGTTGATAACCCTTCTTCCTCACATCTCACTCCACACTGATTGCCCAAGTAACACCCACACCCATACTCATCTCAACCCGTTCTGGTTTTCACTAGACACTACCTTTCTCCCATCCTGTCTATGTTTTGCCCTCCAAATCTATCCTCATTTGTTATATGCACAGTTCTTTAATACTTTTGCCAGTAGGCATATTTTGTTCTCTGTAAAGGAACACTTCAAACTGCTCAGCCCTCACCCTTCACTGTAAACTTTTCCCCCATTGTGATTAGAATCCTTCAGATGCTGGTTGTACAGCAGACAGGTATACCTTTGCCCCTTTTGGCAGTCATATTTACCCAAAAAATACAATCTATTCTAGTCTGTCCCTTCTAATACACATCCCATATATTACCATTCATTTTCTTAACATCTAACTAAAATGAAACTATTTTACCTGTCTCTGTGACAGAGAAGGATGGAGCCCTGACTGTGACCCAGCTGTCCAAAGTTCAATTAGTGCCCCTGTCAATAAAGGGGCCATGCAGGGAGAAAGAGGAGTGAAGGTGCATGGCCTACTTAACTCTCTTTGGGGGAAAGATGGGGGTAGGTTTTCAGATAGATTCTGTGTAGTGAGATATCTCTGTTGAAGACGGAAGATACCAGCACCCATGCCTGAGGATAGGGGGCAGGGTTGCTCGGTAGGTCATGTTATCAATTATAGAAAGGCATTGATATATATGCTCATAAATTTGAATTATCTTCTCAAAAGTCAGTGTGGTAATGTCTGTCTTGGTGATCTAGTTTGTTTCTGCAAGGTTTCAAAATAATCACAAAACAATGTAATATCATTTACAGGGGCCCTGTTGAAATTAGAGTTAAGATGTCAGCAGGACTGTGCAGCTGTATGCATTTGTCAGTTTGTTTTCTTAATTAAAATGTGCTACTGTCTCATAGTGTAGAGTGCTGGGCTGAGCTGCAGTTACATTTGGAATCTGCAACTATTACCATTTCTCACTTATCTCCTCCTTTATGTTCACAGCTTACCTCTCAACCTGCATACCTTTAAAGTAGGAACAAGGGCCCTTGAAAAGTAGGGACATTCAGCCAAAAATACAAACATCTAATTAACATGATATGTGAATACCAAGTAGCACATAACTCTTCCTGCTCCCAGTATGAATGTGGGATACTACTCAGAAACACATGTTTAAAAAAAGGGGGGGTGACAAAATTGATGGGAAATATAAACACATTATCAAAGACAGTGTAAAAGCCATAGAGTTAATGAACAGTATTACAGAATTCTACCACTTTCCTCAGCACCTTCTGACATTTCCATTGAAATTCCATTGACATTCCACCCTCACCATACATCCCATCTCTGAAGCTAAGACCATGTAAAAGTTCCTTTCCTATGTGTGTGACATTTGTTTTTGCTTCAGAAAAAGGGAAATGTATGATTTGTGTCCTCTTTCTTTGAATTATTGCTGCTACTAATATGTTAGTAATGTGGAGTGGCTTTCTATATAATGAATAGCTTCAGAATTCATATATGATGAAAGGGATTCCAAAAATTTGTGTGTGAAGGAGTAAATCAACCCCAGCAATTGGAACACACCTCCAAAAAGAAGGACATGCTGTGCAGGTGTAAATTAGGCTTGAAAATACGAGCGTTCCTCCAAAAGATGAAAAGCTGAGAGGTCTGTTTCCCACTTTTACCTACCTACTATGTGGCTGACCCGCTCAATGTGCTAATTATACTGTTAATGTCTGTATGTTAGCATTACAGGTGTGTGAACACAAAATGTATATTCTTGAAGAAATAAGGGTGTTCATTCTAAGGGTATTTCCCTGTTTTCTTTAGAACCAACCCCAAACTAATCTGTGACAGCATTATGACAGAGTGATTCTACTTATTTTTAAGTCTACTCTTGAATAATTTTTGTATGTTTAACATTTTTCCTTTCCTAAAGTAATAGTTCAAATACACAGCCCTGCAAATAAAGGAAAACTTCCTAAAGCCTGTACCTGTACTGTCCTACATAACTAAAGGCAATCCTTTTTTCTTTGAAAAAAAGAGAGAATGCACTTGTTCCATCTATTGATTGCCAGAAAATACAAGAAATACTTCATAAAGCCCACAACTACATTTGCTGTAAAACTGAAAGCTGCCATTGTTGTCCTTTGTAAAATGAAGAGGAGATTGTTTTGTTCCATCTACTGAATGGTAACAATGAAGGCAGATTATGTAATATACTAAGATGACCAGTGTTGAATTGCAATTGCTAGTTTATGTGAGTTGAGTGCTTGAACTATAACCCTTCCAGCTGAATGTGATTTAAAGAGTTCCCGAATAGTAAAATGAGAGGTACAAAGACAAACTTCTTGCAGTATTAAAGTCCTGCAGTAATTTAAACATCTGTCTGTGTACTACTTGATTTCTATTCTTAACAGGACCCCTCCTTCAGCTGCTGACAAACATATTTCCATTCAGCAAGCATTTGTAGCCTCAAGAGCAGTCAATTGAATAACTTATTGCATGCAACTCTGTAGGCCAAACACAAAACAAGAGCTACAGTGAAATAGCAGGCAAGTGACTTACCAGCTCATTTGATTCCTTCATAATAAACTTATTTTTTGAGGTACGATCATTCTGCACATGCTTATACTGACTGGCTGATGCTAGCAGGCAGGGCAGCTGCTACCCTTTTTTGTTCCTCTCACCCATAAATCCCCAGAAACTCCCTGATCTCTGCAATTTTAACACTTTATGACACACTCACTAATACCTGTCTAACACCTTCAACTTAAAAAGTGACACATTACTGCTAACGTCCAGACCCTTTCCATTTCTACTTCCAAATACCGTAAACACTGCATTTCTTATTCTTCCTACAAAAATACATACTTGTAAATCAACTCACTTGTATTCAATCCAGCCATAAAATAACTAGCCAATATCAAAGAAGCCTAAGTAGCCTATTTCCCACCACAATAACCATAGCTGCTGCAACTCAACCATATTTAACATTTTCATTCTTATAACATTCCCTCTAGTTTGCTTCAACATTTCACTTTCTTAGTAATCTCACCAACAATGTAATGTCCAATCCAATAATTCTTCAAATAGTCACCTACCACACAGAAGCAATAATACTCCTACTGGCACCCTACTTAATGCCAAAGGTATTGGAAACAAGGTACGTTAAATATGTGCCTTTCTCGTCAGTCGCACACCAGAAATATTCAGAATCACAGAATCCTGCATAAAAAATAACCACCAGATCTTCACTACTTCTTCTCCAGGTACAAATGCAAACTCAATGCCCACCGAGGTACTAGGGCAGGTGGAGGGGTAATGCTCTTCTACAAATCTACCCTTAACTTCACTATAGTGACCCAGGCCAATATGATCTCAAAACATGAACCTGTCTGCTACCCAAACTACTATCTAAGTCTAGTAACTACCTATACCTTAGCAATAGTAACTCCCACCACCCTCCACCTTAGTCAAATTAGAATCTGTAATAGAAAACATTATGGCTAAGATACCACTAAAGAAACACACCGATACTCTCAGGAACTTCAGTCTAAACTGGCTGGGCCTGCTCTCTCAATCTACATATGAATTCCTAGATGACCTTAACCTAAAAGAGTAACATGAACCTACCAGAACCGACTACAGAACTAACTACCTCACTCTCATAGACCTAATAATCACCTCACGCCCAGTTACGATCACCTCCATTATAACCCACACCCCTTACCTTTAGTGATCACTGCTAAATAATGTTCTACATTCAAAACTTAAAAACAAAACACCCACAAAGTCAATCTCATTTAGAAAAAAAATCTTCAAACAACTTTCTCACCAACTATAAACTATTTCCCCATACTCAAGCTTACAGATGCAAATGCAGCTACTATACAACTCACAGAATTTCTCCTCTCCCTTCAAAATGTTTATTTCCCCTTAATTACCAGATGCTTCAAATGCATATGGGGAGGGGTTGGCATGATGTTTAAGGTGTTCCCCTTACAGACAGCAGGGTTTTATTCTAAAATTGGATAATTGTGTAGGCTTAAAATTGCCTGCAAGGCCAGTTAACCTAGTACTAACCTGTGAGTCTATGAACACTAGTACAGACTGCCAAACAAAAAAAACTTAAAACACTGGTGAAACTTCATAATGAAGCCTGTAAAGTATCATTAAACAAGCAATATGATGGCAGTAATCTAGGCAAACCTCCATCCTACACTCACAAAAAAAATTCTGAAAAGAAATAAACAACATAACAGATAGGTCACCTAAAAAGAAACAATCCACCATTCTCTCTCCAGCAGACTTCCCCAATGAATTCTCCAACCTACCTTCACCTAGAACAAAACAATCCTCCAACCCCTGCATAGAGCCAAGCCCCACAGAATATATACAATCCTTTTACTTCAGCAGAACAGCAGCTAGACGGATTCCACAATTGCTAGTGGAAAACAATTTGACTCTCCTACTGACTGAGGCAATCTGTATCCATGGTTAGTATACCAATATAGAGAAATCGTACTAACCCCTCTAACCCACATGTTTAACCTTTGCCTAACAACAAATACAATACCCTCCATCTGGAATTCTGCCTATGTTAGATCAGTGCCAATAATTCCCCAAACCACCAGCATTAATCCTTTCTGACCAGTCTCAATATTACATATGTGGGGCAAATGCCAAGAAAAACTTGATAGTGAGTAATTCATGACCTACCTCCAAATATATAAAACTATCACTTACTGTATAATAAATAGCATGGATTCTGTCCTGGGAGAAGTACTCTGGCTGCACTTTGGACCCAACTGACCACATTCTCTACAGAATGGACAAAGTATACCTAACAGGTACAGTCTTCATTAATTAAACATGGGACTTTGACATGGTCAACTATCCAGCCTATTATTTTACTTATTGGCCATTATTTATTTATTTCAGTTTGGTAACTGGGGTAGTCCACTGGGCCCAAGTGTGCCCATTTTCAGTGGAGGCCTGGGGAGAAAGGCTCCATAAAACATAAAACAGTAAGGTTACAAAAGTATGGAAGTTACAGAATAAAGTACGGTTTACAAATATGTACATTCAGTATCAGGCTTGATCAACAAAGATAATTTTGATATATCTGATGGTTGTACTGCAGAGATTCATTTGAAATATACCTTCATTACAAGTGAAGTGTAGAAACATTATACAATCACTTAAAGTAAGGAAGGAAACACTTTACATGCACTCATTTGAAGTAAGATGCTATTTAAAATATTTAGTATGAGTCCACAGGTTGTACAATGGTTCATGATTTTGTCTTCTACAGAACTTTCCAAGTAAAACTTGACATTCACCACTGTCATCCTGTCCACACATACTCCACTATCCCCCAAGGCTCTATACTGGCACATCTGCTGTTCTCCATTTTTATAACTAAGCCTCCACTTGCTCTTCATCAGCTTTAGCTCCTGCTATAGTCTGATGACATGGTCATGGTGATTTACAGTTCTACTCCAAATCACCTTGATACATAAAATCAACTACAACTAGGTTTTAAATATCTTAACTTCTTAAGTATCTTAAATATCTTATAGGTACAGTTTGCAGAGGAGATCTCTGCTATGGAACAGACTCCCCATCCACATAAAACAAAGTTCATCCCTGTCCATTTTCAAGCACAACTTAGATCTGTGGATGGGAAACAGAAAATTACCCAGAACTGCTCCCTGAACTATTATTGGACAGATCAGCTTTTAAATGCTTTATCCCATGCATGGGTCTCTTACATTATCTATAATATGATCCCATTTACTATCATTAAAAGTAATATATAATTGTCAACCATGGGATGGGTAAGACCAGTCTATAGCCAAATGGGACAGGTAATTTTGACCACAAAAAAAGGAAATGGCTAAGCTTAAAATGGCCCACAAGGGCAACCATCCTAGTACTTTCTTATGACACTATTAACAATTGGCTTACAACTCAGCAACTCTTACTGAACCACAAAAAGCTATGATCTTTGGCACTAACAAAAGACTAGCAACAAGGCATAAAACACAGCAAATAACTGATTAGTTCAATAGCACTGAAGAAAATGTAAAATTATTTAGATATCTACGGATATGGCTTGAATAATCCTCCAATTTTTAACAGTGCATTGAAAAACAGGCCCCAAGAACTAGTACTTGTAATTCTGGGCACAAAAAATATTACAGTCTCTCTTTCTCCCTGCTAAAACTGCCATTGGTAAAGGGAGATCTTTTGCCCAGCCGGAATATAGTTTAAAACTTTTTTCGCCATAGCCTTACACAAAAATACATCAATACTCCAATCAATCTGTAACAAAATCTACTGCTTCATCACCAACTTTCCATGTATGGAATATCACAATGTTATCCTATCAAAAGCCAAATGGGTAACTTCAAACACAAAGTCATGGCTACTCTAAGGCTCCCTACTCTTCACATTGTTTAACCAATACCTTTTGTTACCACTTATCATGAAAATGATTGCAAACACCTCACACTACAACATCAGAAGCTATGCTACAGCAGCACCTACACTCCAAACACCCACCTCTAAACTTCACTGCACCGACCAAAGCTTCTCAGTCCTAACCTCCAAACTGTGGATGTCCCTACCTGAACATATAATTGAAATGTCAGAATGCTCTACCTTCCATCACCAGCTCAAACAATTTCTGCAAAAAAAATGTATATGTAACTGTAATAGGACAGTTCATGTCACATGACTAATCAAATATCCTGTATCTACTCATTACCCCTTACAATTATACCGCTATATCCCTGACTAATACACAATACAGCAATATCATTCTCCAGACCCTATTAATCCCTTCCATATTTACGTTTCCTCACTAACACTGGACTCCATTACACTGTCTGGATTTTGCTCTACTTCCTCTTTCTCTCTGTTAGTAAACAATCCAAGTTGCTTTGCCTCTGATTATACCACAGCTTTTTGAAAAAATGCTTTGCTATCTTACTGAATGTTTGTATAATGTACTAGAATTCAGTGCTGTACCACGGGTTATGTTACATTTTATGTTTGTATAGTAGTAATTGCACTCTATACTCATACGCATTACAACCCAGACTGGGCCTGCAGTTAGTCATGCTTGATCAATAATTTACCTGGGTGAATAAATGTAGCTGATTAACTAATTAAAGGATGTGACTTGTGCTGCACAGTGTTCTACAACTAGGCTGTTTTTAATTTGGATTGGACCTCTTTAGAAATGCTACAGAGAAGGTCACAAAATACCTTTTAAGATTTTGGCAGAGCCTTTAGTATAGTCTCACTTGGAAAACTACTGAAAAAAACTCATGTATGTGGTGATGGATCCAGCGGTGCTAGATACTTTCTCAGAGACTGGATGGAGAATAGAAGTATGTTATGCTAAATCGGAGGGGGGGTGCTGCTCTACAAATTAAACTATTTGGGGGTTACTGCTTCTACCCTTATTCCTTTATGATCTCTGACAAAAGTATCTGTCAAGTAGTGCACAAGCAATAAAGTGGTCAAAACCTACTGCCTTTAAGTTAACTTATTCTGATAACAACTTCCCTCTACTAACTTGAGAAACTTCCTCATCCCGGAGGCTTTTTCAGTTACAGAACTTAAGGTGGTACTTTTAAGGAATACGAAAAATTATTCCACAACTCCGGAGAAAAGAGTGAGTGGTTATGAAGTGGAGGACTGTGAAAAGTGATAATATTACATACAAAGACTGCTGGTACCATGTCAGTATAATTTGCAAAACTTTCTGGTAGGAATTGTAGTCACACATATTGATCATGTTTAATAATGTAACCCCCATTATATAAGGCTCACATCCATTGCAGTGTTTAATAAAAAATAAAATGGATTATGTTGCCCTTTTATATAAGAGCCTGTCTAGTCCTCTGCAAGTAGCAAGTATAAACAATACTACGAAAGGGCAAAGTGACACATCACTATAGTGAAAAATAACAATTGCTAGTACTATGATGTCTTGCTATTTTCGCAATGTCTGCTATCTCTGAAGGTTCATCTCAGTCTTGCTTTCATCTTTATTGTCATAATAGTATGATGGTTGTTACCATAAAATTATGAGTGTGACACTTATCTGATCTTATTAGTGTTATAGGTAGTTTGCATTGTGAAACCATTACCTGTTTTTGCTAAACAAATGCTTTATCTGTTTACTGTTTAGCCTCACCAATTTTATCTCATACAATATCCTTTAATTCTCTAAATGTCATCACTGTTAAGTGCTATCTTCATGGTCCTTATTCATGCATTTTAAAAATCTGAAAGAATCAGTCACATCCTCTGTCGTTTGATTCAGGAATATAGATTTATCTGCTTCTCCACATATAACTTTAGTCCAAGGTCCTCTACCACACTGCTATAAAATATGTAGAAAAGAAAACAAGCATTTCTTAATGTCTAAATGTTGGCATCTACTAGAACTGGAGTTATGTTATTGTGCTCAAAGTGTGTGCTCAATAAAATGTAGAAGTATGAGGTACTTGCAAATAGAAATCAAGATAGTAATATTTCATAATATGTTGCATAGGTGAAAAAAGAGTTATAGCATATTAGATTTAGTTTGTACTGCAGGAAAAGCTGTTCTTCATATGGCCAAAAAGTATAAAATATCTGCAGTGCATTTTATTCAGATTTCTTCTGCAATGTGATGCCAAACTTTTGTGAGCATGAAAAATTACATATATATTTTTCTTTCTTTTTTTTTTTTTACTGCTAGCATTCTGTTTTACATTGCCAGAGGATACATTTTAATGCAGTTGAGTGAATATTGTTACATATGAATTGCCAAAGATAACTTTAAAAACAAAAGAGACATTGTCATAATCTCACTAAAAAAACTTCTGTTTGTCTTATTTAGCTGGCAATGACAAGATACGTGAAATAAAAAAAATGTTATGCATCGCACTGATTTCAATGTCAGGGTGGTGTTAATTCACTTTTTTATTATTATGTGCTATAATTTGCACAATGGGGAAAATGTTTGCAGCACACTGGGTTTAGTTATTTATTGTTATGTGATGTTCTTCTTTGTGTAGCTGGAGAAAAGATTTATAGTGCACTGGATTCAGTTTTATAATGTAATAGCAGGTTTGGTTAAATGAATGCTGTAATACAGCGATTACAAAAACAGAAGTAGCTAAAATCATTTCCAAAACAAAAGAAAACTAAATATGACTTAAAAAGGAAATACAGTGTTTCTTTTTTTGTTAAGATTTGTTACAAAAGGCAAATAGCTCAGTGCTTCAGATTCAGATGAATGTTTAAGGGAGAAAACTTACAGTACTTTGGATTCAAGAGACGGAGATTTAAGATTAACTTTTATACTTCCATCTGATGCATTACTTTGCACACCTAGAAGAAGATCAGTAGTGCATTGCATTCACCTGTATACTGTCATGTAGTATTATAATATGTATGGCTAAAAAAAAAAAGATTTCCATTCTATTGTATTCAGCTTTGTAATGTCACAGGACACTGCCATCCCTACATCTGAATGAATGTTGTAAAAAATAGTTCATTAAAATGGCAGTTGCCAAAAAAATACCTTAAAAAGAAAATAACTGAATATATGTGTCTGCAAAACAGATTTTTTTCTTATATAACCATGGCTCACATGACAAAGGTAAGATGGAACAGCTGAGATAAGGGTAAAAAACATTTGAAGCGCTATGAAAAACAACTGTTGCATAATGCTCTACTTTACAGAGCTGAAAGAAAGATGTGCATCACATTGAAATAAGCTATACAGTGCTGTCCAAAGATCTACATTGTGTAGCTAAAAAAAAAAAAATCATAGCATGTTGAGTGGAGTTTTATTCCCGCATGGCATGATTTCCTTTGTATTACAGGCAGGGTGACAGCTGTTATATAGCCATGGCCAACATTACAGAAACTGAAAATAAGAGGAGAAAAGGAAAAGAAAGAAAGAAGTATTATTGAAAAAAACACATTATCTTACTTTAATTTGGTTGTGACAAATGTTGCAAAAGCAACTTGAATTGCTTAAAAATAATGATTTGTCATGACCTAGATTCAAATATAGTATATTTATTTTATTTTACATTTATTTTACATTTGTTGACCGAGCTAGTATAACTGGATATATGTCCATTTTCAGTAGAGGCCTGGGGAGATAAGCTCCAAGACAGAACAATGAAAACAACACATAACAAATAAACTACAGTAACAAGAGTCATATTTACAATGCATATTACAGTTTAACACAGAAAATTCAGTGAGGACAACAACCTAGCAGTACAGAATGCAAGCATAATACAGCATATGGGTAAAATATATAATATTCTAGAGGGAGATAGTAATTAGGTCAATAAGGAAGGAATAACAGTTAATGTGCAGTAAGGGTAGGTAGAGCCAAGTGTGAAGAGACAGATGACTAGTCAGGTTTAGTACAGGGGCATAACCAGTTTGTTCTGAGGAACAGTTTCAATTAGTTTTTGAAGAGTGATAATGAGGGAAGTGAGGAAAGGTCACTGGAGAGAAGATTCCAGGCTTTTCCAACAGCATTACAGAAGAGAGAGTCACCAGTCTTGTTGTCGGGTTTAGAGGTATGTACTAGAAGTTTGTGAGATGACCTTAAGAACTTCAGATTTTTATAGGGGGTGATGAGGGTGGTAGAATAGGAGTATTGGAAGGTTTATAAAGACTGTTATGGGCTATGGATAGTTGGTGGAATTTAATCAGGTTTTGTAGTTCAAGCCATCCAAGCTGCTTTATATTAATGCAATGGTGGGTTCTAAATGGGTTGCCTGTAGCAAATCTGGCAATGTTATTGTAGGACATTTCCAATTTGCTGAGGTTATTTTTAGATAGCTTAGTAAAAATGGGCGAGGCATAAAGAAGTGAAGAGATTAGATGAGTGTGAGCTATAGTGGTTTTAGCTGTAGGTTAAAGGTAACGTTTGATCCTATAGAGAGAGCCAAGTTTTTTGTTGACAGTTTTTTTAGTATTGTTGATATGGATATCAAAGTTCAGATTGTTGTCAATGGTGATACTCAGTAGTTTGGTGGTTGGGTCTGGTGATATAATAGTTTTATTGGTGGATATAACTGAGAAATCAAAAGGAGAGGACTTGTGAGTAGGAGAGAAGAGGACGAGTTTAGTTTTTTTGGGGTTTAGGAGAAGGCGCCACTTTGTGAACCATTGTTCAACTGTGTTAAATACTTTCTGGGTAACAGAGTGAAGTTCAGAAGAGGAAGTGGCTGAGCATATCAGTGTGGAGTCATCAGCGTATTGTATGCATGTGGCTTCGGGGATGGCTAGATGAAGGTCATTAATAAATATGGAGAAAAGTAGTGGTCCTAGGATGGACCCTTGAAGGACACCAATGTTAATGGGCAGGAGGGTGGATAGAGACTTGTGCCATAGTACAGCCTGTTGTCTTTATTCTAGGTAGGACAGGAACCACTTTATGGAAGATGTATCTAGTGACAGGGATTTAAGTATTTTGATGAGAATCTGGTGATTTACCATGTCAAATGCTTTAAATAGTGCTGAAGAAAGATTGTTAAAGTTGTGGTTTTTATTAATACAATCAGTGAAGGAAACAAGGGCAGTGGTAGTGCTATGTGAAGGTCTGAATCCATGTTGACAGTTGGAAAGTAAATTATTTTGGGTTAAGTGGTCAAGTAATTGTCTGTGTATGCATTTCTCCATGATCTTTGCCAAAGGAGAGAGAAGGGCAATGAGGCAGTAGTTAGAGAGTTCAGTGGAGTGTCCACCTTTGTGAAGGGGGATAATATGGGAGATTTTCCATAAGCTAGGGATATAACTTTTAGTAATAGTTCTATTGATCAGAATGGAAATGGGATAAGTGATAGCTTTGGCTGATTGCTGTAGAAATTCAGCAGGTAGTTGGTCTGCTGAGGGAGAGCATGGTTTTAGTTTCTTTAGTAGGGTTAGAATATATGTTGTTGGGACAGGTTGAATATGAAAAGGAGGGGGTGAGTTTGATTTATAGGAAGGTAGAGTGAAGTTATTAGGTGATAGCTGACTAGCTAGTGTTTGGATAGCATTAGTAAAAAAGGTATTGAAAGCATTGGCTGTATTCATGGGATATTTGTGGTCAGTATTTTGAGGGTTTGGTGTAGTGGATTGCCCTGGATGTAGTAGTTGGTTAATGCTAGTCCAACATTTTTGTGGGTTGTTTTGGTTAGCTTGTTGAGATTGTAGGTAGTAGTTTCTATTATCAGAAATTATAGCTTTCTTGGTATCATTTCTTAGCTGTCTAAAGGTTTGTTGGTCTACAGGGTTTTTAGTCATTCTCCATTATGCCCAAAATGTATTTCTAAGATGTATTTTGTGTTTGGTTTCTTTTGACAGCCATGGGGCAGAGTTGGTTTTAATTCTAATTAATCTGGTTGGAGCATGGTGGTTAAGAATGGCAAGGAAGTGAGAGTTAAAGTAATTAACAGCTTCTTCTAAAGGGAGGTGTCATAAGGGAGACCAGTTGCAAGCTCTTAGTTCCATTTGGAGTAGATCAGGGTTAAAGTTATTTTTAGATCTGATATTTCTGACAGATGTTGGAATGGGAGTATTGGTTTTATGCCTGATAATGTAGGTAAGTAAGTGGCCACTTATATCATCAGGGAGGGTTCCAGAATCATAAATGTGAGGATGATGGTTTATGAGAATCCAGTCTAATAAGCTTGCTTTCTTGTTAGATTTGCTTATCCTGGTGGGGGAGGTAATGGTTTGTGAATACCCATATAGGTTAATGTGGGTGGTAGGGAGGCTGCTACAATAGCAGTTCCAATCAATGTTTATATCGCCTAGGATTATGGTTTGTTGGGGCAGGTGTTGGGATAGCCAACAAAGGATATTTTCCATGGTGGCAGTGTTGTTACCAGGTGGTAGATACATACAGATAATATAGATGGATTTGGCATTGTTAAGATGAAGTTTGGAGATAAGAATTTCTGCATTGGAATCTAGAGGTAGTTTACAGTTGTAAGTGGTTAACTGTAAGCTACATTTATATAGAATAGCAACCCCACCACCTTTCTTGGCTACTCGGTCAAGTCTCAGGATATTATATCCAGGTGGGATGATTTCATTGTCTTTGGTTACAGGTTTTAACCATGTTTCTGTTAAGCAGACAACATCAAAGAAGTAGACTTCAACTAGAGCTTGGAGTTGAGTTACTTTATTGTTAATGCTACTTATATTAAGATGAGCTATTAAGAGGGAGTTAGATGGCTTAGTAAGGGCATGAGTAGGTGATTGTTTGTGGTTATGGAGAGAGATAGGAGTGGTTGTTGGGCCTGGGTTAGAGTGGATGTCACCATCCTTTAATGCGAGTAGTGGACTTGGATAATTTGGGTTAGGGAATCTGCTGTATAGAAGTAGGCCTTTCCTGGGATTTAGATTGTTGTATTTAATGTGTAGTGTTCTATGATACTTTGGAAGCATGTAGTTGGGTGAATATGTTATATTAGCATGGATAAAAAGGAGAGGAAGGGATGGAGAGTTGGTTTCCTTATTAGGGTAGTGAGGGTGTGGACATAGTGGGTGTTCAAAGGAGGTGAGTAAGCAGGTGAAGATTAAAGGAGGTAGTAGTGAGAGTGTGAATAAGAGTAGGACATAAGATGGGGTGGGTGGTTTATACATTGGATGAATTAAGTATTGATTGTCTGTAAGTAGAATATAGAAGTATATAGGGTGTAGATGGAAGGAAGGGAGAAGGGTGTGGTATGATTGAAGGGGAGTGGTGAGAGGGTAGATATGAGAGAAGATGGCTAATGGTAGAGTGGTAAGAGAGTAATGGTAGGAGGAAGAGGTGTGTTTAGAGAGTAATGGTGAGAGGAAGAGGTGTGGTTATCAAGTATAAGGGTAGGGGCCCTGGGGGTGGGTGGGAATTGGGGGTAGGGAGATGAAAGGAGTGGGTAGAGACAGATACTGAAGCAGTTAGAGAAATCAATCAGCAGGACTGACTCCAGATGGTAGGCTGGAATAGTACTGAGGCTAGAAAGGTGGATGTAGACAGTAGATGTGGAGGGTAAAAATGAGAGGACTAAATAGCAAATTCAGGGACACAGAACTGAAGAAATTAAGGTAAGTAGCTCGCCATAAGAGAAAAGTAAGAAGAAGAATATGGCTGGGATACGGGTGCCACCTAGTGGACAGTTCAAGTATTGCGGGCTTGTATGAGAGGGAGTAAGTTGGTAGACAACAAGGAACAGTGGGTTTAAGACAAAAGGGGTATCTATACAGGTTAGAGAAAAGAGGTTGTGAAGGTACAGAAGAGGGGGGTAGAGGCTGCTGGCTGTCCTAGCTCAGGACTGGCTTTAACACCTGTATTAGTGGTACAATAATAGAAAGTCTTTCTGGCAAGAATTATTCAGCAGACATACTTTACTGGTGTCCCTGAGAGAGGGATTGTAGGGTAGTTATGCAGTGAGGTGACCCGCCGATATTTGGAGAGGGTCCTTTAGATTCCTACTGACTAGTGCTAGAAGCACATGATGAGCAGGGTAACTTAAGGAGGCAAGAGAGACAAGGTAGAGATGAAAAACAAGAGTTATCACAAAGCAAAGCAGAATAACACTAATCATTCCCAGAGACAAATATATCAATATCAAGTATAAATTTCCAAAAACCTAAACATTTCAAATTAGACTCGTCATTCACAGAGACAGTATTTATATTTAGCAGTGAAACATTTCTAAATCCTTGGTAGCAGCAATGCAAAACTCAATAATGCAATAGTTATATGCCCCTTTGTTGTAGCAGTAAAAATAAAGGAAGCAGTTAAAAACAATTCCAGCCTACTTAACTGCAGCAGTAGGAAAACAAGTAAAACAATTTCTGTAAAACAATTTTCTGTAAATGCAATACTAGAATAGGATACTATGTAAGGGTACAGTGGGACTACACTTTACAGTGTGGGGTAATGTATCATAGTGCAGTACAGAGAGAAAATATTTTACATTTCATAGCACAGATACTGCAATAAGTTTAATTTATGCCACACAATGCTGCACCTTATTTAGCAGAAACAGTTCATGTACTACATAGCATTCAGTTTTATACTGCTGTGTCATGCCCGAATCTTATCATCAATAAAGCATTTTAAGAGAAATTGAATAACTTTTACTGTTAAAAATAAAGAAACACTGTTTTATTTTAATTTAGCCATGTCAAATATGGATGAATCAAGTAAAAATAAAATGACTTGAGGCACTATGGATTCAAAGCCATGATGACTCAGTTTAACAAAAAAATGCAGTGCAATGGATTTAGATTTGTGCGACTATATAAAGCGATCATGGCAGCTTTACTGTGGAATTTACTAAGGAAAGTAATACAACCACCTTTGCTGCAACTTAGAGCAGCACTGCTGCTTGTTGCATACTTTCTCTATCGAAGGCTTAACTACTGTCTTAATCTGTCAACAAAATGTGCAGATGTTTGTTAATATGAATAGTGCTCCTCCATTGTGCTGCTATTTCTGAAGCATTGCTGTGTAGCTGTACATGCATACAAGCCTAAAGAAAGTTTGGTGCAATTCAAGTCCCATATATCAGTGGACTGCTGCAACTGCTTAGTGACTCCAGCCTGGGTTGAAGCATTTCCTTTCTGTTCTGATGATAAGCACTTTCTAGTTTCAGACTGACTAATTAGAAAATATTTACACTCAAAGGTTTAAAATTCGTATAAGTGACCCTGTTAATAAACCAGATTTACTCTCCTTAATTTTCATATACTTTTTCTTCCATTTAGTGGCTTCATTATTTTTAGAATGCCTAGAAATAATTTTGACTTGGGAGGATCTATTAAATGTTAAGTGTAAGTTAAGAACTTACAATTATAAGATACATCGGTAGTCAGAAATTAGTAAAGTGTAGATAATACAATGCTACTCACTCACAGATGAAACATGTGACAATAAATTACTTCTCACCTTGCAATGTTCTGCCTAAATGTCTTTCTGGTACAAAGACAAGATACAAGTTTGCATTACAGCAGATGTGTATTCTAAATTAAGCCCCGAAGCCTGTGTCGCATCATGGTTCTAAGACACTAATTTTTTGCACTTTGGAATAGAACACTGATTCACAGGCAAACATCATTCAAGAGAGTTACCTTCTTAGTCAATAATCTGTCTGAAGACGGCAAATCTGGGACACGGAAGAAAGGTCACAAGGGGTTGCAGGATCCTGGAATCATGCTTTTCCTTCGCAGCTCTTCCAAGAATTTAGGGAACAAGTCCTGGTTTGAACTCTGTTAAAGTCAATTCATGCTTTTGCTTCTAGAAGAAAACAGGCCTGCATTCTTTATAATATGTAACACATAACAGCAAACAACACCTGCGTCATCAATCACTTCAGAAGCAGACTAAGGAAGATTTGTTTTTGCTTATTCATTGTAAAGCCACTGAACCACAACTCCTTGGCTGCATAGGTAGTACACCCCCAGAATTTAGTCAGAGAATGAATGAGAAACTTTTCACATTTCTCTGCACTGACACAGTATTGGCTGCACTTTACACGAGTTTACTTTTCTGTCTTGCCAGACAAAGACATATTTTATTTGCCTATACTTTGTTACATCAGCACATGGCAAATCATTCAGAATTCTCCTTTTTTAATGTTGTGATAGTATGTGCTTTCTGCAGTAATTATATGTCAGAATGACGTTAGCACTTAATTATAACAAAAACCATTAACATATTCAATAGTAGGTGTTTATTTCACTTTTCCCCAGACACAAGCAAATAAAAACATCATTGCCCTGATTGACAGATTATCTTATGTGCTGTGACCTACACTTAAACAGATATACTCTATTAAGCAAGTATCAAAATTAACTTAAGCTATAATTAAATGCGTAACTTAGACTGAGAGACTGCACGACTAAAAGTTTCTAAATTAAGCTAAAATCGGGACAAATGGTTGGCAATTGTCAAAACAGTGTGACATTTCCTTAACATTGACTAAAACAACAGTATGTATTTATTAAAGCTTGGAAAACAAGGTGACTAATCAACAGGCTGTAATAATGGAATGGAGCTAGTCATTGGGGGCATAATAAACCAGAGGCAAAATGCAAAGTGTTAGCTGGAATTAGCAGGATACAAGATTTCCAACAGAGGCATTTAGGAGGAATGGAGAAGTTAGTGTAGTATGCAAGAAATTAACGGAATTTCTGTAGCTTGACAGACATGCAGGTGAAACATTCCCCAGGATTCATGAAGCTCGGCGCAAGGACAGCGTTAGCCTTGCACAGACCATGCGGCGTAGAGATGGCGCAGCAGCACCATATACATATTAATGAAGGTGCGCTGCCGCAACATCCATGTGCACAGGAAACGTGCACAAGTGCAGGGGGCGTGTCTAAGCACTGCACGGAGGCGTGAACATGTTGGCTGCAGACGTGCAACCTAAAATGTTGGCTAGTACAGCCTGCCTCTAATAGTAATCACTCCTGTCAGTGTCCGTGGATACTGAAATGTATGCAAAGCATACAAGACAGTTTCACGAACACCAAAATAAAAAGTAAACATAAAGGCACGTAGCTGAATATTGAGCCCTCATCCCTTGAACAAATGACATTTAAAACCCTGTGCCCGTATTCCATTGTAGTGTTGATTGTTATACCAAGTGGAAGCGAAATGCAGTGTGTTTGCGCGCCACTGCCCTTTGCTAAGCCTAGCCCAATGGTTAGGGTTACCATCTGTCCCACTTTGTGAGGGACAGTCCCTCTCTGGGCAGTTGTGTCTTTACCAAAAATATTAAAAATGGCAAATGTCCTGAGATTGTAGGACATTATTATGTCCCATATTTTATGTAATAGTTCCATAAAATAGTTATTTCTGTATCTAAAATACCTAAATGTTACAAGAAACAGAATAAGTAACTAAACTGCTACAAGAATAAGCTTTCATTTAGGCATAAAAGTAAAGTTCTGTCCTTTGTACTGACCGTGGGTATGTGTCGGCCTGTAAAATCTGATGTGTGTCCCGAAAATGTCCCACTTTGGCCATTTGAAAAGGTGGCAACCCTACCAATGGTCAGAGAATTCGCTCAATATCTGCCCATTTGCGGTCCAAGTCGTCCTTGCCTGGACAGCCCAAAGATGAATGGGTATTACCCAGGTCGACCTACCATGTCATGAAAGATAAGTATTTGCGTGTACCTATGTGCGTGAAGTACAGCATGTGGAAGATCAAATATGCTAGGGTTGTCCTCACAACCATATTGGTACCAGAGATATGTAGAGTATGCAATGTGTTCTGTTGTCTGTGCCATGGGCCAACAACCAGAGAAGGGATGGATGGTGTCTGTGGAATATGGGGGGAGGTGATGGGTAATGTAATAATTCACCAAGGGGAGACTGGGTCGGATGTACAATAGGTGAACTGGAGGTGTACAAAGGAGCAGTGGGTGAATCAGAAAGGAAACCAAAGAACATACATTCACATCCGAAATACACCCTGACAGGCTATATTGCAGAACACAATCCCACAAACATATGAACATTAAAATGTGCGATACACATGTACAGAAATGTTACCGGCTCACACCCACATAATGGTCTGGCCTGAACTGAGCCATCCAACCCCAACACACCTGGATACATAATTGAATACCATTCATCCCCTCCACAGCACACCACCCACCCCCTTGCTGAACGTCCACCAAAACCACCCATACTCGGGCTGCAAGCTTGGCGCAGCCATATCTGCACATAGAGCCCCCTACCCATATCTAGTAGACAGTCTCACACTAGGCAGTCTCAGGCTTGCAAACTAGGTATCCCTTGCATGTATAACCCTCCCTCATTTTCGTAAAGCCAAAGAATTGGAGTCATTGGTGTCCACAATTTTTGGCCATCCTTCATGGGATAAGTGTCTGTTCTAAAGATTAGACTTGGTGGCACGACACGATGTCCAGCCCCGTAGACATCCAGACAAATTGTCTTAGCAGTAGTTGTTCACAACCCTGCTCAGCCTCCAGCCAGTTCTGCAGAACCTACGACCCGGGATTAAACACCTGACTGTGATGCATGTCTCCCCATGTGCATTATTGGGAATATATACCTTTCACATGTTCCCATGAAGCTTCCCCATAGCCATCTTCCAAATAGTACATGTCCACAAATTGTATACCCCATCCAGGTTCCTCGTAGTGATGCACACAACCTCTGTATACAAACGGTACAGGTACCTCCCGTATGCAGTTGTTCATATACATGGCCAAGTA